>NC_056569.1:22116269-22142816 GCF_013358625.1 Macadamia integrifolia
ATAATAATAATAATAATAATAATAATAATAATAATAATAATAATAATAATAATAATAATAATAATAATAATAATAATAATAATAATAATAATAATAATAATAATAATAATAATAATAATAATAATAATAATAATAATAATAATAATAATAATAATAATAATAATAATAATAATAATAATAATAATAATAATAATAATAATAGATTTTTCTCAAATATGTTATCAGTAGTGAAATTAGTTGAGGATCATGGATTTAGTTATCAGTATTGGTATCTGATCAGATATTGATCACAATGATACTATCGATCACTTTTATTCTCACTTTAAAAAAAAATTTACGGTTTTACTTCTAAAACTATACTTGTAACCGATTCAGATCGGTAAAGTATTGATATCAATCTTGGCTGACACTGACATGATACAGCTGATGCAGTCGATCGGATAACAATACTTGAAACCATATTAAGGATTGATGTGACAAATTTTTTTTCTTAGAAAATTCCAAATGTTGAATAAACAGGGGATTACGTAAAATAACCATTTGTAAATTAACACACTTTGTAAACTGACCTATTGATTCCAATTTGATTTGAATTCGAAGCGATAGTGACCGATAATGTGGTTAAAAGTTAAAACCTTTGACTATTAGGTCAAAGTCATGACCAGTCTCTACAGGGCCAGAGCCGGGGCCAGGGCCAGGGCCAGAGCAACACTAAGGTGATAGCAATCGAACAATATGGCTATGAAAATAGTAGTGATGCATGAGTCTTTCAAGGTTGTAGTCAAACTCACAAGAAAATTATGAAAATAGTAATATATGAACTCTCAAAAGAGATATTTTGTGAGAAAAATAACTTGAGAATTGATTCTGAATGGCTAGGGACGACTCCTAGTTATAAAGGTGAAAAATCCCTTTGGGGATCCTTTTTAAGAGAAGTGACTTCTTAAAAATAGCCGTTTTTGAGTGAGCACCATGACTTCAAGTATCGGTATTATACTGTCGGTATTGTATCGATATCAGCTAAGATTGATCCTCGATTCTTGATTAATTTGGATCAATTATCCATATCATTTCAGGGGTAAAACAGTAAAGAATTATTTTTTCTGAAAAGAAAGGCGACGTATACCTACCGATCTTCTCCAATACTGACTTGGATCAGATTGATATCGGCAGAGACCGATCAATTCCGATACCAAGAACTAAATCCATGCTTGAAACAGAAAATAATGCTTGTAAAGTTGATTCTCATCTTGGTGTTTGGAGAGGGGTATCATGATCAAGGACAGCAATAATGGGTTTTTGTGGCTGCTAAATGCAAGCATGGGAGAAGCTTATCTGCATGCAATGGAAGCTGATAAGGGATGGTCTTCTTCTAGCTCGGAGTATATTAGGCCCTTTTTTTTTTTAATTTCTATAATATTATTTTATTGAACAAAGAAAATAAAAAGAAATAAAGATGAATCCCCGTCCTCCCATAAAAGCTCTAGCAAACTATTTAACACTGAAGGGATAGTGACCAATACTACAAGATATCATTAAAAAAAATAATTTATTTGGCATTTACAAAACTAGAAGACAATAGGAAAGAGGGGACCAAAAGAAATCAACAGCTACTTCAAAAGGAAGACAATAGGAAAGAGGGGACCAAAATAAATCAAAAGCTACTTCAAAAGAGTTATCTCGTCTTTCAATGGAAAAAAGTGCATTGTAAAGAAAAGGAAAGACAGTTGTAAGACAAGGATGGCCTTAATGGTGCAACAAAAATATGCCCTGAATTCCTAAATGGGTGGAGTGAAACATGCATACATTCCTTCTGAAAGGAATAAGATAATAACTTCCATTTCACTTTCTTAGTTCATAAAACCACAAGGAACCCATCATAATAAATTCTATAGGAGAGGGTTTGCTTCTTCACTGCCCAAAAATTCTTGCCTGAAAGAGATCTTTCCTAAATAAATAAATAAATGAAAACAAAAATTTTCTTTGGAGTAATTAACAAGAAAACAATTATTGAGGCACACTAGAATGGTATTTTTAAAGTTCCATCTCATTAATATATTCTCATCAATTAGTGTCAATGCAATAACCTTAGGGTCGTCTACAGGCATTTCAATGAGTTAAATTTGCCTTCTCTGTCAATGAAAACTTTGTTTATGGAGTTTAGATGGTTAAGATTTTTTATCTTATCAGATTTTAATGAGCTATAAAGTAAAGTATCTAAGAATGAAACGTCTAATGGTTTCGAGTCTTGCAATTATGCAATACATATGGCCGTTGCCTCTACATAATTTTGGCTGGAATACAAAGTTATGAAATTATGAATATCCCTACAAAGAATCATAAAGTTCCACCATTACTTTTTTTTTGGGGGGGTGGGGTGGGGTGTGGGGGGAAGGACTTAGATCTTCTGTGGCGCAATAGGGAGTTTAGAACACATCCAACGATCAAAAATGCCTCAGGCTACATATGATCGTCTTGGACTTAGTGTTTGAGCCTTTTTTGCCGTTGAATGCGTGTCAAACGTCCTATCACGCCACAGAGGAATTCAATTGGGGGTGAGGGGGAAGGGGAAGCTCCATCTTGTTGCAAGGGGAGGGATGAGAATGGAATTACTCCAAGGGAACCGCTCATCAGTTGGTGAATAGCAACACCTCAAAATTAAGGGGTCATGAGTTCAACTCTCCTTCGACCTAACTATATAAAAGATAAAGATGAGCATGAAATTAATTTTAACTAAAAGAGAAAAGGGGAAAAGAATGATGCATGGCTGTGGCCCATTTTTATTTTTATTTTTTTAAATATCTTGTAGAACTACCCAAGGGAACTTTACTAGACCATAAACCTGGAGCCTGCTCGACCAGCAAAGGCTGCAATCAGTGCTTCATGCACTGGATTCACGCTACGGCCCCTTACACTTAGACATAGAGTTGCATAAAAAGATTGCCCTGGTCCATGCCACTACATCTTCTCCCATTGGCTCATGCACTGGTGCAGTAACCACATGACTAGGTAGTGATCCTTCATCCAAAAGAAAAAGGAAAACATTTTAATTATGATCGGTCCTCATAAGCTAGGCTCTCATTTATAAATGGTAGGTTAGTTGTCGATCTTTAATTGGGCTACCACTAATCGGGCTAAAAATGCCTTGGACAGACCTTAAACATGTTCTAAAATGGGCTCTTAGGAGGTCGGTCCTTGTCGAGCCACTGTTGTGTTGGACCCTCGCACTATTTGGTCCGGGCTTGAGCCTAGCACATTTAATAAATGGCCTTGGCTGGTCTCGGAGTTTCTCCGTTGGGCTAACTGATACGGCCAAGAATGAACACCCTTTACATGACCTGGCAACCTTTTTTTCTCATTTTATTATTAACAAAAGGTTTTTTTTTTTTATTAATGAAAATGTAGGGTATGCCGCCGGTATATCGTATGCTATGCTAACACCCATTGTGCCTATCTCTCTCTTCCCCTTTTTGAAATGACCCTCATATCATTCCTCAATGATATCCCATCATGTACTCCCATTGGTGTTGTCCACTAGCTAACCATACACCGACAACATACCTATCCCTCCTCATTTTTTTAAATATCATGAAACATCTATTTTATCATAATAGATATGTTTTGATTGTTGGATAGAAAGGACTGGTCTAGATTAGCTAAGTGTCTAAATTCCAGAATCTAATCAATCAAATCCCCCTTTTATAATGGCGCACATCCCATATATGTTCATTCATATGTATCAATACTCTAGGTATTATTGGACAGTCTCCTAACTCTAAATGGGAACTAACAATATAAATTAAAAAATAGAAATAAAAAACTTAAATTTATCTTGTGATTTTTAAAACATCAGATTCACTTGTTAAATGGGCAACTACCCTTATACTTTTTAGATGTAATGTTATTTTATTTTCAAATGCTCTTTTTCATTACAGGTAACAAATTAAGAGAAAGGAAGGGAAATCTCTTTCTCTAATGGAAAGAGGAAGAAGACTCTTGTAATCTATTAATATTTTTATCATATTTAGTAAGGGAATTGGAGCACTGCCTAACAGTGCCCCATTGCCCTCTCACATGGGCTAGTGAAAATGGTCACCCCGCCTCTCCCCTTGGATTGCTATGCATACACTCTCATTGACCCCAATGCTGATGTAAGAACAGTGCAGTCTCACAACAAACATTTTCTTATTTAGTAAATATATGTTGGACCTTGTTTCTCTTCACCTATAATGAAAAAAAAATCTTTTGGATCATTAAATTTGATCCTTTGATTGGACAGAAATGTATTTTGAACCATAAACAATAAATGTGAGAGTTAATGATGAACCTAGAGTCCAATCATAACAAACATTCATCATCAACGGTCCATAGATTCTCTCTTCACCATCAATTAAAGGAAAATTAAATCCTAATACTTTCAGATGAAATATTTATGGGAAAAAGAACCATGCATGCCAGTTGGGTATAGGTAGCATCAATGCATTGGGCTAATAAAAGTACGAGAGTAGGATAACATATTTAGCACAAAAGGCCAGGGACAGCATAGTCTTTTTATGTCTGCTTATGTCTAGATTGAGGGAGTTCTTTATTTAGATATTTATTTTAGTCATGTACACATTCATAATAACACAGACCTTCTCTCTCTCTCTCTCTCTCTCTCTCTCCTACCTGATGATGTGGACCCCAGTACACCAATGGTGAGACCCCTTCTCCCGTGTTATCTTCATATTGATTTAACTTGAGGGATGCCAAACTGCCAATACATATGAACATTGTGTTGATCCCTCCCTTTTAAATGACCTTACGTAAGTTGGTGAAAGTGTTTTTGCAGAATTTTTGCAGAAATTTTGGAAACAAGCGTGTCCCACGCTGCAAGTCATGAGTGTGTATTGATTCTTGACTTGTGACATCACATGGAAAACCATAAACCCTTTTGTGGAGGAGTTACAACTTTTCCCGTCAATTCTGATTCCCAACTCATCAGCCCTTCAACTATCTTCGTTGACTCCAAAAGTGAGTAAAGGCAAAAACGAGGAACAACCGTTCTGACCTGACTTTCCACCCTTGAAAACCGAAGGAAAGTGAAATGGCAGTTTCGGTAGACGGTTAAAATTTTATAAGACCAAAGTACCAGAAATACCCTTTTCTATTACATTGTACATAGACGTTTTGGACACGTCAGACACTTTTGCCCTCTCAGTTTCCATTTTCCTTCCTCCAGACTGACAAGGAGAATCTATCTGGTATTCTAGTTGGAGTATGAAATTCTGTGCTCCCCCTCATTAAGAAAAAAAGCCAGAGGTCAAAGAAGAAAAGGGTGATTACTAAGAGGAAAGGGACAAAAAGCCACCGTTAAGAGTTTGAAATGACGAAAATGACCTTGAATAGTTAGAATTATTACTGTCAACCTGTTTTGGTCGGATCCAATGGGTGCCCACCAATCTAGATCTCTTCCACAATATGGGTGTTAATTTAAGCCAGATTTATAATCTACTGATTTTGCATTGCTGAAAAAAAAAATAAAAAAAAAGTACGTTCCGTGGGACCATGGAACATGAGACACGTGTTAGGAAGAGAATTGTACGTAAATAATTACTCTCCTCAGACGTGCAATGGATCAAGACACAATGTAACGACTTGCTGGGGCAGCTCTCTCTCTCTCTCTCTCTCTCTTTTCTATTCATTCTCTCTCCCTCACTTATGAGTGGGATAAGTCAAGGATTTCGTCCAGGGTACGGGCATTTTAACGTACCAGCTGTTTTAAGCTTGATCGGACGATTTTGCCACCTAGGCTCGATATTGCTTTTTTTACTAGTTTACCCCCAAAACTTTATAATATTGATCCAGTATGGGCTGGGTACGGTAGATCCATTTATCAATCCATGATCCGATATCGATCCAAAAACTATGCCGTAAAGGCGTAAACATGTGGCCCAGGGCAGACCAATGGGAACGCACACCTAACATCAAATAGAGAGGGGCAAGGTGGTTATTTCACTACCATGTGTTTTGGACATAAGATTGCATGATTGGATAGTAGTCGGAATAACTTCTCAACATTCTTGGAGTAAAGCTACGTAATTTTTACTACATGGACCTCATACATGTGAGAGTCTCATGCACCAGATATGCCATTTTTTTAATGCATGATGGGATGGTATTCTTTTTTTTTTTTTAATTAATTGAAGAGAGAGAGAATGGGTTATTCTTTTTCTCATTTTGGTTTTTTTTTTTTCTTTTATAAAAATAGAAGAGAGAGAGAGAGAGAGAGAGAGAGAGAGAGAGAGAGAGAGAGAGAATAAAATCATGAGAGATAACGTACATGGCAAAGCATACCTGAAAGGGAAGGGTGTGAGCAATTACTTTATTACAAATATCAACAATATCTCTATTTTCTGCTAAAAAATGAAGGCTAAGACTGAAGTTTTGTGGAAAGAGCCCCTTATGGTAAGACATACCTTACCATGGCGTTACTCTACCGCTGAGTTAAAAGGGCCCCTTTGATGAAATTCTTGAATATCAACTGCCTAGTAAATGGTTTTTGTCATGCAAGGCTTGTGTGACTCGGAGACTCAGACACATTTAATGGAGAGGAAGATAGACGAGATGGGGACAATGAGGGTTTGGTTGGGCTACATCTTCGGAATCTCTTAACTAGCCCACCTCTATATAGACTCATCCATACGCTAACCCTAGCCAACTCAATACAACCCTACGCTAATCTCATAGTAGAATGTTCCAAACCCTAATACAAACAAGTGACACTCTAATCCTATATTAGTAGAAGAAAAATGACATACAAACATGCATGCTTGCATTCTCTTTGTTTCTCTTTCACATGGGCGAGTGGAAAGATGGAATAGAAAATAATGAGTCATACCCGTATCACAAATACAATATATAGACTTTAGAACTCACTTTTTCACCTTCGGCATGGTCTGAAAACAATCTAAAACAAAGATAAACAATCCTAAATGTACTCAGTCAAACCCCCCCCCCTTTTAATCATATTGTTATTCCTTAATATTTTTTGAATTTTTATCCTAGTAAATCCTTCAAGAATGTTTTTGCATTCTTTTTTCTCATCCATAAATACATGAATAAATCTAGTGTAACCTCTTTTTTTTTTTTTTGGAAGCACTCAACATCAAATTCTTAGGGTAATTGTTGCAAGAATTTTATATGTCTGTAATATTAAGAACTCAAATATATTTGATAGAAAATACCTCTATTCTTATTGTTAAATAATAACTTAAAAGGAAAGGAAATATGAACAGCGAAGGAGAGAGTAGCTCTGAGGCGGAGGGAATTTTGGGACCCCATGGGGACCGGCCGCCGGATAGAGGTAAACCAAAAAAAATTACTGATTTTTGGTCGGCTATACATAGGCATCACACCCTCCAGGATCCTGGGGAGGGTCCTAGCGTACAACATGAGACTGGAATAGGTTCTGACGGAAACATAGAGAAGGGGAATGAGACGCAGTCTCAGATGGAGGCTACCATCGAGGCTTTACCTGTATCCAGGGATGGCGGGATTAACCAGAGGGAGAAATCCAATGCTACAGTGACGAAGAGATCTCTACCTAACATCGAGAACCTGCTAGATCCGATTCATGCAAGGCCCCTCACTAAGGTAGTTATCCCTCAGGAAGCATATGAGGAGAAGCTGCAAAGTTTCAACATTGCGCTGATCGGAAGAGTCAATTTTCGATTTATTTCGATGAATGATGTGCGAAGTGCTGCCTAGGAACCCTGGAATCTGAAAGGTAGAGTAAATCTTTCTCCCTTGGGGAAAGGATTTATTCTTCTCCGACTTGAAATCGAAGGGGACATGTCCTCCATGTGGAAACGAGGCCCAGTTAAGGTGAAGGGACAGGTCATTCGTTTTCAGCGATGGCGCCCAGAGTTTAGTATTCACGATGATCATACCCAAAATAAATTGGTGTGGATTCACTATTCTGAGCTACCTATGGAATATTGGCATGAGAGAATTTTACTATCAATGGCCAAGGCATTTGGACGCCCTGTGGAGATAGATCGTAGGACGAGGAACGCCACTATGGGTAGCTATGCGCGTATCCTCGTAGAAGTGGAACTAGGGGGCTCTCGTGTGGAGGAGATCCAGGTGGAGAGAAGGCAACCGAGGACAAACACTCTATTCTGGTTTAAGCAGAGAATCTTGTATGAAGACGACATTGGAAGATGCTCGTTTTGCAAAAAACTGGGTCACTCTATCACCCAATGTAGGGAGACAAAGAGCAAGGAGAGGTCCGATGAAGGATTAAAGGGAGACGCAAATGTGAATCTGAATCAAGGCTGTGTTGGCCGAACAGAGGATGGGCGGCTCTCACTGGTGGCAAATCCAGATGCTTCTAGTGACATTGGAAGGACTAATTTGGAAGGAAATATTCCACCCCTTTTTTTAAAGGAAAATACCATAAACAATGGAAATCCTCCAATGGGAGATTCCCCTCCTATTTTGGAAGGTCAACTGGATAGATAGAATCAAGGTGATTTGGAGATATTACTTCCAATATCTCACGTCCCTACTAGTAATACTGATGACTCAGTTATGGTGGATAACCCACTCGGTGAAGGTGGATATGAATAAGGATTAGACCCAGCTGAATCTGAATTCTCTTCCTCTGAGAAGGAATCGCAGGCCTCTGAGGAAGAAAATATGTAGAACGCTGCAGTGCCGATCATGGTAGGCGTGCCAGAAAATGTAGGGAGTGAGAAGTTGCAGCGTAAATTACGACCTCGCAAGAATAGAGTGTCGTATACCACTGGTCGTGGAGGAAGAGCCCAAGGTAGAGGCGGCAAGAGTGGGAGAACTCAAAATTGTGGCGAGGAGGTTCATGTGGTCTCTAGCATGGCGTCATCTCAATATTTAGGAGGCAAGATGATCATTCAGCACCAAGAGATTGTGGAACTGGATAATGCCATATGCAGGGCAGAGGGAGAAAGTAGAAAAGGGAAGACAATCGCAGTGACGGGGTAGGCATTAAGGTCTGACCGTGAGACTGTGCTCCATATGTGATTTTATGAAGATCCTGTTTTGGAATATCAGAGGGATGTGAAAGGTGTTCAGTAAACGTGCCTTGAGGGACATTATAAATAAGGACCCAGACCTTCTGTGTATTGCAGAGCCGATGATCTCTGTGAGTGATTTCCCGAATCTATTTTTTAATAAATTGGGATTTCATAGCGATGTTATCTTTAATCATAGAGCAAGTAGAGTCTCTAACTTGTGGATTCTATGGAAGCGCAATTTGAGAGCGCCCGTGGTTGTCTCTAATTCGAAGCAACACATAACTACCTCCATAACTTGGGGGGCCCATCGAATCCAGGTGACATTTGTGCATGCCAGCTGCTTCAGAGTAGAGAGAAGATCCTTATGGATACTTTTGGCGGCTGATTCCCCTTTGGTTCCTACCCCGTGGGCGATGATGGGTGATTTCAACGCCACTCTCCACTCTCATGAAAAATGAGGCCCAGGGAAATTTAGTCTAGGCTCTGCAGCGGAATTTGGAGCCATGGTAGATGCTTGCTCCATGTCTCAGGTTCCCTCGATTGGCAGAAAATTCACTTGGAAAAATAATCAATGCCGTGGAAATGTTTGTTCGGTTCTGAACAGAAGTTTCTGTAATGAAAAATGGCTTGATAGTTTTTAGGACTGTTCCCAACATGTTCTTCAACGCATTTGTTCCGATCATGCCCCATTGATTCTTATGTCTGAATCTAGTCAGAGGCCTCAAAATTGCCCATTTAGATTTCACCGATTCTGGATGGATCACGACGACTTCGATAGAGTGGTGGCGGATTCTTGGTCGAAATGGATTTCGGGAGGTCCTATCTATGTTCTTTTCAATAAGATTAAAAAGCTTAAGGGTGTGATCAGAGATTGGCCAAGGTCTGCTTTTCCTCACCTGGATAGGGCGCTGGAATAGGCAAAGAGGGATCTAGAGCAGATTCAGGTGCAGATTGATACAGAAGGTATGGATGATCAGTTGTATGCCTTGGAGGCCGAGGCTAAGACTACCTTGATTAAGGTCATGGAAAATCATGAAAAAATGTGGGCTGAAAAAGCAAGGATTAGATGGCTGAAATTTGGTGACAGAAACTCCAAATTCTTCCACCTTTCTATCAAAATGAGGAGGAATAAGAACACGATCAAATCAATTAAGAAGCAGGATGGCTCTATGGTTGATGATCCCATCCAAATAGGGAACTACATAGTTGACTTCTATGAGAATTTTCATAAAGCAACCCCGACGGTATAGCATGAGGAATTACTAGACAATATTCCCTTGATCCTGAACCAAGCTGATCATTACCATATGGATGCCCTTCCTGGTGATGCAGAGATTAAAAGGGTTGTGTGGGAGCTTGATCCGGACAGCTCGCCAGGTCCTGACGGCTTCCCTGGGGCTTTCTTCAAAAGATGCTGGCACATTGTGGAAAAAGAAGTGAGCAACGCGGTCAGATATTTTTTCAGCTCAAGCTACATGCCGCATGGTGTGAACAATAATTTTCTTGTGCTGATCCCTAAGATAGATAGGGTAGATAACCTAGGTAACTTCCGGCCTCTATGCATGGGAAACTTCTTCTGCAAAATTATTACAAAGGTGATGGCATTGAGGTTGGAGCCTCTTCTTCCCAGATTAATATCTGATGAGCAAGGCGCTTTCCAAAAAGGAAAGATTATACATGACAATAATATGGTCGCTTCAAAGCTTGCGAACTTGATGTTCTCATCCACCAGAGGAGGGGGTATTGGCATAAAAATCGACATCAGAAAAGCCTATGACACAATTGGCTGGACGTTTATTTTTCAGGTTATGCATAGATTCAGTTTCTCTGAGAGATGGATCGGATGGCTCAACCAAATTCTAATATCTTCTAAGATATCAATTCTAGTTAATGGAGGACTGTAAGGTTTTTTTAATGTGGAACGAGGCCTGAGACAAGGTGATCCGATTTCGCCGATGCTGTTTATAATCGCAGAAGAAGTCCTATCTCGGGGGTTGAAGGGGCTAATCCAGTCGAACCAAATAAAGCCAATCCAGGGCCCAAGAGGCGCTGAAATCCCAGGGTACATCTTGTTCGCGGATGACATCTTTATATTCACCAATGCTTCCCAGAGGTATGTAAACAATCTAAAAATTTTTTTGACAAAATATCAAGAATTTTCAGGTCAATGCATCAATCTTGACAAAAGTAAGCTTTTCCTCGGCAAGATTGATCCTGCAAGGAGGCAGAGTATCTCTAATATTTTGGGAATTTGGAGGTGTAGCTTCCCTACAAAATATTTAGGGGTTGAAATCTTTAAGGGTCGATTTAAAAAGAACGCTCTCATGCCTATGATGGACAACGTGAAGAAGTGCCTTGCAGGGTGGAAGGGTAAGCTTCTTTCAATGGCAGGAAGAACAGAGCTAGTCATATATGTGATCTC
This sequence comes from Macadamia integrifolia, assembly GCF_013358625.1. Taxonomy (NCBI): domain Eukaryota; kingdom Viridiplantae; phylum Streptophyta; class Magnoliopsida; order Proteales; family Proteaceae; genus Macadamia; species Macadamia integrifolia. Next base: position 22,127,727 of record NC_056569.1, read on the forward strand.
TAGCATCCCTACTCACAAATTTGCGGTATATTGGTGGCCCTCATCTCTTCTAGCTACTATGGAGAGATGGATGCAAAACTTTATATGGACAGGGGAGGTGGACAGCACGAGAGCAATTACAGTGAAGTGGAATACTCTATGCAAGCCTAAAGAAGAAGGGGGCCTAGGGATCAGGAAGCTAAAAGACTCAAATAAAGCTATGCTGTGTAAAATGGTTTGGAGAATAAAACATGGGAAATCGAACGCTAGTTCTTTCCTTCGTGCAAGATTTATTAAGAAGGATGGTAAATTTTCCAAAGGAAGCAGGCCTTCATCAATTGCCTTGGGGATTCGGAAGTCGTGGGACTTTGTGTCAGAGAACGAGAGGTGGGTCATTGGCAATGGCAATTTGACAAACTTCTGAAAGGATAAATGGTGGGGACCTAAATCTCTGATGGAGGAGATCCAGACTATGGACCTTTCCCCCCCTAACACTAATGCCAAAGTGTGTGAGTTTATCCAGGATGGTCAATGGAACTTCCCTTTAGTGCAGTCTGATCTTCTAAATAATATTTTTAAATCTATCAAGGAGATAGCTATTTGACTTGCTTAGATGGAGGATTTCTGCGCCTGGAAATTATCTCTGATGGGGAATTTTTCTACGGCTTCTGTATGGGATGAAATTAGAGAAAAATCCCCAAAAGTTCCTTGGTTCTCTTTGATTTGGAGGAAAGGACTTCCCCCACGGTACTCTACCCTAGGATGGCGGCTTGCTCATAGGAAACTCCTAATGGACGAGCTAAATAAAGCTAAAGGCATTATGATGGCATCGAGATGCTTCCTCTGCAACCAAGATGAAGATGGCATTGACCATGTCTTTATTCACTGTCCATACTCAACTTGCATATGGGAAAGGTTCTGTGCTTATTTTGGGATTTCTTGGCTGATGCATCAATCTATAGAAGGTTTGATAAAATGGTGGAAGTCCAAGGCAAGAATCTTGAACTTAAAAAACCCATGGCTACTGAGCTTCTCAATAATTGCAGCTAATATTTGGTGGGAGAAAAATAGAAGAAGCCATGAGGACAAGGCTCGATCCGATGCGCATATTTTTGAATTTATTTGCCATGAGCTTGGTCTTTGTTTAGGTAGTTCGAAGGGTGAAGTGAAGAGCATCAGCGATATCTCATGCTGCAAGAAATTGGGGTTACATATAGAGGCCCCTAAGTTTATTCCACCTCTAGAAGTGCATTAGTGCAAACCCCATCCGAATTAGTTTAAAATCAACATCGACGGGAGTTCTCTAGAGAACCCAGGAAGGGCAGGTGCTGGCGGTATTGCTCGGAACAAAGAGGGTCAGATTTGCAACTCATTTAGTATTTACTTAGGCATTAAAAAGATCTTCGAGGCTGACTTTGAAGCAGTTTTGGAAGGACTGATCATGGCAAAGAGATATGGTGCGAGAGAAGTGTGGGTTGAGTCAGATTCTGCTGGTGTGGTTTTTGCTGTGCAGAAGAACCAAGTCCCATGGTTTGTGCTTCAACGATGGAGGGCTATTCTTCCCTATCTGAACTCTATCTCGTGGAAAATTTCACATTGTTTTCGCGAGCCAAATGTGGTTGCAAATTATTTGGCAAGGAAGGCTTCAAAATCAGAAATCACAGAAACCTCTGTGACATTCCCAAGCCATATTATGATGGAGATTGAAAATGATGCAATGGACAGGCATAGATTCAGATTCTGATAGGGTGCTTTTTGCTTTCTCTGCTGATGGCCATGCCGAAGGTGGAGAGAGCAAGTTTCTCTAGCGGTTTCGACCGTGTTTCCATTTTCTTTTACTGTTGATGTATTTTTCCCTTTTATTTTAATAATAGCATCTTTTAGCAAAATAATAATAATAATAATAATAATAATAATAATAATAATAATAATAATAATAATAATAATAATAATAATAATAACTTAAAATAAACCTGTCCGGTTTTGCTAAGACCACAAAATTCTTGACTGATTCCCCTTACGATTCTAGTACAAACATGTCAAAAGTAAAATAAGAAAAATGGGAGAACTGGAGGGGTCTATAGGGTCCACACCCCTCTTTGTTTCACCATTATTTTCAAGTAATTGAAACTAGGAGCTGTAGCCATATAGAAGGATATATTTATTTTCTAATTTAATCATAGTTGGAAAACAAGGTTTTGACTCAGGTAAGTTCTCCAAGTCAAGTAAAATTTCTGGAAAACCTAGTCAACATTTATGTAAACTCAGTGAGGGTAAAAAATTACAAGAATCGGTCACAACTCGTCCAAATCAAATGAGACTCATTCTTTCACCTGAGTTACAACAAAATATATTTTTTTCTTTTTCTAAAAGATAATTTTGTTAAGAAAAATAGGAGAAATACATCAAAGATCACCCAAAAGGGCACGGCAGATACCGCTAGGACAACTTGCAAGCTCCACCTTCGGTATGGCCATCAGCAGAGAGAACAAGCAACAACTTAGCAGAATCTAAATATATGCATGAAAAAAAAAATTCATTAAACCTTTTGGGTCTTATTCGACAGCTCAACTTCGTCAATTTGCTGAGAGAAAATGAAACTTTAAGTCCATCTGCAACTCCCCAATGGCTAATAATGGAGAAGTTTCACTTTTTTTTTCTTTTTGACTGCAAATCTGTTACCCTCCAATGGTGACAGAGATTTTCTAGCTCTCTCAAATTTAAATGAACTAGTAACATATACAACAGAAGCTTAAAGAAATTTCTACTAAAATTTTTTAGGAGGAACAACAAATTCATTTATATATTTTTTCCTATTTTTTGCATTTTTTTTATATTTTTTAGTTTTAGTAATTTATACATATTTATTATATTTATAAATTAAGAAAAAACATGACTCTCCCTAACTAGTTTGACCATGCCAAGTCACTAGGTATCCCAAAAGATGAATCATGTCATAAAACATGGTTTTTCAACTATGTTTTTAATTGCAAAAAATACAAACATGGATCTAGAATTTAAATGTGATCAATACATTCAATACTAATAAATGATGGATATGAAATAAAATATTTTGGATAAGGAGATAAAATTCTCACGATCAAAGAAATTTTGCTTACATTCTCATGTAATAATTGATAGCTGAAATACAAATATCAATAATATACATGTGGTGGGTAGACCGAGTATTTCTAACTGCATAATATTTGGAAATTATTGTGACTAATCTTCTTATAATTCATTTACATATTTTATATTATCCAGATCATTAATATACACGTGGCGGGGTAGATAGAGTATTGCTAACTACAACTTGAGGTTCCACTATTTGAGATAATGCCCCTCCTTTTATTACTATGAGCTTGACTGAAACTCCCAACATAAACCTCGATATCGTTTTCTGTAGTAATTTACTTGAGCTTTGGATATCTCTTCTGCTGATGGCCATGTCGAAGGTGGATTAGAGACCTAAAGGAACTTTGTATTCTCTCATTCCTTATTGATTCTAATATATTCTTTTGCTGATGTTTAGCAAAAAAAAAAAAAAAAGGATCACTAACTACATTGTATTTGGAAATTATTATAACTAATCTTCTTATCACCGATTTACATTTCTTGGTCAGAGTTGGTCAAGATGGAATTGGACAAGGATCCTTCGGGGTGTCCAAGATATAGGATAATCTGATTTTGGAATTTTTTCTTTATCAATGTGAGTGCTTTTGGGCTTGATTCCCCTCTCTGCTGATGGCTATGTTGAAGATGGATTTGGGGCATCTCCTAATTCGTCTAGTTGATATGTGAGGGGTGTATTTTCCCCTGTTTTTGTACTGTATTTGTCCTTTTTATTTTAATACAAATGATTCTTAGCGAGAAAAAAAAATCAGTAGTATACACATGGAGGGGTAATCGAGTATCACTATCTACATTATATTGGAAATTATAATCACTAATCTTCTTCTCAATGATTCACATTTTTTATGTTATCGAGATCAGTAATATACATGCGGTGGGGTAGATCGTGAATCAGCAACTACATTGTATTCATATGTTATTATAACTAATCTTCTTATCATTGTTTCACATTTTTTCCGTTATCGAGATCAGTAGTATGTACGTGGAGAGGTAATCAAGTATCACTATCTACACTTTATTTGAAAATTATTATAACTAATCTTCTTGTCACTGATTTACATTTTTTTTTCTATTGTCAGATCAGTAATATACATGTGGCGAGGTAGATAGAGTATCTCTACCTCATATGGTTCAAACTTAATTAGTTTGGAATGATATATTGAGCAACAGATATCTAGATTGGCTAGGAGGCCGACCGACCTCTACTCTAACCTTGAGTATCTTTGCCATATATACCATGCAATAATACTTCATGTAAAATTGTATATGTATCATGCAACGCATGCAGACGTTCCTAATTATTTCCACTTAATAAGGTTCAAATTTGATTAGTTTGAGAAGATTTATTGAGAAATTGATACATGCTTGATTCCGTCATTGTATTTGTATATATGTACATTCATATGAATGTGATCATGAATGAAATATATTGAAAAATAAATAAAAAAGAATTATGCAATTCATGTTATTCTTTCTAGTTTCTCATGCTATTTCATTTTGATTAGGTTCTTGAGCTATGATGCCGCCATGAAAAGAGATTGAGAAGTAAGAAAGTTAAGTAATAATGGATAATGCAATCGTTAACTTGGTGCAGTGAAGAGGGGGAGTTGAAAACTGAGTTGTTTGGTAGCCGTCATTCGTTTCACCATTACCTCTCAATGAAAATTAAACACCAAAAGCTCTCTTTCTCTCTCCTTAGCAATTACACCTATCCTTCAATAAATGCTATTGCACCTTCTCTATACACTCTGCAATTACTCCATCTCCTTCCCTTTCTCTCGATCTCCAAACCTCTCCCTTTCTTCCCTGTTTTCCTTTCTTTTCCTCGTATCTTTACTCTTTTTCTTTTGACTGTTTCATTCTCTACCTGTTAATGGTCTCCTCTTAATTTCGCTGTCTCTTCTTCACAAATACGAAAGGGAAATCTCAATCAAAACCGCCCGGAAACCACTGTTGGATAACCCCATAAACGTGGTTTCCGGCTACTTAATAGTCTGAGAAGCAGATCTGACCCTTCTCACCTCTCGTTTGGACTGCCGGAGAGCCAACAAGGGTTGCTTGTCTCTAATGGAAGCTTACACTTGAGTAAGTATACATTTCTCCCAACTCAGCATATTTTAGCTTCTTTTCCATCTTTCAAAAGAAGTGATGTTTCACAAACCCACGGTTTCCCTCTCTCTGATCCTCTCTCTCAAAATCTGATGAGTGAGAGAGAGAGAGAGAGAGAGAGAGAGAGAGAGAGAGAGAGAGAGAGAAGAGAGAAGAGAGAGAGGAATCCTCCAAGATCTGGGTAGGCGTTATTTTTTCTTGTTTGTTTGGGAGTGTTAGTGGGAGAGAGAAAGAGAGGACTAGTGTCAAAGGGTCATTTCAAAATCGTCAACTGTTATACTAATTTTCCATCATCTCGTGGTGTGCACGTAAGAAACCGTGTTCATCACTGCCCCTCTATTACCTGTAATTATCTTATTAGGGGTATAGAGACTCTTATAACACTCTAACCCGTTCTACTCCCCCAACTTTTCATTTTTTTTTTTTTTTTTTTTTTCATTTTTCACATACGTTTTAGGGTTTAGGGTTCTCAGTGGGGGGATTAGCATATGCCTGCCGGGATGATGGTTCCGGCGAGACACGTGCCAAAGGATGAGGAAGACCGGGTTGGGTATTCCTCGGGGGTTTCATTCGCTTAGCTCAGCCCTTTATATTCAATCCATCTCCCTCTCTTATCTCTAAAGCTCCCCAGTCCCTATCCTTGAATTCATCTTCTTCGCTTTCTTTCCATCTTAATCAGAGCTTTTTTACTTTCTTTCCATCTTCATCGGAGCTTTCTTTTTTTTTCTTCTTCTTCACTTGAGAGTGTTATTATACTTGTTTTGCTTTCTGCGAGAACCTGATTGATGACTGATAATTTTTCTGGTAAGCAGGGATTGTTTGTAAAGATTGGCTTGCAGGTTGAGAGCTTTATTATCATTTCTTCTTCTTGTGTTTCTTCGTCTATAGCTCTCAACCCTCTTGGGTTTTGGTCTTTGCTTTATTGTTCTAATTAATTACTGTCAAAGAACTTAACCGTCTAGATTTTAGAACTTTTTGGGTGTTTCAGTCTACACCCTTCTCGATTTTGGAGAAACGCGTATTGGGGTTTCTGTTGAGAGAGACAGAGAGAGAGAGAGAGAGAGAGCTTTACAATCTCTATTACAATTCTCTTGTGTTCATGTATTTTTTTTTGGGTACTAAGTATTAGTGGTTGTAGAGTGTGTTTATCATAAGTTGCATTTTTTTGTAGTTAAATTGAAAACAAAAAAGCATAATAAGGCTTTGTTGCAATCGTAAGGATCTGTAGATAAGATGTTGCAGCCAAACCTACTGGAGGGTCAGCAGCAGCAGTATCCGCTGGAGATGATGATGAGCACTAACACCTTAGAAAACGAGATGGCAAATCTGAGGGAAGATGAATTGGAGAGCAAATCTGGCAGTGAGAACCTCGAAGGTGGTGCCTCCGGCGATGATCAAGACCCCAACAACCGCCCCCGCAAGAAGCGCTACCACCGCCATACTCAGCACCAAATCCAAGAAATGGAATCGTACGTAGTAGTACTCACTATTTCATCATTTCCATCTCTTCTCCTCTCTTCCCCTCTTCTTCTCTCTACTTTTACTTATCTTAATTAGCTATTTTTCCTCAGATTTTTCAAAGAATGCCCTCATCCAGATGACAAGCAAAGGAAGGAGCTAAGTCGTGAATTAGGGTTAGAGCCTTTGCAGATCAAGTTTTGGTTCCAAAATAAACGAACCCAAATGAAGGTAAATGAAAAAATGGTCACTCCATAGACTGCATTACATTTTAGCTCCTTTTTTTAATGCAAAATGTAGTGAAGCAGGCATCCATTGTTAGCTCCTTCTTGATGATCTCTCTCTTTCTCCTTACAGACCCAGCATGAGCGCCATGAGAACACACAGCTTAGAAATGAGAACGAGAAGCTCCGGACAGAGAATATTAGGTATAAAGAAGCCCTCAGCCATACCTCATGCCCCAACTGTGGTGGCCCAACAAGTATTGGGGAGATGTCCTTCGACGAGAATCATCTCAGAATCGAGAATTCTCGACTCAGAGAAGAGGTATTATTTAATTTTTTTTTGTTAATTAGATCGAACTTGATTTCCATCTTAAGCTGCCTACGTACCCCCTCAAGTTTGTTGAAATCTGACATTCAATTTCGGTCTTTGTACGTTGTTGCAGATTGATAGGATTTCGGGCATTGCTGCTAAGTATGTGGGAGGTAAGTCGTTTGTGCCCTACCCTCTTCCCAACTTAGGGGTTGGGAACTATGGAATGCACGGCACCACCGGAGGGGAGATGTATGGAGCAGCAAGTGATCTCCTTAGATCATTCTCTGCACCAACTGATGCCGATAAGCCTATGATTATCGAACTCGCTGTGGCAGCAATGGAGGAACTGATTAGAATGGCTCAACTAGGTGAACCCTTGTGGCTGCCAGGCCCTGATGGTGCTACTGAGATCCTAAATGAAGATGAATATATACGGACCTTCCCTAGGGGAATAGGACCAAAACCCTTTGGGTTGAAAACTGAAGCTTCTAGGGAAACTGCTGTTGTTATCATGAATCATGTTAACATTGTTGAGATTCTCATGGATGAGGTAAGTGCCATTTTCTTTCACCCGCATTGTATTTATTCAAGTAAAAAATAATTTCTCCTAACTAATTTCCTTTTTGATAACCAGACTCAGTGGGCTAGTGTCTTCTCTAGCATTGTATCAAGAGCCATGACTCTGGAAGTCCTATCAACAGGAGTAGCAGGAAACTACAATGGAGCCTTGCAAGTGGTATTGTTTTGTTTGGGTCCCTGTTTTCACTTGTTATGTGCTGAGAGATAAACAGATCTAAGATCAACTATCTGATGTGTATTGCTTCAGATGACAGCAGAATTCCAAGTCCCCTCGCCGGTTGTTCCATCGCGTGAGAGTTACTTTGTAAGGTACTGTAAACATCACCCCGACGGGACTTGGGCAGTGGTTGATGTTTCATTGGACACTTTAAGGCCTGGTTTAGGAACTAGATGTAGAAGAAGGCCATCAGGATGTTTAATCCAAGAAATGCCAAATGGGTATTCCAAGGTGATTAATTTATATCCTAGATTTGATTTCTTTTCAATTATGCTATTGCAGAATAAGCATTTTTTACTTAATTGGTGTGATTTCTTGTAAAATTTTCCTAGGTCACATGGCTTGAACATGTAGAAGTTGATGATAGAGCAGTGAATAACATATACAAATTGCTAGTTAACTCTGGACTCGCATTTGGTGCAAAGCGCTGGGTTGGTACTTTGGATCGACAGTGTGAACGTTTGGCTAGCGCAATGGCTACTGGCATTCCTTCTGGAGATGTTGGTGGTAATAAAAAATTCATTTCCTACTTTGGACTGAGTTTCTTTAAGCCACGGTGAAGAGAATACCTTGACCGGGGCTTCAGGTGCATGCAAGAGGACTGAAACCCTATAAGGGTTTGTGAACCCTAATATGGTGTAGTGAACCTTCCTGCACTGTGGAGGAAACTTTCTCCTCCTACTTTAGCCAACTGAAATTATATAAGCTCTGTGAACCTGAAATGTCCTTTCCAGCAACATGTTTAATAATATTTGACACTGTTGCTGTTTTCTTGCCGGACAGTAATAACAAGTCAAGAAGGTAGAAAGAGCATGCTGAAGCTGGCTGAGAGGATGGTGATGAGTTTTTGTGGTGGTGTGGGTGCTTCAACTGCTCACACATGGACTACTGTTTCTGGGGGTGCTGCTGAAGATGTAAGGGTCATGACCAGAAAAAGCATAGATGATCCAGGTAGGCCTCCCGGTATTGTACTAAGTGCCGCCACGTCCTTCTGGCTTCCAGTCCCACCAAAGAGGGTTTTCGATTTCCTTCGCGACGAGAACTTTCGAAGTGAGGTATAGAAATTTTAAAATTCCTTTCTTTGATTTTAAGTCATTCAAATGCAATATGGTATTGCTGCTATTCATATAATGTTCCCCAACTTCTTGGCATCCCTGTTAACATCAATAATAATTAGAGAACAGCTAGCTAGATACATAACATATTTCTTTTTATAGTTAAATCAACTTTATTGCAAAGAAAGAAAAAAATTATACGGAGACAAGAATGAAACCTTACTAGCCTCACAAGGACAAGCTCAAGTAGAGCAAGAGTGCTTCATCCCCCCAAGTCTAGCAGGCCCAGATGACCCAAGAAAACACCAAATGCACCACCCAGCCATGCAAGAACAGATGAAACATCTACCCTTAAGAGCTAGAAGAACTGATGGGTTAGATTCACCATTGCTCGCCCATATACAAGTTTCTAAGGGATTTGGGACCCTTACTAGGAACTCCCCAACATTTGATCTCCATCCAACAATAATTGTCTCTGATGATCATCTGTATAGAACTGATTTGATTCCTGAATATCCGATAATTCCTCTCCCTCCAAATATGGAAAATGTTGATACATAACATATTTATTCAAGTCACATAAATGATGTAATCAATATTGAATAAACATTTGGGACTTAACTGCATGCATCTGAAGAATGAAAACCAAAATGACTTGGGGTACTCTCTCAATAATGCAAAAGAAGATATTTCTATTGTCAATAGGAAACACATATTTAATAATGCATAAGAAACAAGATGATCAGCTATATACTTGGAGATATTTTCATTTCTTAAAAGAAATTTCATTTGGTAGTGGATGAAAAATCAACTTTAGTCCAGTATAGTAAGGGAAAACTAGATGCATAAATCAAATACTCGAATATTTGGATTCACATAAACTGTTAAAATTTCTTTACAAAATAGTGTAGCTTTTATCATAGCCTCTTACGCAAGAGAGGGAAGGGAGCACATACTGCACAAGGAGGGGAGGAAGTAAGTGCATCCATGCAAAGGAGGATATGCATGTGTGCCGAGTGAAGCAAGATTTGATCCGGAAACCTGGCTACCACCAGCCAGGTAATAGGGAGTTTAAGTTATCTTATAGACTTAGTATTGAATAAACATTAAAATTGTATGGCAACTTAGGGTGCTTATTTTTTATTTTTAATTTAATTTATTGAAGGTGGAGAAAGGAAATGAGGGAAAGAAAATATTTGAAGATCCTTTCATCATGCTAAAGCAAGTGATCATCATTTATTGGGTATAACCAAATTAGTGATTAGAAAACATTTAGTAGGTTTTAATTAGAAACTTGAGAATTTATAGCAACCTTAGATAAAAATCAAAAGAAAAGACTGAGACAGAGATCTTTACATCCAGCAAAAGATGATTGTTTGAAAAGAAAATTTAATGTTGAATTGCAATTAGCAAGAAATTTGATAGATTTTATAAGTCATTCTAAACAATGTAACTGCAAGATACTAAAAATTTGAGAATTTATGTGTACTTGCAGACCTCAAAAAATGTTTATTACTAGTTTCTATTTAATGCATCTTTTTTATTTGTCATAGATATATAGCATGTAATCTGTAACTTTAAGTAATGACAGATTTGGTTGCTTTATTCTCTTTGAGTTATCCAAAGTTCACTATTGTTCATATGCTAATTAGGCATAAATGTACCAAAAATCTTCCCCTCCCTTTATGTGTGAGCAGGCTGTGAGCAATCATGCCACATACAGTGGGGATGGGGGCATAGTGATATGGAATTTTGTTCATTGGGCATGTAATCAAGAATATAAAGCACCAAAATAGTGACAAAACAGTCAGCATTAGCAGCTATACATGTTCTTGTGCATAAGTTGTTTGAGTAGTGCTTCCATTGTGCATTCTTCTAATCAATTGAAGGATGCTAATTTCAAGTAGCTTCTTTAAATATCAAATGATAAATAGTGAAATATTCCTTCCAAATTCACACTCTAAAAACACTTGTATCTCACATTCTTTCCCATTATTTCTTGCAATCACAGTGGGATATACTTTCAAATGGTGGTGTTGTGCAAGAAATGGCACATGTTGCAAATGGTCGTGAACCAGGGAACTGCGTCTCACTACTGCGCGTGAATGTAAGATACAGATATGTATGTTTTTTTAATTATCTAATTATAATGAACAGTAATATAACTCATTGTTGGTGATAATTTTGTAGAGTACAAATTCAAACCAAAGCAACATGCTAATATTACAAGAGAGCTTCACAGACTCCACAGGCTCTTATATAATCTATGCTCCTATTGACCTTGTTTCCATGAATGTGGTGCTAAATGGTGGAGATCCAGACTATGTGGCACTCCTTCCCTCAGGATTTTCTATATTGCCTGATGGACCAAAAACTCATGGAGGAACATTAGTTGGTGAGGTTGGGTCTGGTGGAACTCTTCTGACAGTGGCATTTCAAATCTTAGTCGATTCAGTTCCAACTGCAAAACTCTCTCTTGGATCTGTGGCTACCGTAAACAGTCTCATTGCTTGCACTGTTGATAGAATTAAGGGCGCATTTTAATGGCAAAATGCATGAACTGGAAAGGCTGGCTTACAGGTATGATGTTCGAAAAAATTAAGATGTTATGATTACTTGTTTGATATTCTATTAGTAATGGACTAAATTCTTTTGCTAGGTTTAGCATTTCATAGCTAAGCATTCAAAGATCTAGCTCTTTTTATGCTTCCCAAAATCTTGAGAAGTAGGGTTTATGATATCCTTTGGCCCTCTCTCTTTTTGGGTTGTAGAAAAAAGAGAGTTTTCTTTTACATTGGTTTAGGGTTTTTTCCTAAGTTGGGTATCAGTCTCTGTTTGACCTTCCGGGGTTTGATAGGTTTAGGAGTTGGATCTGCTGATGATATCTCTAATGTTTTTCAGGGTTTGTGTTTTCCCTATTAAAGGCCAGAAAGGTTATTAGGGCTTGAGTTTTAATGTCAAAGGAGAAAAGTTCTGAAAAAGGATTCAAAGTCTATGCTTTAAATCCATTTCTTTTTCTCTTAACCTTTAGTATATTCGCAGTTGTTCTAAACTATTTCTTTGTTTTATAATGTTGCTGTGATTGTAGCTCATGAAGAACAAGATGAACAAGGAAAGATGGAAAAGAGGGGTGGTGTAGATTTCAGGGTGTAAAAAGATGGGAGTCAAGAACGCACCTCATATGATCCTTGCCTAATGGTGTCTGTTAGGAGGGGCTGCGAAACAGTGCCTGCGACAGATTTCACACCACCTTGGAAGGGCAGTTGGTTCGGGTATTGACTTCCTTGGCCGAGTACAATGAGAGAGAAAACTAATCACCCTTTTGTCTTTTTTTCTTTTGTGCTTAAGCTTCTTAGGGTTAGGGTAAGTATTAGGGTTACTGAGGGCTATGTTTTGGGTTTGGGTTGTTCATGAGAGTTAGGGTTCTCCATCTTTCTCTTTTTCTCCTGTTGTTGTGTGGGCGTTGATGAGCCCTTGGTGTTAGGGTTAGGGTTCTGTTTAAGTTTAAAAAACGCTTTAATTCTTCAGTTTTTAAAAGCCTTAGAGTTTGAAGTAAAGTACTATATATTTTTGGTTTCCAAAGTGAATTTAGAAAGATTCTAATCCGACTATCTAGATGAAAGGGATGACGTTTGATCAATATTCCCATTGGAAATTTTGAATTTAGCCCACTTCATGCCATCTTAATAATAAGGGGAAAGAAACGGTATAGCTCAAGTGGACCCCATGCCTAGACAAAGGAGGATGTGAAATTACAATCTTGCCCTTCGTAAAATTTCAAAGGGAAAAGAAAGTCACTCGTTTACGTGTATCTGAAAAGACTATGCTACCTCCATGTGCGGGAGATATCTCCATGTGGCTTCTCATTACAATGCAAGCGAGTAATGTTTTCTGGTCTAGTTTCAAACTTCATCCAAATTGATGCTCTTATGTGTGCTGATGCAGAGGCTACAAGATCAAATAGCAATCTTTAATTATAATATGAAGGGCAAAATAATGCTCTCTCTTAGCGTGATTCCTATGCCCCCACACAGAGCGATGTGAATTGACACCTTATCCCTGTGAAATAAAATAAATTCATCCACTATTAATGCCCATATGCACCTTGTCATGCATATAAAGGCCACAGGCCACCAAGCGATCTTTTCTCCTATGAATATAGTTTCAATTTATTTATTTTATTAAAGAAAGGTTTTTCCTTCGTCTTTTGGATTTGAAGGCACTGCCACTGAGCTGTATGTGGCCTTGGAACAAAGTCACCAATACGTATCTCGTTTGGCTAACATGAATTTGATACACATAATTCGGGTGTCTCCAAGGCTGATGAACATATGGCCAGGATGCATGCAGGTCCTTTATGCATAATGGCTTCTCAGGTACCAGATCAGAAGTAGTAATAATTTAATGGCAAAGTGCACCTAATGCTGCACTTGCCAGCAGAAAAGCAAATTATATATGTAGAGGCTTTATCGGTTGTGAAGAGAGACACCAGGCCCCTGGCCAAAAAATAAAATAAAATAAAAGACCATAGTCACTAAAACCAAGGGTGTCAGCCGGTTGGGCTCGGTCTGATCTAGCCGGGCTTGAACAATTTTAAGGGTTCCACCCTTACTGTCCATTTAGTTAATTAAGCTTAATTTAGGTGGGCATGGTACAGTTATCATTCAGTCTATCTTCGGCCATCGTAATCGGATCTTAAACAAATTATAACTTTAACCGGACTACATACATGTTTAACTTTAAACAGGTTTTAACTAGGTTCTAAATAGGTCCTCTCTAAAATTGGTCTCCTAAATGAATTAGAAGCGGGATGTACGAATAAAATGAGGCCCATAAATTATATCATTTCTATATTTAACTACAATTAACCTTTAATGAATTATGCATTTGGGAATAAATTAGACGGCTTATCAATATAAAACTGTTTAGAGTTCATGATTTAAATTATTCTCTTATTCATATTTTTAGTTTAGGAGACTTCTCAGAGCCATCAAAATTGATATCAGAACTAAGGGGGGTTTGGGCCTTTTGGCATTTTTCTTCTTTAGTAGTCTTTAGCTCATGGGAAGTATGGGAAAAATGGAAATTTCAATAAGAACTAAAGGGGTCGGGCTAGGTCGAGCTTAAAGGAGTCGGTTCAGGTCATACTCATATTTAATTGGTCTGATCAGGCACCTGAAGGGCTAGGTGCATGCACTGGGAATGCCTTATTATTAAACATGTCAAGCTCAGGCCTATGATCAATTGGGCTAGTCAGGTTGGGCTTGGAATTGACACTAACCATGAATATCAATACTGAAATGGGCATTGCCCGACCAAGTGTAGACACTTATTTTGTCATCTTGGAGTCTGTTTAGATAATAATAAATATTTTTTAAGTTGTAGGAGTCTTGTATTTCTAGAGTTGGGAAGTTTTCTCACAGTTTGACATGTTTATAAATCATCTAAAGAAAATTACCAAAATACCCCAAGGGGAAAATCTTATTATTTTTTTTTCCAGTCTGAAAAATTGTAAACATGTCCAAATGATAAATTTGTATAGAAATTGAGCTCATTTGCTCCTTACGTACTCATGAAAAGATTTCATTTTGATGAGTAAGACTTACATTGGGGTCACTTCATGCTTGCTACTACAGTCCTCGATTCTTATTCCAATTCAAAGTATGCGAAATATGTGAATAAATGATTTTTGAATCATTTAATTCGGATATATGGAGACTAAGTTATAAATATTCCAAGGTCCTAAACCTATTATAGATGGGTATAGGCTAGCCTAGTTCTCCTTGGAGCTAGCCCGGTTCACTTTTGAACCGAATCAACCAGAAAAAATTAGACATTTGAAGATCACTTTGTTAGGCTGCCAACATTCCGTTGATAGCAATCAAGTCCAACGTAGTTGAGAAAACATGGTATTTTAAAGTCTTGAATATCTATTCTTGGCAAATATGAGTCCAACGACGTTGTCTTAGCATCAATCAGACTTTGGAGGCCCAGGATTGACCGACCGAATCTATTGAGAATTTG
>NC_056569.1:22142836-22148288 GCF_013358625.1 Macadamia integrifolia
TTGGTCTGATCACTGTTAGTTAAAACGCGTTCCCCTTTTTTTGCCGTTTAAAACGCGTTTTCCCATATGCTATTATACAATCAGGAAAAAAATGGAAACGGCAAAAGAATCCATTTTAAACACGTTTTAAACGGCCGTTTTAAACGCGTATCCTTTTTTTAAGGGTAAAATAGGAATTTTATTAAAAAAATTAATTAAAAAAAAAAAAACCTATTAGTAAAAGTGAAGAGTGAAGACAATATGGTACTTGGTTTTTTGTTTTTAACTTACATACTATCTATAGGAAAAAAATCTCATCTTTTTATAGCCCATTGAGTAAGGAGAAACTAAAGCTAGCAACATTTCATTTTCTTGTAGCCCATTGGGCTATTTTATCTTGGGACTCCTAGAGCTTTTGGAATATTAGATGCATGTATACAAGTAATAATCTCTCAAATTGCATGAGTATATTACGTTTTTTTAGTTTCGTTTTTTTGAAAACTACATGTTTAATACTCGTACCTTTCGTTTACGTCCGTTTGCCGTTCCCTGTTTTTTTGACCGTACCGTTCATCGTTTTTATCTGTTTAAAACCCGTACCGTACGTTTTCATTTTTTTGCCGTTCCCGTTTTAACTAACAGTGGGTCTGATCAGGCACCTGAAGGGCTAGGTCCATGCACTGGGAATGCCTTATTATTAAACATGTCAGGCTCAGGCCTATGCTCAATTGGGCTAGTCAGGTTGGGCTTGGAATTGACACCCCTAATAACCATGAATATCAATACTGAAATGGGCATTGCTCGACCAAGTGTAGACACTTATTTTGTCATCTTGGAGTCTGTTTAGATAATAATAAATATTTTTTGAGTTGTAGGAGTCTTGTATTTCTAGAGTTGGGAAGTTTTCTCACAGTTTGACATGCTTATAAATCATCTATAGAAAATTACCAAAATACCCCAAGGGGAAAATCTGATTTTTTTTTTCCAGTCTGAAAAATTGTAAACATGTCCAAATGATAAATTTGTATGGAAATTGAGCTCATTTGCTCCTTACGTACTCATGAAAAGATTTCATTTTGATGAGTAAGACTCACATTGGGGTCACTTCATGCTTGCTACTACAGTCCTTGATTCTTATTCCAATTCAAAGTATGCGAAATATGTGAATAAATGAATCATTTAATTCGGATATATGGAGACTAAGTTATAAATATTCCAAGGTCCTAAACCTATTATAGATAGGTATAGGCTAGCCTAGTTCTCCTTGGAGCTAGCCCGGTTCACTTTTGAACCGAATCAACCAGAAAAAATTAGACATTTGAAGATCACTTTGTTAGGCTGCCAACATTCCGTTGATAGCAATCAAGTCCAACGTAGTTGAGAAAAAATGGTATTTTAAAGTCTTGAATATCTATTCTTGGCAAATATGAGTCCAACGACGTTGTCTTAGCATCAATCAGACTTTGGAGGCCCAGGATTGACCGACCGAATCTATTGAGAATTTGGGTGATTCTAGGCATTGTGGAATGGCTGATTCTAGGTTTTTGGGACTATTGGTTTGCTTGGTATTCAAATTTGAACCTGATTTAGGGTTTTGGGACTGATTATGGCCAATTTCAATGTAATTTGAGTATTAATCAGTTGATTTGATCCAATTTCGGTCTGGCTAAAATGGTCTAGTATTAGGTCAAATCAAAATCAAACCAATAAGATAGTTCAATTTTGACCCGGTTCAGTTCAAACTTTCATTGGGTTGACTTAATGGGCTCTTATCGGCCCATTATCAAGTTGTTACACAAAAATAATGGGAACATATTTTTTTAATTCTAAGGGGTTTCTCTAGTTTCAATTCGATTGATCTGATTTGGTTTGATTTTTTATCGGTTTTATGAAAACACAAATCAAAACTAAACCATTGAATGTTTGATTTAGTTTTTCTTTGTCGATCCAACCGGTTCAGCCTAATCAAAACAAAAATAGATCCCACGGTGTGAGGGAAGTGACCTTCTTATATTTTCTTTTACATCCCTTTAAAAAAAAAATCATTTCTTTTCCTCAGAATACGTGTGTGAGAGAGAGACTAATTTCCTCCTGCGTTAGGGTTTAAGAAACGGAGTTTAAGAAAAGAAAAGAAGAATGAAGGCTATTTTTGGTAGCCACGAAAAGAAAAGAAAACAAAAGAAAAGAAAAAAGAATCTAGAAAGCAATAGAAAAGAGAAGAAATGAAATGAAATGGTGAGAAAATAAAAAGAGTATGTATGTTTGGTAACCAAAAAAAAAAAAAAAAAAAAAAAAAGAGAGAAAAAATTCAAAAAAAAATTGAATTTTATAAGAGAGATAGACACATAGGAAATCATTGTGTAATCATTTATTTTTTATCTTATTATGTTTTCATATTTTCTCATGTTTTCTTGTGTTTTTTACAAGATTTTTTTTTTTGAGCAAAAGAAAACTTCATAACCCCCAAGAGGAATTTTGAATTTTTAAAGCTGAATCTTCTCTTAGGTGAAGACATATCAAGTGCAAAGAAAAATTCTTAACCGAAGAATAAAAGTACAATTTTTTGTACTTTTTTTCTTTTATTTTCTTTTCTTCTCTTGGCTACCAAACAGAGCTTTTGTGCTTTGTATGTTTTCATCTAAGATAGGTTTCAGTTTTTGAATTTTAAAATTCTCCTTGGCAATTGTGAAGTTTTATTTTGCTAAAAAAAAAAAATTGCCAAAAACACAAGAAAACATGAGAAATTATAAATTTTTTTCTTTTCTTTTCTTTTCTTCTCTTCTAATAGTAACCAAACATACATGCTTTTTTTTTTATTTTTTCACCATTTCATTTCATTTCTTTTCCTTTATTTTCTAGATTCTTTTTTCTTTTTTTTTTCTTCTCTTGGCTACCAAACATAGCCTAATGGTCATTTGAAATGTTTTGTATGTCCTATTGAAGGAAAAAGATTCTCTCCAATTATTGGGACCCTTAATTAAGTATCTGACAATTGGGCGGGCTTGAGGATGCACGTCCATGTGTTGGGATATGTGTCCTAACCTTCTCAAGCTTTGGATGTCTAACTGAACACTAATTGGGCAACTCATTGATTGAAGAGGAGTTGACAATAAAATTCTATTTTCATCATAAAAGGTCGATGTGATAGTTTTTTTATTTTTATTTAAAATACAAAGGCAATATTTTTTTACTTTAATTTCAAATGCAAAGGCAACATAAAAAATTACTTTTTTTGTTTTTAAATCTTTTTCAGGAAAATCATTTCTTTGATATTATGGGTTATTTAGGTAACCAAAAATATGTTACAATACTTTTGTAACTTACCTAGGTTATAGTGTGTTTTTTTTTTTTCTTTTCTGGGTAGAAACCTAGGTTACATTAAACAAGCCCATTACATAATGTTTTGAAACTCATGAAATCTTTTCATAATCTTCGTAAGACTTAGATTCTTTAAGGCCACGGTGAATGGATGACTTAGTTTCTTTAAGGCCACGGTGAATGGATCACTGAGTGCGTCTTAGAAGTGTGTAGGGGGTATTGGAGGTATTTTGAAAAAGTTCTAAAACCCTATAGGGATTTATGAACCAAAGTGGTAAACCTCATAGTTCCGCGAAGAAAAATTATCCCAAGTTTTATTTTACAGATGATCCTTGTATTGTTACTAGAGTTAATATATACTTCTTCTTTTACCCAAAAATAAAAAAATGAAGAATCTCCACACTAAGGCTATGTTTGGTAGCCAAAAGAAGAAAATAAATGATATGAAAAGAAAAAAGAATCCAGAAAAGAGAAAAAAAGAAAAGGATAGAAATGAAATGAAATGTAAAGAAGTATATATATATATATGTTTGTTTGGCTACCAATAGAAGAAAAGAAAAGAAAAGTTTTTCTATTTTCTTTTGTTTCAGGCAAGGCTATTTTTTTTTTTTTTGGTAGTACAATAAAACTTCATCATTCTTAAAGTGAATTTTGAAATTCGAAAAAAGAATTTTCTCTTGGTTCAGAACATACCAAACATAATAAAAATTTCTTAAACCAAAAAAATAGTACAATTTTTGTATTTTTTTCTTCTCTTGACTATCAAACATAGCCTAAAGTAACACTTTAACACCTCTACAAAAAAATGCTCAAAAACCATACATGAGCGGAGGTCTACGGCCACGATTGCTGAGGACCGTGGCTAAAGAAGCTCTATAACTACGGTTATTGATATATATATACTCACGTTTTCTATAACTGTGGCCATACATACCATATCTCTTACCACGGTTACATATAACCATGGCCA
Source organism: Macadamia integrifolia (assembly GCF_013358625.1). Classification (NCBI taxonomy): domain Eukaryota; kingdom Viridiplantae; phylum Streptophyta; class Magnoliopsida; order Proteales; family Proteaceae; genus Macadamia; species Macadamia integrifolia. Next base: position 22,147,104 of record NC_056569.1, read on the forward strand.
TATGCGTATCTATTGCCACTATTCTTTAAAATTGCCGCTGTATATGAACATATAGCTACGGTTTATTCAAACCACAACAATATAGTTTCAAGGCACCAATAAGAAGTGGACATGTGGATTTAAATGACGCGGCAGCCGTTTTGTAAAACCGTGAGTATTGGTGAAATTTCAAAATTGAAAAACACCCGCCTAAGTTTTCACTTTCGTCTTTGAGCCCTCCTCTTCTGCAGTAAATACTTTAACAAACATAAGGAAAAAGGAGTATGAGAGAAGGAGAAAGAGAAGGAGGAGGAGGAGAAGAGCTGAAGATGACTTCACGGTAAGGTTTTTAATTTTTTCTTTATTTATGAGCTTCTCTCTCTCCCTCTTTCTCACTGAAGATGCAGGGGAGGTTAGTTTTTCTGCTGAAGATGCATCTCACGGTAAGTTTTTTTTTTTTGCTCTCTCTCTCTCTCTCGATCTCGAGCAGATCGAACAAAATATGCAGGGTGACCACTGGCTAAGGTCGAGAATGTACAACAGGGCAGGAGTCTGCAGTAGGGCTTTGTGGAGGGTGGCATTCTGCAGAACAGAGACAATGGTAGGAGTCTTATGCGTAGTGCAGGGGAGGTGGTCTTGCTTGCAGTGTAAGGGCAGTGGTCTTGCTTATAGTGTAGGAATATTCTTTTGGATATTCTTTTTATTCTCTCATATACCAATTTGAAAATTGATCGATACCAATTTCTAGTATTTGATTTCAAATAAAAAACTCACTCATTGTCTAAATAGGGAAAAGAGTTTTATCTATTTGACACACCTTGATGGGAGGGTGTAGAAATTTTATAAAATAGAACTCTAGGTCTTCATTTTATCCTAATATCACTTTTATTATTGGGGACATCACCAAGAGAGCATTAAGGGGAGCTAATGGGAGAAACTTAGAGAATACACTGTGTTTGTGCTTGGGGTTGCAAAAAGGATATAATGGCCGCGAATTCTTCATAGTAAATGGTGAATGGTATGCGTTGACCCCTATGGTTCAATTTGTGATTCCATGAATGTATGGTAAGATCCTATTGTTATTATATAATAGGAATTTCATCATTCACATAGTGTTGGGGTTGGAGAGTGAGGTGTGGGGTGGAGCCATGAAGAAATCTGTTACTATCAAAGCTGGTGGGGGTGGGGTTGGGTGTTTTTTTTTTT
>NC_056569.1:22148308-22162633 GCF_013358625.1 Macadamia integrifolia
GGTGCGTGTGGGGTGTTAAAAACACATAATGTCCACTGTACAATCCGATTTCTTTTTACACCTACCATCATTCTTTCTATGTCAAAAATTGTAGAGGCCAGTGCTATGATCAAGGGATTTGGTAATCGGTATTGGTATTGGCTAGGCACGTATCTGGGTCGACTCATATTTTTACCCAAAAGAAAGAAAATCGACTCATATTATGCTGGATTAGATAGTTGTAACTCTATTTTCATTACAAATTTAGATTATTATTATTAATATTTAACAATTTGACCGGATTTTTTTTTTACCAAGGATCGGTCAGGAATCGTTATCAACCTCTCCCAATACCAATAAGGATTGACTGATACCGGTTCCTCAATCCATGGCTAGGAGTGAACTGTCCACTACAAAATGTATTAAATTGTGGATGTAAGTGAGAGAACACATAAAAACCATGATTCACATTGCATCTAATTATGTATCATACCACTTTCCCATTTTCTCTACATTTAAGGTGAATCAGAAAAACCATGATTCACGTACATTGCATCTAGATAGGTATTATACTCCCATGGTCCCAACCCACCCCCCTTCCCCCACAAAAAAACAAAATACTAAACCTAATTGGCTTTTCTTCTTCTTCGAACAACTTTGGGACAGTAGCACTATTGAATTAATTTTAGTACATGGGTATTTTTATCTTTTTTCCATTTGTCGACACTTTCGGCATGTCCCTGGCACGTACCATTTTACTTAAGTATTTTTTTCAATTATTTCTGTCATATTTCAAATGTATTTTTCAAATAGGAGGTATTCATAGGTCATCAAAGACAATTTTTTTTCCAAAAAATAAATCCCCAATGTGAGATTTTTTCTCATTATTATTTGGCACCGAATTCCATAAAATTTGGACCAAAGTTTTTAGGGCCAAAAACTATAATTCTTGCCCCATTTTCTAGCAAACTTCAGGGACGATATTCAGAGATTCAACCATCAGTTTTTTTGAGTCATACATTGTTAGAATCATTTCTTCAAATACTATCCAATTTTGCCCCATTTTCTAGCAAACTTCAGGGGACGATATTCAGATATCCAACCATCAGTTTTTTTGAGTCATACATTGTTGGAATCATTTCCTCAAATACTATCCAATTACGCAGAGATCAACATGAATTTTGTTAGGCACATAGTCAAATCTATAATCAACGTTCTTGAAAAATACACAAAACAATAATTCACACAAAATAATGGTCAAACAGTGCCATATACGTATCAAAGGTAAGATTCGAGATTAATATGAGAAAACAAATCTAACCAAAAGTTTCAATCAACTTCAGAAAGGTTAAGTTGCTTGAATTACCCCAAGGGCAAAGTGGTCATTTTTCACCACACAATCATTGATAGTAATTTCAGACTCGATTCATCATTGTATCAAGGGTTCTCTATGGTAACGAAATTCAGTTCCCAGACCTATAATCCAAACACCTCATTGTCCCATATATTTGGAAAAATCTAACCACTTTCGCTCACTATTTATTCTGACCCCACCAAAACTCCTCTTTCCAATGGTGAGTGCCTTAGTCTTTTGACATAAGCAATGTTGTTCAGTGGTAAACTAGGATGTACTGATTCAATTGACTGCTTAGATGTCTTGCTCATTTTTCTTAGATCGCTCTTCAATGCAGGTTTACTTATTACCAACATTCTCCACTCAGTGAATCATGGCCACGTAGGAAACCCACAGGAATCAAAGGTAGGAGGACTGCTTCAAGGATTGGAAGGAGCAAAATGACTATGGATGAGTAAGAGTATTAGAGGTTTGGATGGATTTTCAATAAATAATTGCATGATTAATGAAAGAGAGCTTTTCAAAAAAAAAAAAAAAAAATGCAAGAGATACAAAGGGTGGCCGTGGGAGCTATTTTTGTTCTTACGTAACGCTTACCAACTCATGCAATCTTTTGATAATCTTTGTAGTTAAAAGCCCTGCAAAACCATGAGAAATTGTGGGTGGAAAAATTCAGACTTAGATGGCTTAAACAAGGAGATAGAAATTCAAAGTTTTTCCATATTTATACAAAAAATAGATGGGCTAAGAATATTGTCAGAAGGGTGAAAAGAGATGATGGGACCATGCTTTCTAACTGGGATGGTATAGCTAATTATATGACCTCTTACTATAAAAATTTCCACAAGAGTACTCTATGACGGAGCACATGGAGCTGTTGGACTCCTCATTGATGAGGTTGATTTGCTTAGTTTGGCTGTCATTCCTAGTGTGGTTGAAAAAAAAAAAAGCAGTGGAACTTCAATCGAGACAGCTCGCTTGGTCCATATGGGTTCCCAAGGTCCTTTCGGCGTTGTTAGGAAGTGGTGTCTGAGGACCTCGTTTGTGCGGTCAAAGAAGTTTTAGCTTTAGGATCATGCCAAAAGGTTTCGATAATAATTTTTTTGCCTTAATTCCTAAATTTGATAGACCCTTGTGTATAGGGAATTTTTTTTGCAAAGTACTATAAAAAACTCTAGTTATAAAGATGTCACACTTTTTTCCTATACTCATTTCAGAAAAGTAGGCAGGTTCCAGAGAGGGAAAGTTATCCGAACCAATGCCAGTTTAGCTTTTGAACTAGCAAACCTCATTTTTTCTACTACGAGAGGAGGTGGGATGGATGTTAAGATTGATATTCAAAAGGCTTTTGATACTATTTTGTGGAGTTTTATTATTCAAATGCTTTGAAGTTGGTTTCTCAAAGATATGGTTAAATTGGATTTATCAAATCCTAACAATATCTATCACTTCTCAATGGAGGTCCAATGGGTTATTTTGGAGTGGAGAGAGATCTGCAATGTGGAGACCCAATGTCTCTTATTCTGTTGATTTTAACAGAAGAAGTTCTTTACAGAGGTTTGAGAAGTTTAGTTCAAGGGAAAAAAAATCAAAGACCTTCAAGGCCCTAGAAGTGAGATGGTGCCGATCCATCTGTTATTTGCAGATGACATATTCATTTTCATGAATGCCTAAATCAATTATGTTAGAAATCTCAACTTTTTCTTGAGGAGTTATAAGGAATTCTCTGGCAGCATATAAACTTAGGGAAAAAGTAAGCTTTTCATGGACAAATTTCCATCTTTTAAGAAGCAAAGTGTTTTAGAAACTCTCGAAATTTCAATTTGTAACTTTCAACCGAGTATCTTGGTGTGGAAATCTTTAAAGATAGAATTAAAAAATAGCCTTTAATGCTGGTGATGGACAAAGTTCGAGAACATATGTTAGGGTGGAAAGGGATGATTTGTCTATGGCAGGTAGAGTTTAGCTGTTGTGTTCTATAAGGTATGCCAGTGCATAGTTTTTCAGTATACTGTTGGCCCTCCTCCTTAATTTTCAGATGGAAAAATAGATGAGGAATTTCATCTGGATAGGGGATGCGGATGGTACTAACGCAATAACTATTAAATATGACCATGTTTGTAAACCTAAGAAGAAGGCAGTCTGGGATTTCGCAGGCTTCGTGACATCAATAAAGCTTTGCTCTGTAAGCAGGTGTGAAATATTAAGTACGGGAATTCAGAAATGAGTAGATTTTTCAAAGCTAGATTTCTGAGCTATAAAAGTCATAAGAAAGCCTACAAATCTTCCTTGGTTTGGCCAAAAGTTCAAAAAAAAGTGGGATTTTGTTTCAAGTAAGGAGCAATGGATCGGGGGGAATGGTCAATCTATAAGGTTATGGAAAGACAAATGGCTTGGAGAGAACTCTATTGAAGAAATATGCAACCTTGGGGAAAGGCCATTCGAATGTTCTAAGCTTAAGCTGTCAGAATTAATCTCAAATGTCAATTAGGAGATTCTTGAAGTTAGATCCATTGCACTGAAGGACTGCTTTTGATTTAGCATATATTACTCGGTTGCTGCCTCAGTATGAGATAGATGATCATTGTCGTTTGGATTTGCTCTTCATTAGGTTCTTTCAATTCCTCATTTTCCTGGAAGGAGATCAGAAGACAGAATCTGAAGGTTCCATGGTTCTCCATTGTTTGGCTGAAGCATCTTCAATCAAGACAGTCCAAATTTGGTTGGCGCCTGATGCACATGAATATTCCATCGGATAATATATTATCTGGAAAGTGCATTCCTTTAGTGTGAAACTGTAATTTATGTGGTGCGACTGTAGAATCCATTAACCATATTTTTATTGAGTGCAAGTTCTTTGTGAACATATGGAGGCGGTTTCTAGATTGTTTTGGAGTTGCATGGCCTCATATTGATGACATGACTCGGTTGGTTCAACGGTGGAATATAGAGCGAAGGATTATGGTGGTGAAGCACCCATGGACAACGGGGTTGGTGATTGTTACAGATAAGCTATGGAAGGAAAGGAATCTTAGGTGTCATGAAGGGATTCTCAGAACCACTAGTCAAGTTTTTGGGAAGATTAGAAGAGACCTGAAAGAAGCAAACACCAACCTATCAATTGTGATAAAATTGCCAGGAGATCTCCTTTGTTGCCATCAATTGGGTTTACAAGTTTCTCTAAGTAAACTGAAATCGATGCGTGGAGTGTTCTGGTGTAAACCAATGAGGGGATGGACCAAGCTAAATGTGGACAATTGCACCTTGGGTAATCCTGAAAGGGCAAGGGCTGGTGGAATTCTAAGGGACTATAGGGGCTCTGTGGGCTCTCTCAAAAAATTTCATGGGATTCAGTCAAACCACGTCATAGAATTTTGGGCTTTGGTTGAAGGTATCCAATTTGCTATGGGTATTGAAGTTAGCTCCCTCTGGATTGTGTCTGACTCAGTAGTGGTGGTGGTTGCTGTCCAAGAAAGAACAATCCCATGGTATGCAGCACAAAATTGGATCTCATTACAACTGTACTTGAATTCTATAACTTGGAAAATTACCTATTATTTTAGAGAGGTGAATTGTAGTGCTGACTTTCTTGTGAAAGGTGCAGTAAAAACTGGAGCATCAGTCCCAAATGCCTCTCGTCCTTCCTATATTTGGAACGAGATTCCACACAATGCTGAGACAAGACCCCTTTCTGATTTTTTAGTTGAGGTTTGAAGATCCCGATTGATGGCAATGCTAAAGGTGGGGATCCTTGAACTTGTAATCTTCTGAATCATTATTTGTTTTTCCTTTTTCTTCTATTTTTAATTTATTCTGATCCTTCTAGCGAAAAAAAAGAAGAATCGCTACTCTAACTTGACACTTTTAACACCACGGCCTTGATTTCCTTTTGCACCTAGTATTTGTAGGCCGATACAGATTCAATCTCTATTTGAATCGATCCATATCAACTAGAATTGGACAATTTTATCTCAATTTTCATTAAAAATCGTTTTTTTAACCGTTAATTCAATACTGATTCTCCACCCAGGATTGATCAGAAATCGATATCAACCTCAATCAATATCGATACGGGTCGACCGGTACTGATTCTTCAATCCATGGCTGGGAGTGAACGTCCATAGCAAGATATTTTAAATACCTTTGTGGACATAAGTGAAGGAAGGAACACATAAAAAGCTAGTCGTTGTCCCACTCTCCCATTGTCTCTCCATTGAGATGTACAAAACATAATTGGCCTTATCCTCTTCTTAGACAGTAGCACCACCAAATTAATTGCCCCTTGATGAACCAAATCAGTCGCAACTACCACTATATACAATCCGATTTCTTTTTACACATAGCATCATTCTGACTTTCTATGTCAAAAATTGTAGAAGCCAGTGCCACGAAGGGATTTGGTAATCGATATTGGTATTGGTATTGGCTAGGCACCTATCTAGATCGACTCATAATTTTACCAAAAGAAAAAAATCGACTCATATTATCCTGTATTGGATAGTTTTATCTCTATTTTCATTACAAGTTTAGATTCTTATTGTTATTCTTATTTTTTAAACAGTTTTACAGGATTTTTGACTGAGGATCGGTCAGGAATCGGTATCAATTTCTGCTGATACCAATAAGGATTGACTGATACTGATTCCTCAATCCATGGCTAGGAGTGAACTGTAGATGTATTAAATTGTGGACATAAGTGAAGTAGTGAGGGAACACATGAAAACCATGATTGGCATTGCATCTAGTTAGGTATCATATCACTTTCCCATTTTCTCTACACTTAAGGTGAATCAGAAAAACCATGATTCGACCTAAGACCTGTTCAAGTAGATACTTGGGCACGAAAAAGCATGAGAGGAGAGAGAAGCTCTGGGGAGGAAGTTCGGCTCTTAGGGGATGCCCAAGATCCTGATGGAGTATCTCAGATTGCTCGGGGTAGATAATCGCTGATCACTGATTTCTTGAGGCCTGCGATCACGAATACGGTGGTGGAAACCACGAATCCAGAAGAAAGACCTGCTGAAATCCCCCCAAAATCCAAACCCTCTTACTCTATGGTGGTGGGAGGAGGTATGCCTAAGGTGGACGACCTTCCTGAACCTATTCATGCAGGTTCTTTGACCAAAGTGATAATCCCTCAGGCGGCATATGAGGAGAGGCTCGAACGATTCCGTTTTGCTTTAATAGGTAGAACAAGTTTCAGATTTATTTCAATGGATTCCATTAGAAAGGAGGTGAGGGATTCATGGAATTTGAAGGGAAGAGTTTCCTTGTCTCCAACGGGGAAAGGATTTATTCTTTTCCGATTCGAACTTGAAGCTGATATGACCTTGATATGGCGTAGGAGTTCTATTAAGGTCGGTGGACAGTTCGTAAAGTTTCAGCGATGGCTCCAGGATTTCAGTATCCATGATAAGCAGGCCATTACTGAGATGGTTTGGATCCACTTTCCAGATCTTCCGCTCGAGTATTGAGATGAGAAAATACTTCTTACCATGGCCAAAGCTGTTGGCCGCCCCATGGCAATTGATAGGCGCACCCGCGCTGCTTCTATGGGAGGTTTTGCTCGGGTTCAGGCTGAGATGGAGATTGATATTAATCGGATTGAGGAAATACAAGTTGAAAGGCGAGAACCAGGGTCTCAGCAGATGTTTTGGTTCAAGCAAAAGATAGTCTATGGAGATAGCCAAGGGTTCTGCAGTTTCTGCAATAAACCAGGACACTGTTGCGATTTGCAGAATAAGGAATATTACTGAGGCAAGGAAGAAGAGAAATCTTCAAGACGTTGCCACTGGAGAGTATGATGGAGGGCCTAATCCTAATGAGGCTGCGCATGGAGCCTCAGCAAACTGTAGCGACGGGGGAGCAAGTGCCGCAGAACTTGCCGACGGTCTTGCTCACGGTGCTAGCTCTCCTCATGGCGGGGATCAGCGCTGGTGGCAGACGTGTCCTTAGCCTAGTTATCAATTCGGCCGAATAATTCGTTTTTTCAAATTAAATAAAAAATTCGGACCGAATCCGAATTAAAAATAAAATTCGGCAAAAAAAGCGATTTTTACTAATTTGAATTTAAAACGTGAATAATTCAGCCCGAATCGAATTAAACCGAATTATTCGGTACACTTAAACAGTATTTTAAAAAAAAAAGGTCATATATGAATCCCACGGTACTTTTTTTGACCGCTTTTTTGACCGAATCCTTAAATTAATCAATCGAATTATTCCGAATAATTCTCCGCCTAAATAATTCCTGAATCCGAATTTACTAACTATGGTCTTTAGCAACAAATCGGGAAAGACCCTTAGGAATATTCCCTAATCCAATCCCAAGATCTCCTTCCAATTGGGAGAGTATGATTTTCCAAATTCAAAAGGGATTTCTCCCCAAGGAAACATGGGATCAATCCAAATCGTGCTTCCTATATTAAATGGGATTTCCCAATCTTGAAACGGTTAGGACGCTTGGGAGTGGGCATCATCATGGGTCAGGGCTAAACCCGACCCAAGGATATTGTGGAAATTCATTACGAGGAGATTGCATTGGTTGATGGATTGGCAGCAGCAGCTAAGATTGAAGAAATGAATAATGCAAGGAGAAAAAAGAAGGCTGTGGTCACAGTGGAGCAGACCAGAAGGTCTGATCGCATTGCGACTTTAAAAAATTAATTATGAAGGTCTTCTTTTGGAATGTGAGAGGTTTCAAGAAGGCCTCGGCGTGAATGACTCTGAGTAAGATTGTTTGTGATAAAAATCCTGACATTTTATGTCTGGCTGAACCGATGATTGTCCCTCTATCTTTTCTTGTTCGAATGTTTAGCAAGTTGGGTTTTGAAGCGGACTTGATTTGCAATTCCAAGCTTGATAGAGTTTCAAATCTCTGGCTGCAATGGAAAAGAGGTATCCCAAAACCTATGATTTTTTCTGTTTCTGAGTAGCAAATTTCAGTAAATATTGATTGGAAAAATAAAACAGTCTTGGTATCGTCTGTTCATGCTAGTAGTTTTAGAGCTACTAGAAGAGGTTTGTGGATTGAGCTAGGGGTTGTGTCGGCTATGGCTGAACCTTGGATGGTAGTGGGGGACTTCAATGCAACTTTATCTTCACATGAAAAAAGGGGTCCTGGTACTTTCAATTTAGGTTCTGCAGCGGAGTTTGATGCCATGATTGACTTCTGCAGCTTGATTAAATTACCCTCCCAAGGTTCAAAATTCACTTGGACAAACATTAGAAGAAGAGTGAACGTGGCTGCTATCCTGGATAGAGGCTTCTACAATGAGGCGTGGATGACTCATTTTCAAGATTGTGCTCAATTGGTTCTTCAAAGGAATTTTTCTTATCACAGTCCAATTCTGATTATCTCTGAGGCGTGCCCCAAGCCAGCAAATTGCCCATTTAGATTTCATAAATTTTGGATGGAGTACCCTTCTTTCCTGCAGTTGGTTACCGATTCATGGGGACATAGAATTTATGGTTCGCCATCTTTTATGTCTTTGCTCAGAAGCTGAAGCAGTTGAAACCGATATTCGGACTTGGGCTTGGAATCTTTTCCGAACTTCAAAACTGAATTGATTAGAACAAAGGAGGCCTTGGACCAGATTCAAGCTCAAATTGATCTGCATGGTTTGGATGATATTCGATTTGGGCTAGAAGCAGATGCAAAGACAACTTACCTAGTGGCCTTGAAAAATCATGAGAAGTTATGGGCTAAAAAATCTAGGATCAGGTGGTTGAAGGAGGGGGATAGGAACTCAAAATTCTTTCATCTCTATACCAAAATAAAATGAGCCAAAAATACAATTAGGAGGATGAAAAAATCAGATGGTTCAATTATTTCGGATAGAGATGAAATTGCAGATTATATGATCAGCTATTATGAAGATTTTCATAAGAGAGGGCCTGTGTCTGATCATATGGACTTACTTGAGTCTATTCCCAAACTAATAGATGATGTGTATCTTCTAAGTTTGGATGCGATCTCGGGAGCAAATGAAATAAAGCGTGCAGTGTGGGATCTGGACCCTTAGAGCTCTCTTGGGCTGGACGGATATCCAGGTACTTTTTTCGATGTTGTTGGGAGATTATTTCAGCGGGCTTTGAAAGAGCTATGCGGGATTTTTTTGTTTCTGGCTTGATGCATGCTGGTCTCAATAATAATTTTTTAGCCTTAATCCCTAAAATGAATGGGGCGATGTCTAATCCCTAAAATGAATGGGGCGATGTCTAATCCCTAAAATGAATGGGGCGATGTCTCTGGATAAGTTCAGGCCCCTTTGTATGGGGAAATTTTTCTACAAGGTAGTCTCTATGATTCTGGCCACTCGATTATCCTTTCTTCTTCCAAGAGTTGTCTCTGAAGAGCAAGGAGCGTTTCAGAAAGGGAAATTGATCTATAACAATATAGCCTTAGTATCTGAATTGGCTAACATTATGCACTCTACTACAAGAGGTGGTGGTCTGGGAGTAAAGATAGATACTCAGAAGGCGTTCAACACCATTTCTTGGCAATTTATTATCCAAGTCGTAAGGAAATTTGGATTCTCTGACACTTGGTTGAATTGGATATATAAGATTTTATAATCTTCAAAAATTTCCATCATTCTCAATGGAGGGCCAGTGGGTTACTTTGGAGTGGAACGAGGCCTACGTCAAGGTGATCCAATATCCCCAATTCTGTTTATTTTGGCTGAAGAGGTGCTCTGCAGAGGGATGAAAAATTTATTGCATCAAAAAATATCAAAGCCCTAAAAGGTCCAAAAGGTGAGTCTGTCCCTACTCATTTGCTTTTTGCCGATGATTTATTTATTTTTATAAATGCTTCCATCAAATATGTTAGAAATTTGAAAGGCTTCTTAAGGAAGTACCAAGAGTTTTCGGGGCAGACTGTCAACCTGGACAAAAGTAAACTATTTATGGGGTCAATACCTTCCTCAAGGAAATAGGCCATTGTTGAAACCTTGGGAATCTCTTCTTGTAATTTCCTCACAAAGTATTTTGGGGTTGAAATATTTAAAGGGAGGGTAAAGAATCAATATTTTATGTCAACCTTGCACAAAATTCAGGATTGCCTCTCGGGATGGCAAGGAAAAATCATTTCAATGGCTGGTCGGGTGGAGCTAGTTCGATCTGGTATTTCAGGTATGCCAGTGCACAATTTTTCGGTTTATTGGTGGCCCTCTTCCTTGATTGTGACAATGGAAAAATGGATGGAAAATTTCATCCGGACTAGGGATATTGAATCTTCTAAAGTTGTGACTGTAAAATGGGACCATGTGTGTAAGCCTATTGATGAAGGTGGTTTAGGCATTCACAGGCTGCGAGATATTAATAAATCTCTCCTTTGTAAGCAGGCATGGAATATTAAACATGAGAATTTTGCCTTGAGCAATTTTTTCAAAGCCCATTTTTTGAGGAATGGCTTCCCCAAAAAATTGTTAGGACTTCATCTATATGGTATGATATTCGAAAAATGTGGTCTTTTATATCTAGCAAGGAGAGATGGATAGTAGGTAATGGGAGAAAAATCAATCTCTGGAATGCAAATTGGTTGGGAGATGGCTCCACTATAGAAGCATGTGGAAATGCTCTATCTCCCCTCAAGAATCCCACAACTAAAGTTTCAAACATTATCTCGAATTTTAGATGGAACATTCTTGAGGTGAGTTCAAGTACTCTGAAGAATGTCTTCTCTGCAGCCAAATTAATTAGACTTCCGCAGTTTGATATGGAAGATCAATGCTTCTGGAGGGGCTCTTCTTTGGGGGCTTTCTCCACTTTCTTTTCTTGGAATGAAATTAGAAGACGGAACCCAAAGGTTCCTTGGTTCCCCCTTGTTTGGAGTAAGGCTCTGCAGCCGCGACAATTGGTATTTGATTGGCGATTGATGCACAAAAAGATTCTCACAGATGATGTCATTTCTCACAAAGGTATTCCCTCGGCCTCAAAATGTAATCTCTGTGGTTTGGATGTAGAATCGCTTAACCATATTTTTATAAGCTACAGCTTCTCTGTGGCCCTTTGGAAGCAGTTCATAGATTGCTTTGGCATCTTATGGCCAGACCCTAGTGATCTCCATCAATTATCTTTATGGTGGATTAGAAAAAGAAGAATTATATCTGTTAAAGACCCTTGGTCTATGGGTTTTGTTGTGATAGCTGATAATATAAGGAGGAAGAGGAATGAGAGGCATCACGATGACCCTTCAAGGTTTGTTTGCTGTGTTTTTGAAAAAATTAAATGTGATGTGCAAGACTGGAAATTTAACATCCAGGGAGTGATAAAACAGACTTTTGACCTCCTTTGTTGTCACCAACTTGGGCTAAATGTTCTTCTAAATAAAGACATCCCCATGCTTGAAGTTATTTGTTGTAGGCCAATGTGGTGCTGGACCAAGCTGAATGTAGATGGATGCTCTCTTGGGAATCCAAGACGAGCTAGTGCAAGAGGAGTGCTAAGAGATCACAGGAGAAGCACTATGGAAATTTTTTTGGGAGTTTAGTCAAATTATTATGCGGAATTCAGAGCTCTTCTTGAAGGCATTCTGTTGGCAAAAGAGAAGAATGTGAATTGCCTTTGGATTGAATCAGATTTAACAGCAGTTGTTTTGGCAGTCCAAGCTCGCTCTATCCCATGGTATGTTTTTCAGGATTGAATCTCATGTCATGACTATCTAGACTCCATTAGCTGGAAGATTACTCATTGTTTCTGCAAAGCAAATGTAATAACTGATTACCTAGCCAGAGAAGTAACAAAGTCAGGAGTTTCTAGCTTTCATGCCACCTTCCCTGCTCATATTAGATCAGAGACAGCTATTGTCACGGATTCTAGACCCATGTTCCAATTAATGTATTTGTAGATTTTTCTTCCCTTGCTGATGGCCACGCCAAAGATGGGGGTTTTTAAATCTATTGATTTGTATTCCTTTCTTTTCTTATTTTTTTAAAAAATTTTCTTGATTCTTTAGCCAAAAAAAAAGAAAAACCATGATTCTTCTACAAAAAAAAACCATGATTCACGTACAATGCATATAGATAGGTATTGTATTATACTCCTACCCCACCCCCCCTTCCACCCCCCAAAAAGGCAAAGTACTACACCTATTTGGCTTTATCTTCTTTTTCAAACAACTCTGGGACAGTAGCACTATTGAATTAGTTTTGGTACATGGGGTATTTTGTCTTTTTCCATTTTCCGGCACTTTCGGCGTGTCCCCGACATGTTCCATTTTTTCATAAGTGTTTTTTTCTTCAAATTTTTCTGTCAGATTTCAAATGTGTTTTTCAAATAGGATGTATTCATAGGTCATCAAAGACAATTTTTTTCTTAAAAAAAATCCCCAATATGAGATATTTTTCTTATTATTATTTGGCACCGAATTCTATGAAATTTGGTCCAAACTTTTTAGGGCCAAACACTATAATTCTTGCCCCATTTTCTAGCAAATTTTAGGGCACGATATTTGATGAGCACATTTATGTGGGAAATCTAGGGTAATAAAACATGCATTTTATATATTTAGAATGGAGCTACCTTGGGTTTTACTATTTCTTTGCAGGTTTTGTATTTTAAAGGCTTTAAGCATTATCGGACATCATATCTCTCCAACAACAACTACCTAGTGTAGTTGGTGAGCTATGGTGTATAAAATTCCCTTGCTCACCAAGAGGTCTCAAGTTTGAATCTCATGATTGTCTTTTTTTGGAGAATTTTGTTGAAGATTTTCCACTTTTCACTCACTTAAAACACTAAGGGCATGGAGGGGATTTTCACATCAAATTAGAAGTAAGGAAAATCGTGGAAGAGGTTTCTGCTCAAGAAGGGAAGAAAAAAAAAAGAAAAGAAAAAAATATGGAGAAATAAATCTTGTCCAAATCTTCTCTCTCATCCACATCATCACCAAAAGATTGTCCAAATCACACAAAGGAAGAAGGAAAATCATCCCTTGGAGGGAGAAAAAGAAGAGAAATAAATAAAAAAGAAAAAGGAAAGAAAATAGGCAAAAAAAATAAAATTATAAGAAATTTCTCCAAGTTTATTTCTCTCTTCTCTCTCCTCCACCTTAGCACTTTTGGTCTCAAAAGATCTCACTACCAAATGTGGGGTTTTCCATTTTAGGAAAGAGAAATTTGTTACCCTACCTCTCCATTCTCTATAAATACAACTCATGTAAGCAAAGGGGAGACACTTCATTCTTCTTCTAGGTTTTTTTTTTAGTTGCTCTATCTCTTTCTCTAGCTCTAATTTTAGGTTTATGCTTTAAATACTTTTATAAGTTCTTTTTATTCAATTAATGCAAGCACTTTTGTTTTTGATTCAGTTTTTTTATTTTTATTGTTTAAGCAATTGAAGTTGTAATTTTCAAGTTCTAGTTCTAGGCTTAGTTCTACGTGACAAGAATAAGCTATGAAGCATGTCTTTCAAGTTCCATTTTTTTTTTCTTTAGATTTGTTTTCTCTAGTACTAGAAATTTTCAATTTGGTTTATTCCAGATCTGATTTTTAGTATTGGTAGTATCTCAAATCGATCAAATTTTCAGTTCAAGGGTTGAAATTCAAGTAAGTAGGCTCCCTCAATAGTCTTCTCTCCCCCCTCTCATTCCCTCTTCTGACTACCCTTTATTTCTTAATTTAGGATTTTAATTTCAGTCGTTACATTATTGCTATCCCTTTCCCCTAAGGTTCATGGCTAGTGTATGTGTTGGCTTTGCCCTTCTTAGCCATAGAACCATCAATTTATTACTTTTATTTTAATTGTCTCTCTTTCCCTAAAGCCAAATAGAGTAATCCTTGTAAGAGTGACTCTCTGATCAAGTAGGGAAGCTCATATTATGATGCATCTCTCGGGCTAAATAGAGAAACCTACTTGTGAGTCTCTCTCTAGCTTTATCCCCTTTCTTTTACTTTAATTTTTATTTCAGTATTTTTTTTCTTTTATTGTTTTTTTTTTTAATTGCGTGGGTTGTTTATTTTCAGTTATTTATTTATTTAATTTTAATT
>NC_056569.1:22162653-22164847 GCF_013358625.1 Macadamia integrifolia
AGTTTCCACACTATAATCCAAACACCTCATTCTCCCATATATTTGGGAAAATCTAATGACTTTGGTCACTATTTATTCTCACCCCACCAAAACTCCATTATCCAATGGTGAGTGCCTTAGTCTTTTGACATAAGAAATGTTGTTCAGTGGTAAACTAGGATTTACTGATTCAATTAATTGCTTGGATGTCTTGCTCATTTTTCTTAGATTGCTCTTCAAAGCAAGTTTACTTATTACCAACATTTTCCACCTAGTGAATCATGACCTTGTAGGAAAGCCGCAGGAATTAAAGGTAGGAGGATTGCTTCAAGGATTGGAAGGAGCAAAAGTGTATAGATGAGTAAGAGTATTAGAGGTTTGGATGGATTTTCAAGAAATAATAACATGATTAATGAAAGAGAGCCTTTCGGTGATGGTTTTTCTAGAGACTATTTGGTTTGAGAACTCTCTTTTGAGGGAAAAACATTAGCAGAGGAGAGAGAGTGTCTAGGGACACTGCGGGAGAGTTTATGGAGGATCATGCTGGCCGACCACCTAACATAGGCAGGCAATCCCTTCTCACAGACTTCTGGCAGGTGGAGAAACACACACCGACCGTATCTGGATCAGATCCACCACTACAGGATGAAGGGGCGAGGGCTACTGTGTAGGCACCCAAAGTCTCTTACTCCACTATTGTGGGAGTTGGTATTCCTAATGTTGTTGAACTGCCCAACCCTATTCAGGTTGGCTCCTTGACTACGGTTATCATCCCACAGGAGGCATACGAAGAGAGATTGGAAAAGTTCAAATTTGCACAAATCGGGAGAACAAATTTAGATTTATTTCTTTGGATGAAATCTGAAAGAATGCAAAGGACACATGGTCGCTGAAAGGAAGGATTGCTCTTTCTCCTATGGGTAAAGGTTTCTTTCTTCTACATTTTGAACTGGAAGCTGACATGATCACGATCTGGAAGCAAAATATTGTGAAAGTTGGTACTCAATCCATCAAGTTCCAACGATGGAAAAGGGACTTCAATGTGCATAAGAAGAAGGCAGTGATAAAGATGGTCTAGATTCGCTTTCCAAATCTGCCAATGGAGTAATGGCATGAGAAGATTCTACTCACCATAGCAAAGGCAGTAGGTAGGCCTATGGTGATTGATCGACGAACCCGAGCATCTTCAATGGGGGGCTATGCTATGATTATGGTAGAGTTGGAAGTGGACAACAAAAGAGTGGAGGAGATACAAGTTGAGTGTCGTCAGCTTGGAACCGGTGATCGGTTTTGGTTCTCCCAATCTATTCAATATGAAGACAACTTGGGAATGTGCAAGTATAGCAAAAGAATTATGTTGTTTTATGGTTGTCTTTATTGGCAGCTCGGCCACGTGGCGATGATGATGTGGCCAGTTTGGGTGACATGATGGTGTCTAGTGCAACCGATGAGATAACAGTACTACTTGGTATGCATGGAATGGTTTGATACATCCTTAATAAGTGGTGTGGGTTTTGGGTCAAAACTGGCAAAATTGTCCTATTTACGATCGGGTGCATTTTCGGCAATGAAAATGACATTTTTGGAAGATCGATTCTTCATAAAAAATATAGATTATAATTTATCTAGTCCAGTGCATCTGAGAAAAGTTTCGGCATTGAAGATGAATTTTTTAAAGGAAGTGTTCTCCATGTAACAATACGACAAAAATACAATCTTTCCAACAGTTATGATTTCATCGCGTTCCGATTCCGTATGAGAAAGATATGTCATTGGAAAGGTCTAGGAGCATTTTGATCTTTTTACATTAATGATTCAGATGATTGAGTCTTCTGAAAAGTCATAGAGCATTCAGTTATGGTTCCAACGCACATCGTTTCATCTCGATCGGATATCTTATGAAAAAGTTATAAGTGTTTCCGTAAAGCCAGTTCGAAAATCCAAACCAAAAATCCATCAGTTGCTCTCGGTGTTGGGTGGATTTTTTAGAATTTATTTTTGAAATTTGAAGGGCTTTTATGTAATTTCAAGATTTTGAAGGTCTGAGTTGCAAGGGGTCTTTAAGCACTGAAATATATGGAGGCAGGGGCTTGATTGTAATAAAGAGGAGTAAAGGGAAGTGAAATGGATGGTCAAGATTCGACCACGTAGGCTTGATGCCCATCCAAAGGTTGCTGAGATTTTGCGCTGACATGGACGAGATAGATGCTTGTGC
>NC_056569.1:22164867-22171342 GCF_013358625.1 Macadamia integrifolia
AGGAGTGGTAGAGAGTACCAATAGAGCATTCCTAAATCTTCCTCATCTATTACTCCTGTTAACTCTCCTTCAGTTGAGGACACAAATGTGCCTCTTGTTTCAGGTTTGTCTGATGAACCTAAATATTTTTCTGAAACTAAAGATGATTTGGTTGAGGAAACAAAAAATGATTCTTTTGAACAGGGGAAAATCCCTAACAGTCCTTATATTCATCCTATCCCATTTCCTAATCGTTTGGTAAACAAAAGGAAGACTGCTTCCATGGATAAAATTTTAGAAGTCTTCAAAAAGGTAGAAGTGAACATCCCTCTTTTGGATGTCATATCCCAGATCCCCGCCTATATAAATATACTGAAAGATTTATGTACTCACAAACGTATCACTAGTGTGCCCAAAAAGGCGTTTTTGACAAGTAACATTAGTTTCATAATTACTCAGCCTATAGAAGCCAAGTATAAGGATCCAGGGAGCCCTACCATATCTTGTGTCATAGGCAACACCTACATTGAGCATGCCTTACTTGACCTTGGCACAAGTGTGAATCTTTTACCTTACCATGTGTACAAGCAACTTGGATTGGGATAATTAAAAGCCACTAGAACTATTCTTCAGTTGGCAGATAGGTCTGTTAAAATTCCTAAAGGGATGGTTGAGGATGTCTAACTAAAGGTGGGGGAATTTTTTTTCCCTGTTGATTTCATTGTGTTAGATACCAAGCCCTTCTCAACCAAGGATGGGATCTCAATAATTCTAGGAAGACCATTCTTGGCTACCAGTAATGCATTAATC
The DNA here is from genome assembly GCF_013358625.1 of Macadamia integrifolia. NCBI lineage: Eukaryota > Viridiplantae > Streptophyta > Magnoliopsida > Proteales > Proteaceae > Macadamia > Macadamia integrifolia. The sequence goes on from NC_056569.1 coordinate 22,165,657, forward strand.
AACTGTCGGAATGGTTTCCTAAAATTATCTTTTGGTAACCAAACTGTTGAGTTTTACATATTTAGGATAGGCAAGCAACCACATATGGAAGAAGAGATTAATATGACTGAGGATTTTCTGAATTTTTTTGATGATTTAATTTCCAACTTTGATATTAATTTTGATTCAGAATTCCAAGAGTGTATGGATGAGTTGGATGATGATAGTCAAAATTTCTTTTCTAAAGTCTTGAGTCTACACATCTGTGAAGCCCTTAGGACCCCTTTCGAATTCCATTCCCAAACCTTCCATAGTTGAGCCCCCTAAGCTAGATCTTAAGGAGTTGCCATCTAATTTGAAGTATGCTTTCCTACGGCTTGACCAGACTCTTCCTGTAATAATTTCTTCAAATTTGACTTCTAGCCAGGAAGAGGAGTTACTTAAAATGTTAAAAGATAATAACAAAGCCCTAGGTTGGACCATGACTGATATCAAGGGTATAAGCTCTTCTATTGTGCAACATCATATACATCTTATGGAGGATTCCAAACCATCCACAGAACCCCAAAGAAGACCTAACCCAGTGATAATGGAAGCCATTAAGAAAGAAATCCTAAAGTGTTTGGATCATGAAATAATTTATCCTATTTCTGACAGCCAATGGGTAAGCCCAGTTCACGTAGTACCTAAGAAGTCTTGTGTGACTATAGTTCCCAATGCTAATAATGATTTAATTCCATCCCATGTCCAATCTGGGTGAAGAGTGTGCATAGACTATAGAAAACTTAATGTGGCAACCTAGAAGGACCACTTCTCATTGCCATTCATTGACCAGATGTTAGAGAGGTTAACTGGATATGACTACTATTATTTTCTTGATGGATATTCTGGCAATAACCAGATCCCAATTGCTTTAGAGGACCAACATAAGACCACTTTTACATGCCCATATGGAACATTTTCTTACAGGCGTATACCTTTGGGCTTTGCAATGCCCCTACTACGTTCCAACGATGCATGATAAAACATTCTTAGAAGTATTTATGGATGACTTTTCAATTCATGGGAATTCCTATTCTAAATGTCTTCATCATCTCTCTCTAGTTATGAAAAGGTGCATATCTAAGAATTTGATTTTGAATTGGGAGAAATACCATTTCATGGTTAAATTTGGTATTGTTTTAGGTCATGTAATATCCAAGGAGGGAATTAAGGTAGATAGAGCCAAAGTAGATTTAATTGATAATTTACCACCTCCTCAATCTGTTAAGGACGTCCGATCTTTTCTAGGGCATGCGGGCTTTTACAAAAGGTTTATTAAGAACTTTAGTCAGTTTTCTAAAGAGTGCCTAGAATCCTTCAAACAACTTAAGAAAGAGTTGACCAATGCATCTATTATTCAACCACCTGTTTGGACTGAACCTTTTCAACTGATGTGTGATGCTTTGCATTTTACCATAGGAGCAGTTTTGGGTCAAAGGATTAATAAGTTACCCACTGTCATTTACTATGCTAGTTGGACCTTAAATGATGCACAACTCAATTATACAACTACTAAAAAAGAATTTTTAGCGGTTGTGTTTGTATTAGAAAAGTTTCAGTCTTACTTAGTTGGTTCACATGTGGTGGTGTATACTGATCATTCTGCTCTCAAATACTTAGTTCAGAAGAAGGATGCCAAAGCCTGTCTCATTAGGTGGGTTTTACTTTTGCAAGAGTTTGGTTTAGAAATCAGGGATAAAAAATGAGTTGAAAACCTAGTTGCAGACCATTTATCCCAACTTCCCAATTCCTTGACTGTCGATTCTTCAGTCAATGAAAACTTTTCAGATGAACAATTATTTACAATGTCCAGTGAACCATAGTTTCCTGATATTATCAACTTCTTAGTTTCAGGTGTAACTCCGGATCACTGGTCTACCCAAGATAAGTATAGATTTCATTCCCAAGTTAAGCATTTTTTCTGGGATGATCCTTATTTGTTTAAGATATGTTCGGATCAGATTATCCGATAATGTGTTCCTGATCATGAGCAACATTATATTCTCTTTTTGTTATGATCATGCATGTGGTGGCCACTTTGGACCTAAGAAAACTGCCGCAAAGGTTCTCTAATACGGATTTTATTGGCCCACTCTTTTTAGAGATGCTTTTGATTTTTGTAAGGCTTGTCCCGCCTGCCAGTCTTTTGGCCGTATTAATAAGAGGAACATGATGCCCCTCAACCCTATTTTGGTAGTTGAGATCTTTGATGTATGGGGCATCAATTTTATAGGACCATTCCCTAATTCCTTTAGAAATTTGTACATACTTTTGGCTGTTGATTATGTTTCTGGTGCACCACGTGCAATAATTAGTGATAGGGGTACTCATTTTTGTAATCAGCCTTTTGAGGCCCTAATGAAAAAGTATGGGATCACCTATAAATTATCTACCCCTTATTACCCCCAAACTAGTGGCCAAGTAGAGGTGTCTAATAGACAGATCAAACAAATCTTGGAGAAAGCTGTTAATCCCAACCGTAAGGATTGGTCCCTTAGGCTTATTGATGCCTTGTGGGCCCATTGGACTGTATTCAAGACCGATCTTGGTAAGTCTCCCTACTGTTTGGTGTATGTGAAAGCTTGTCATTTACTAGTTGAGTTGGAGCATAAGGCCTTTTGGGCCATCAAGAAGCTCAACTTTGATTTGTCTGATGCGAAAATTCATCGTAGGCTCCAACTATCTGAGTTGAAAGAACTTAGGAATGAAGCCTATGAAAGTTCTAGGATTTACAAGGAAAAGACTAAAGCTTTCCATGATAAATACATTCTGCGTAAATCTTTTACAATTGGTGATAAGGTTTTATTGTACAACTCTCGATTGCATCTTTTTCCTGGTAAGCTTAGATCCCGATAGGATGGCCCGTTTATTGTCCATAATGTATATCCCCATGGGACTGTGGAGATTTTGAATCCAGGAATAGGGGTAATTTCGAAGGTTAATGGTCAGCGTTTGAAACCATTCCTCGAGTTTCCTAATACTGGTAGTGAAGAGGTCATAGATCTCTATGAACCTCTTTACACTGATGATTAACTTTTAATCAGGTATGACCTCCTTGTATTGTCTTCATTTTTAATTCTTGCCATGCATTGAGGACATTGCATGACTTAAGTGTTGGGGAGGAAAACCTGTTTCTGCTTTTTCCACTTTGTTTTATTTGTTTTTCCTTTTGTTTTTTTTTTTTAGCTTGCTAAAGGATGAAGTCCTACTTTGGATTTTAGCTAATGATCACACCATTCGGTTGCTTGATGTATACAAATAAAAGTTTTGACTAAGGTACCCATTTTGAACGTATAAAAACCCTGTTGAGAAGAAAAACAAGCATGTGTCTTAAGATGAGACTTTCTTCTTAAAAATAAAAGACCCATATTTTATGGTGTTAGACCATATGTAAGTTTGTGGGTTCATTGTACTTTTGATTTGGAGTTGAGACATTCTTTTTAATTTGGCATGAGTTGATAAATGCACAATTTTAAATGAAATGTGAAATGTGGTATAAAGAAGAATAAGAGTTGATTCCCTTGGAACTAGACAGGGCATTGCGCCTCAAGAAGCATGGTGTCTTGATCGAAATTCCTTGGGAGGAAACTTCTGAAGGAACTCTAGCGTCACTGTCTTTGTGGGCATATGCAAAAAAGCAAAGCTACATAGTAACTTGGGTGTCTGGTGTTTGCTCCACCATTTCATTCAGGCCAAAAGTAGTGGAGTAGAATAGAGTTTATTAAGCGAAAAAAAAAGGAGAAAAAATGTGCAAATGTCATAATGCTTAGTAATATGTTTTGGTCAAAAACACTCCAACGCCTTAGTCATTGGTTCCCTATTTCTTCACAAGTGGTTTTGCCTTAAAATAAGGATATTTTGGAAGATATGAGGTGAGTTCCAAATTAAGAAATATGCTAGTGCCTGAAATTGATAAAGGATAATAAAAGTTCAAGTGTGGAGGTCCCTTGTAAGAGAAATTATCTTTGCTCTGGATCGGTATGGCCCTTACCTTTAGCCAAGGTTGGGATTTGTTTATTCTGAATTTTGGGTGTATATTCACTATAAACACCCATGAGACATAACTCATCAACTAGGGGTGACCTAGGGGTTTAAAGGCTTGTTGCACATGTTAAGTGCAACCGTGATTCATACGAAAGTGAGTTAGGATTTTTATTTTTATTCTTTTTCTTTTTGTTTTGCTCGAGGACTAGCAAAGTCTAAGTGTGGGGGAATTCAGATGAGCACATTTATGTGTGAAATATAGGATAATAAAACATGCATTTTATATATTTATAATGGAGCTACCTTGGGTTTTACTCTATTTTTGCAGGTTTTGTATTTTAAAGGCTTTAAGCATTATCAGATGTCATATCTCTCCAACAACAATTACCTAATGTAGTTGGTGAGCTATGGTGTGCAAAATTCACTTGCTCACCAAGAGGTCTAAAGTTCGAATCTCATAGTTGTTTTTTTTTGGAGAATTTCATTGAAGATTTTTTACTTTTCACTCACTTAAAGCACTAAGGGCATGGAGGGGATTTTCACATCAAATTAGAAGCAAGAAAAATCGTGGAAGGGCTTCCGCAAGAAGAGAAGAAAAAAAAAGGAAAGAAAAAAAAATGGAGAAATAAATCTTGTCAAAATCTTCTCTCTTTTCCACATCATCACCAAAAGATTGTCCAAATCACACAAAGCAAGAAGGAAAATCGTCCATTGGAGGGAGAAAAAGAAGAGAAATAAAAAGAAAATGGAAAGAAAATAAGCAAAAAAAAAATTTATAAGAAATTTCTCCAAGTTTATTTCTCTCTTCTCTCTCCTCCACCTTAGCACTTTTGGTCTCAAAAGATCTCACTACCAATTGTGGGTTTCTCCTTTTTAAGAAAAAAAAAATTTGTTACCCTACCTCCCCATTCCCTATTAATACAACTCATGTAAGAGGAGAGGAGACACTTCATTCTTCTTCTAGGTTTTTTTTTTTAGTTGCTCTATCTCTTTCTCTAGTTTTCTCTTTCTCTAGCTCTAATTTTAGGTTTATGCTTTAAATACTTTTGTAAGTTCTTTTTATTCAATTAATGCAAGCACTTTTGTTTTTGATTCAGTTTTTTTATTTTTATTGTTTAAGCAATTGAAGTTATAATTTTCAAATTCTAGTTCTAGGCTTAGTTCTACGTGACAAGAACAAGCTATGAAGCATGTCTTTCAAGTTTTATTTTTTATTTTTTCTTTAGATTTGTTTTCTCTAGTACTAAAAATTTTAGATTTGGTTTATTTTAGATCTAGTTTTTAGTATTGGTAGTATCTCAAATCGATCAAGTTTTCAGTTCATGGGTTGAAGTTCAAGTAAGTAGGCTCCCTCAATAGTCTTCTCTCCCCCCTCTTATTCCCTCTTCTGACTACCCTTTCTTTCTTAATTTAAGATTTTAATTTCAGTCGTTACATTATTGCTATCCATTTCCCCTATGGTTCATGGCTAGTGTATGTGTTAGCTTTGCCCCTCCTAGCCATAGAACCATCAATTTATTGCTTTTATTTTAATTGTCTCCCTTTTCCTAAAGCTAAGTAGAGTAACCCTTGTAAGAGTGACTCTCTGGTCAAGTAGGGAAGCTCATATTATGATGCATTCCTCAGGCTAAGTAGAGAAACCTACTTGTGAGTCTCTCTCTAGCTTTATCCCCTTTCTTTT
>NC_056569.1:22171362-22179241 GCF_013358625.1 Macadamia integrifolia
CAGAGAATGACATGGGTAAAAAGTTCTGGAAGGAGGCAGTTCTAACTGCAGTGTACATCCATAACAGATATATGTTGAGACCTCATAAAAGCAAGACTCCATATGAAATCTAGTTTGGAAGAAGGGCTACAGCAAGACTTCAAGGTCTTTGGTAGCAAGTGTTATATCAAGAACACAACCCAAGATTTGGGTAAGTTTGATAATAGGGCTGATGAGGGTATATTTTTAGGTTATTCTACTTCAAGTAAGGCCTATAGATGCTACAACAACAGACTTGGAAAAATTATAGAGAGTGTTGATGTCACAGTTGATGAAAAAAGGGATATTCCTTCAGGCTCAGGAAATGAACTTCCAAAATTTGAAGATCTTGATGATGAGAATGACTTGGTTGATAGTAGACCCAAAAGCAAAAATGAGATTGATGTTGAATATGCTGAGGTAGATTCAGATGAGCAGAGGAGACACAACAGAGTTGATCAACAGGAAACAGATGAGTTAATCATTGGTGACCCCACTGTAGGTGTTCAGACTAGAAGAATAAAGACCAACACATATTCTCTTCTTTCGAAGTTTGAAGATTGAACCAAAAACTGTTGATGAGGCAAGCTATGATGAGAGTTGGATGAAGGCCATGAATGAAGAACTTAATCAGATAGAGAGGAATCACACTTGGGATGTAGTCCCTAGGCCAGTTGACAAGAATGTGATTGGTACTAAATGGGTTTTCAGAAATAAACTCAATGAAGATGGTCAAGTGGTGAGGAACAAAGCAAGACTTGTATGCAAAGGGTATGCTCAAGTGGACGGCATTGATTTTGAGGAAACTTTTGCTCCAGTGGCAAGACTTGAGGCTATCAGAATGTTCTTGGCTTTGTCAGTGTACAAGGGGTTCAAGGTCTATCAGATGGATGTCAAATTAGCTTTTCTAAATGGAAACTTGGAAGAGGAGGTTACATAGAGCAGCCTGATGGGTTTCAGCTGAGTGAGGACCCCACTCTTGTGTGCAGATTAAAGAAGGCATTGTATGGCTTGAAATAAGCTCCAAGGGCATGGTACTCCAGATTGGACTCTTACTTGTGCAAGTTGGGTTTCAAGAAAGGCTTACTGGACAGTAATCTCTACATCAGAACTGAAGAAAGCAATCAGCTTGTGGTGGTTGTGTATGTAGATGATATCATCTTTGGGGGTCACAAAGATGAGTTGTGCAAAGATTTTGCTATGAGGATGCAAGATGAGTTTGAGATGTTCATGTTGGGTGAACTATCATTCTTCTTGGATTTATAGATCAGTCAAAAGAAAGAAGGTATCTTCATATCTTAGTCCAAATATATGAGGGAAATGTTACAGAGATTCACCATGGAGGATTGCAAGCCAATTAGTACACCTATGATGACTGGGTGTAAGTTGAGTAAGGAAGATGACTCTCCATCAGTTGATCACACCTCGTATAGGCCAATGATTGGTAGCCTATTATATCTGACAGCTAGTAGGCCTAACATCTTACAAGCTGTGTGCATAATAGCCAGATTTCAAGCAGGACCAAAAGAGACACATGTGGCAGCAGTGAAGAGAATTTTTAGATATCTGAAAGGGACTAGTGAGTTTGGGTTATGGTATCCGAAAGTCAGGAACTTTAGTTTGTCAGCTTTTTCAGATGTAGATTGGGCCGAATGTGTAGATGACAGGAAGAGCACAAGTGGTGGTGCATTCTATTTGGGGAGCAGCTTGGTGGCATGGCATAGTAAGAAGCAAGAGGCAGTCTCTCTTTCAACTGCAGAGGCAGAATACATTGCAGCTACATCTTTTTGTACACAAGTGTTGTGGATGAAGCAGATGTTGAAGGATTTGAGTGTGGAGGTTGAGCAGGCAGTGCCACTATATTATGACAATACTAGTGCTATCAATATCTCCAAGAACCCGGTGATACATTCTAGAATGAAGCACATTGCTATCTGGTATCATTTCTTAAGAGACAAGGTGATGGAAGGTGAAGTAAGGATGGAGTTTGTTCCCACAGCAGAGCAGGTGTTTGATATCTTCACTAAATCGCTTCCCAAAGATCAGTTTGAGTTCCTTAGACAGAAGCTGGGAGTAGTGGTTCTTCCAAAGCACTAGTAGCATTGGGAGAGGGGGAGCAAGTTGCTTGATGTTGCTAACCCCATATTGGACTCAGGGGGAGTCCATTGGTTCCACCCTTTGTACTTGTTGTCAAAGGGGGAGAGAGTTACTCATCGAAGCTTTGGAGTGTATTAGTGATGAGGTGGTTGCCAACAACTCCAAAGGGGGAGATTGTTGTTTTATGGTTGTCCTTGTTGGCAACTCGACCACGTGGTGATGATGATGTGGCCAGTTTGGATGACATGGATGAAAATGATGACATTATGGTGTCTAGTGTCACTGATGAGATAACAAAAATACTTGGTATGCATGCAATGGTTTGATACATCCTTAGTATGTGGTGCGGGTTTTTGGGTCAAAACTGGTAAAATTAACCTATTTACGATTAGGGGCATTTTCGATAATGAAAATAACATTTTTGGAAGATCATTTCTTCATAAAAAATATAGATTGTAATTTATATAGTCCAGTGCATCTGATTTTGTTGCATTCCGATACCGTATGAAGAAGTTACGACATTTGTGGAAGTCGAGGGTAGTTTCGGCATTGAAGATGAATTTTTTAAAGGAAGTGTTCTCCATGTAATAATACGACAAAAATACAATATTTCCAACGGTTCTAATTTCATCGCGTTCCGATACTGTATGAGAAAGATACATTATTGGAAAGGTCTAGGGGAATCTTAGTCTTTTTACATGGATGATTCAGATGATTGAGTCTTCTGAAAAGTCGTAGAGCATCCAGTTATGGTTCCAACGCACATCGTTTCATTTCGATCAGATATCATATGAAAAAGTTATAAGTGTTTCCGTAAAGCCAGTTCGAAAATCCAAACCGAAAATCCATCAGTTGCTCTCGGTGTTGGGTGGATTTTTCAGAATTTATTTTTGAAATTTGAAGGGCTTTTATGTAATTTCAAGATTTTGAAGGTCTGAGTTGCAAGGAGTCTTTAAGTACTGAAATATATGGAGGCAGGGGCTTGATTGTAATAAAGAGGAGTAAAGGGAAGTGAAATGGATGGTCAAGATTCGACCACGTAGGCTTGATGCCCATCCAAAGCTTGCTGAGATTTTGCGCTGACATGGACGAGATAGATGCTTGCGCGTAGGATTTGATTGGTTAGGTGCATAATTCTTGATGCACTGGCGCTACACCTTATCAAGGCATGTTGTGGTGTTTCGTGCGTGTATAGAAGGTATAAAAAAGATTCCGATCTTAATGATCTCATAAAATCTGATTAAAGCCATCATGGAGGATTCAGATCCAACAGTCGATAAGCCTTTCTCTTTTGTGAGTGGGAGACAAGCTCCCATAAAATTCAGAAAAGCAACCAATCATAGATCGACAACAAAAAGTGCATGCTGACCGCTGACATCATCATAACGTCATTAGTTGTGGATGAATATATACATGCTAGGTTAGTTGTAGATTAACTGTAAGCATGCTAGCTAGTTGTGGATGTATATGCTAGGCAGAGCTTGACTGTAGGGCATTGATATAAGCCCAAATTTACTATATTATTTATTGAGTGCTTAGTGGGTGCTAAGCACCGGGAGTGGGTGCTCTTGTGTAGTGGGTGATACACATTGTACCGGCACTACAAGTGCCATCTCAGCTTTAGCTTGAGAAAATTGGGTGTGGATGCTCCCGACTATGGGTGCAGTCAAAAGTAGTGTATTGAGTAGGTACGAATCCTTTACATGCACTACTTCGGGGATGTAGGTAAATTGTCGAACCTCGTAAAAATCCTGTGTTGTGGGCATAGTTAGCAAATTCGGATTCGGGAATTATTCGGACGGAGAATTATTCGGAATAATTCGGACGATTAATTTAAGGATTCGGTCAAAAAAGCGGTCAAAAAAGCTTATTGGTTTTTTTTTTTTTTTAATTTTTTTTTTTTTATATTCTTTTTATTTTTTTTTTTTGGTTTTTTTTTTAAATAATGTTTAAATGGACCGAATAATTCGGTTTAATTCGGATTCGGTCCGAATTATTCGCGATTTATATTCACTTTTGAAAATGTCGCGAATTTTAAAGAATTTTATTTTTAATTCGGATTCGGTCCGAATTTTTGATAAAATTCGGAAAAATTCGGTTCGGCCGAATAATTCATGAATTATTCGGCCGAATTGATAACACTGGTTGTGGGTGCTTGTTGTTTACATTTTATATTGAAGTGCGTGGAATGTGGAATGGGTGTGCACACTTGGAAGTGCCTATGAGAAGCTAAGTGTGCATACGACTATGTGCAAACAGGCACAGGCATATCAGGTTTTTCTTGGTCAGACATCAGATAGGTTTTTGGGGATCGGAATTGGACTCACTGATTCACCCCCGTCTCAATGACTCCCGGGTTACAACAGATTGGTCGTTCTATTCAGGCCTGCAAGAGCTTGAAGAAATATGGCGAACAACCTACTGTAGGTGCAGTTCATGAAGATGGTGGTGCGACCAATGGTGGTGGTGTTGTTCGGTAGCAGCCTATGGAGCCTCAGTCACCCAACGATAAGATCCCTGATCCTATTCAAAAAAATAGTGAATCCCCTTGCCAAAGGAATCCTTTCAATTCATGTCTCGTGAGATCTCAAGGATTAGGGATGTGGATCGCTATCCACCTTCTAATGGATCAATTGAGATCCTAATACCAATCGATCAGGGAGAGGTTGACTAAGCAGATGGATGTCGATCTCAATGGGAACAGTCCTTACGTGACTCAGCTAGTCCACGCTCCCCCTTTTCTGAACAACATCAACTTGGGTCGGGTGGGTCTCCTATCCAGGAACCCGCTGCCCAGTTACTCAATGGTCATAGGTCTTCCTACACTAGAAGCTATAGCCACGATATGCAAGTTCCCGATAGCATTATCACCACTTTTCAACCTTCATCTATTATGGGTAGGGTTGTAATAGTGCATCATGAGAAAATCAACCATACTGAAGACTTGGCCATTCGGGCAGCGACAACGTAACAACCTGATGAGAACCCTGGTCACAGGAAGGAGAAGGGTGCTGTAACTCAGGGGCAGGGCAGAAGGTCTGAAAGGCTTGCTCACTCTAAAGGTGACTTATGAGAGTCCTCTTCTGGAATGTAAGGGGCTTTAAGAAGGCTGCAACACGTCTGGTCAAGGAGAGAAATCCCGATGTTATCTGCCTAATAGAGCCAATGATAGATACATCTGCATTTCTAGCTCGATACTTCAGTAAACTTGGTTATAATTCTGAGTTAATTTCCAATGAAAGAGTGAATAAAGTGCCAAATTTATGGCTGATGTGGAGGAGAGGTCTCTCAAAGCCTACTATAATTTCTCTTTCAGATCTGCAACTTACTATTCAATTTGATTGGAAGCATACAAATATCCTCCTTTCCCTAATTCATGCAAGCAATTTTAGAGTATCAAGAAGGGACTTGTGGACTCATCTCACCTCAGTTCCAGGTCAATCTGTCCCATGGCTTATGGCTGGCGATTTTAATGCAACCCTCGCTTCGCACGAAAAGAGGGCTCCATGTTCTTTTAGTTTGGGTTCAGTTGCTGAATTTGAGAAAATGATGGATGCCTATGCTATGATTTAGTTATCCTCTCAGGGTCAAAAATTCACTTGGATAAACAATAGAAGAAGGGGAAATGGGGTAGCTATTCTGGACAAAGATTTTTGCAATGAAGCTTGGCTTGACCACTTTTATGGTTGTGCGCAGACGGTTCTCCATCGAGACTTCTCGGATCACTGCCCTATTTTGATTGTCTTTGAAGCATGTCCCAAGCTAGGTAACTATCCCTTTCGTATGCATAAATTCTGGCTTGAAGAGCAATCTTTTCTAGATGTGGTTAAAGATATCTAGTCGCAGAGTATTGTTGGCCCAGGTGCTTATGTCTTAACCCAGAAGCTTAAGAGGCTTAAATCTGCTATAAAAAATTGGTCTAGGCAGGTGTTTCCAAATTTTGAGTTAGAGTTGATCAAATCTAAGGAAGCCTTAGCTGCAATTCAGGATCAAATCCAAGCTTCAGGTATGGATGATTTTTTATTCGGGAAGGAAGCTGATGCAAAAACAGCCTACCTTGTCGCTCTGAAAAATCACTAGAAATTGTGGGCAGAAAAATCTCATGTCAAATGGCTGAAACAAGGAGATAAGAATACAAAATTTTTCCATCTCAATACTAAGATTCGGAGAGAAAAGAACACTGTAAGAATGGTGCAGTGCCGTAATGGATCAAAAATCTTTGATAGAGATGGAATAGCGAATTACATGATTGAATATTTTGAAGATTTTCACAAGTATTCGCTGACCTCTGTTCACTTGGATCTCTTGAATGCAATTCCAAACCTAGTGGATGAAGTTGATAGACTCACCTTGGATCCGACCCCTGGTCCTGTGGAAATCAAGGGAGCAGTATGGGACCTGGATCCAGATAGCTCTCCAGATCCAGATGGCATTCCAGGATATTTTTTCAGACATTGCTGGGAGATTGTAGCTGATGATTTTACTCGTGCAGTTCAGGAATTCTTCATATACGAGCTCATGGCCACAAGTATCAACAATAACTTTCTTGCATTAATTCCAAAGGTTGATGGTGCCTCCACCTTGGAAAAATTTCGCCTCCTTTGTATGGGGAATTTCCTGTGCAAAGTGATATCCAAATTATTAGCTATCAGAATGTCATTCTTATTGCCTCGCTTATATCTGAATAGCAAGGAGCATTTCAGAAGGGTAAATTGATTCAGACAAACATTGGTTTGGCTTTCGAAATGGAAAATATCATGTTCTCTACAACCAGAGGAGGGGGCATGGGGGTCAAGATAGATATTCAAAAAGCCTGCGACACCATCTCATGGGATTTTTTATTTCATGTTCTGAGGCATTTTGGCTTCTCTAAGAAGTGCGTAATGGAGGTCCAGTGGGGTACTTCAAGGTTGAAAGAGGTCTGCATCAAGGATTTCCAATTCCCCCCATTCTATTTATCCTGGCGGAGGAGGTTTTGTGCAGAGGTATAACCAAACTAGTGCAGGATGGAAAAATCAAGCCTTTACAAGGCACTAGAGGTGAGTAGATGCCTATTCATCTCCTCTTTGCTGATGACATATTTATTTTCATGAATGCTTCAATTAAATATGTGAGGAACCTAAATGTATTTCTAACGAAATATCAAAAATTCTCTGGCCAATGGACAAACCTTGATAAAAGTAAGCTCTTTACAAAAAAGGTCAGCCCTTCCTGTACTCGAGCTATCTCAGATGCTATAGGTATCTCGGTCTGCAATTTCCCTACAAAATACCTTGGGGTTCAAATATTCAAAGGGAGGGTAAAAAAGTAATTTTTTCTTTTTGTTGTTGACAAAGTGAAGACCGAATGGTTGGTTGGAAAGGAAAGCTATTTTCCATGGCGGGAAGAGTCCAACTGGCTCGCTTAATGATCCAAGCTATGCCTATTCACAATATATCAATTTACTAGTGGCCAAATTCCCTTATATCCTTAATGGAAAAATAGATGCGGAACTTTGTCTGGACGGGTGATGTGGACAGCTCTAAGGCTGTGACTGTTAGTTGGGACAAGCTTTGTAAACCTAGGGATGAAGGTGGCTTGGGTATTCGTAGACTCCACGACATCAACAAATCTCTGCTATCTAAACAATTGTGAAATATCAAGCATAGCACCTCTGCAATTAGTAGAATTTTCAAAGTCCGATTCCTCACAAATGGGTGGCTCAGGGATTGCTATAAATCCTCCTCTGTTTGGCCTGGTATGCGGAAAGTATGGAATTTTGTTC
>NC_056569.1:22179261-22272081 GCF_013358625.1 Macadamia integrifolia
AAGGAAGGAAGAAGAAGGGAGGAGCAAGGGTTTCCTACCAACTAAGGTAAACTCCACTCACTCTAAGTCTCTAACTCCATGTGCTAAATTCTCTCTCTCTCTCCCATTTCCTCTCTTTTGAGCTAAGAGAGAGATCGCCCCAACCGAATCCCACCTCTCCACTCTCTAAACTTACAAATAGGAAAGGAGATTTAGTGTGGGAAACTTACCCTAGCAAAATCATGGGTTCATTTCAAGTTTATAAACCCTCCTTTAGGAAACTCCCATAAAAAACTCCAATTTGGGCAACACAAAACATAGAAATGGGAAAATTTACTAAAACCCATCTTCTCACTTGTCAAGACTACAAATTGGGAGAGGGGTTTAGTGTAAGAGACTTATCCTAACAAGATTGACAGATCAATTTGAGTCCATGAGCCCTCCCTAGTAAAATCCCCAATTTGGGTAACTAAACCCTACAAATGGTGGTTTTGCCTAAACCCTTTATATCCTACCATTCAAACCCAAAATTGGGTTGGGAAAAATGAAATTATATATATATATATATATATATGTATAGTGGATTGGGGTGACCACATAATCCATTGGCGGTCACCACATACACCCTCAACTGAAATTCCCTAATTTAGCTTAGTCGCGACTAGAGCTTTGGGGAAATTTGGGTGCATGCGTAAACCTATCTTAACTAATCCATTAATTACACTTAAACTAAGCTAATTGAGGTGGGTGAACATCCCCCACATATAAATTAGCCCTATGGTCATAAAACCCTAAGTTGGGAATGATTTCAAAGAAAAGAGAAATAGGAAATGAAGCTAGAACATGTGCCTAGGGTCTCATTTCTCTATGGGTGATTTATTTATTAAATTCTTATATATCTTAGGAGTAGAATCAAGAAGCGACGAGGAAATGCGGCGCGAGGCCATCGACTGTCCATCATCACCTAAGACTCGAGGTGAGGGGATTTTTTATGTTTTTATGGAATGCTTGTATCATAATGCATATGTGGAGGAATTATGTCATTTTGCATATTATTATCTTCTTCCTTGTGTAAAGTGTTGATGTGGCATAAAAATGTGAATTATTATTGTGGATGCATGTGTGTGTGTGTGTGACCGAGGTGCAGGGTGGCCAATGGAACTGCATGCTCATGGTGAGTGTGTGTATGAGTGTGATTGAAATATATTGTGGCATATTAGAATGCATTGGGCTAGGATAACTACCTTGGTGCTATGACCTATTGTCAGTAGGGGGTAAGGTATTAGCTATCCTACAGCTCAGGCAACCGAAAGGGTTCTCCAGGTCGGGACCGAGGTTGTAGGATGGGATTATTGATAAGGGGTTTGCCGTGACCGAAGGAGTTCTCTAGACCAAAACATGTAGGCTTCTGTCTCACAACTATGTTATAGTAGCACCAACACCAATATAGACTTAGAATGTGTTGGGCTAAGAAAATAACCCGAGTGCTACAACCCTTGCCAATAGGGGTTTATGTATTAGCTATCCCACAGCACAGCATGGAGACCTAAAGGGGTTCTCCAGACCAGAACTATGACTGTCCTACAACTCGGATGACCCGAAGGGATTCTCCGGACCAGCACATACAGGCTCCTGACTCGCAACTAGCGTATATCGCTGGAAGACTGAAGGGGGTTCTCCGGACTAGTGAACCAAGGATATCCCCTATGTTGCAGTAGTACCAATACCCAATATTGACTTAGAATCTGTTGGGCTAGAAAAATAACCCGGGTGCTACAGCCCTTGCCAATAAGGGTTTATGTATTGGCTATCCCACAACACAGCATGGAGACCTGAAGGGGTTCTTAGGACCAGGACCGTGACTATCCTATAGCTCAGCAACCGTAGGGGTTCTCTGGGTTGGGACTGTAGCTATAGGGTGGGATTATTCACTAGGGATTTACAATGACTGAAGGCGTACTTTGGACCGGCACATGCAGGCTCCTGACTCGCAACTAGTGTATATCATTGGAAGACTGAAGGGGGTTCTCCGGACCAGTGAACCAGGGATATCCCCTATGTTGCAGCAACACTAATACTCATTTTGGACTTAGAAATTACTACTTAGGATCGTTTATTAATAACCGGATCATGTCATTGCATTCATCTAATTTTATTATTGTTGTTGTGGGTGAGCATTTATACTTATTTTTATTTCTTTTATTGTTGCGGATGCATGTGTGTGTGTGTACCCCTCACTGGGCTTCACGGAAGCTCACCCCATTTATTGCACCCTCTTTAGATGGTGGAATCAGTGCAGAGGCAAGCTTGGGACTTCGGTGGCAATGGTAAGGCTTGTGTCTGCGAGACACCGTGTTGATGGACATCACTTCTTTATTTTCAGTTATTTATCCTTATGTATTTATAATCTTGTAATACCTGGGATCAGAATTCAAATGAATTTTGGTACATGGTAATTATTGTTGTTTTATGGTTGTCATTGTTGGCAACTCGGCCACGTGGCGATGATGATGTGGTTAGTTTGGGTGACGTGGATGAAAATGATGACATGACAGTGTCTAGTGTCACTGATGAGATAATAGAACTACTTGGTATGCATGGAATGGTTTGATACATCCTTAGTATCTGGTGCGGATTTTTGGGTCAAAACTAGTAAAATTGATCTATTTACGATCGGGGGTATTTTCAATAGTGAAAATGACATTTTTGGAAGATCGTTTCTTCATAAAAAAATATATATTGTAATTTATCTAGTCCAGTGCATCTAATTTTGTCGCATTCCGATACCGAATGAAGAAGTTACAGGATTTATGGCAGTCAAGGGTAGTTTCAGCATTGAAGATGAATTTTTTAAAGGAAGTGTTCTCCATGTAACAACACGAAAAAAATCCAATCTTTCCAACGGTTCTGATTTCATCGCGTTCTGATTCTGTATAAGAAAGATACGTCATTGGAAAGGTATAGGGGCATTTTGGTCTCTTTACATGGATGAGTCAGATGATTGAGTCCTCTGGAAAGTCGTAGAGCGTCCAGTTACAGTTTTAACACACTTTGTTTCATCTCGATCGGATATCGTATGAAAAAGTTATAAGTGTTTCCGGAAAGCCGGTTCGAAAATCCAAACCGAAAATCCATTAGTTGCTCTCAGTGTTGGGTGGATTTTTCGGAATTTATTTTTGAAATTTGAAGGGCTTTTGTGTAATTTCAAGATTCTGAAGGTCTGAGTTGCAGGGGGTCTTTAAGCATTGAAATATATGGAGGCAAGGGCTTGATTGTAATAAAGAGGAGTAAAGGGAAGTGAAATGGATGGTCCAGATTCGACCATGTAGGCTTGATGCTCATCCAAAAGTTGCTGAGATTTTGCGCTGACATGGACGAGATAGATGCTTGCGAGTAGGATTTGATTGGTTAGATGCATAATTCTTGATGCACTGGCACTACACTATATCAAGGTATGTTATTGTGTTTCGCGCGTGTATAGAAAGTATAAAAAGGATTCCGATCTTAAGGATCTCATGAGATCTAATTAAAGCCATCATGGAGGATTCGGATCCAATAGTCGATAAACCTTTTACATTTGTGAGTGGGAGATAAGCTTCTTTAAAATCCGGATAAGCAACCAATCAAAGATCGACAACAAAAAGTGCATGCTGACCGCTGACGTCAGCATTAAGTCATTAGTTGACTATCTTATTCAAATCTTGTGGTTGAGATTTACTATCCGTTATTTTAATCGGACGGTCTAGATTAAGAGATTCTCTTTGATGAGATCTATGGCCAGATTTGCGCGCCTGTTGCGCGTGCCGCCGGTGTAGCCTATGCCACTCCTACGGAGATTTCATTTCAGGCTATCTCATTGCTCCAAATTCAAATGGTCATATCTCCCTCATTTTTACTTGGATTTGGGTGAACCAAGTTGCAGCTTCTTCATTTTTTCAAGCCCTACACCATGGAAGCAAGAAAATGAGTTTTGAGTGAAAGAAGGCTACAACTTTGGTAAGAGAAGCTTCCCCCTTTTTGTTGGTCCTTGAATGAACATGAATACTTGATGATAAATGTTCTTAGGCCATTAAAGGAGGTAAAAGAGGTGGTTGAGGTATGTTAATGATGCATTAACTCAAAGCCAAGGAGGAAGAGAAGAAAGCAAGGATGTGTTTGCTTTGAAGAGCAAGAAGCCAAGGAAAGAGAAGGTGTAAGCACCAAACTTGTCAGTACAAGTTTCCAGTCATCCCAGGAAATCGGTTATGAGATTCTCTAACCTTTGATTTACATTATATGCATATATGTATGTTAGGGTTAGTTGTGGATGAATGTATACATGCTAGGTTAGTTGTGGATGAACTGTAAGCATGCTAGCTAGTTGTGGATGTATATCCTAGGTAGAGCTTGACTGTAGGGCATTGATATAAGCCCAAATTTACTGTATTATTTATTGAGTGCTTAGTGGGTGCTAAGCACTGGGAGTGGGTGCTCCCGTGTAGTGGGTGCTACACATTGTACTGGCACTACAAGTGGCATCTTAGCTTTGGCTTGAGAAAATTGGGTGTGGATGCTCCCGACTGTGGGTGCAGTCAAAAATAGTGCATTGAGTAAGTACGAAGCCTTTATAGGCACTACTCCCAGGATGTAGGCAAATTACCGAACCTCATAAAAACCCTGTGTTGTGGGTGCTTGTTGTTTATATTTTATATTGAAGTGCGTGGAATGTGGAATGGGTGTGCACACTTGGAAGTGCTTATGAGAGGCTGAGTGTGCATACGACTATGTGCAAACAGGGACAGGTATATCAAGTTTTTCTTGGCCAGACATCAGACAGGTTTTTGGGGATCGGAATTGGACTCACTGATTCACCCCCCCTCTCAGTGACTTCCAGGTTACAACAGATTGGCCATTCTATTTAGACCTACAAGAGCTTGAAGAAACATGGCGAACAGCCTACTGTAGGTGCAGTTCATGAAGATGGTGGTGCGACTAGTGGTGGTGGTGTTGTTCGGTAGCATCCCATGGAGCCTTAGTCGCCCAACGATAGGATCCCTGATCCTATTCAGAAAAATAGTGAATCCCCTTGCCAAAGGAATCCTTCCAATTTAGGTCTTATGAGATCTCAAGGATTAGGGAAGTGGATCTCTATCCACCTTCTAATGGATCAATTGAGATCCTAATACCAATCGATCAGGGAGAGGTTGACTCAGCAGATGGATGTCGATCTCAATGGGAACAGTCCTTATGTGACTCAACTAGTCCACGCTCCCCCTTTTCTGAACAACATCAACTTGGGTCGGGTGGGTCTCCTATCCAGGAACCCGCTGCCCAGTTACTCAATGGTCACAGGTCTTCCTATACTAGAAGCCATAGCCACGATATGCAAGTTCCTGACAGCATTATCACCACTTTTCAACCTTCATCTATTCTGGGTAGGGTTGTAATAGTGCATCATGAGGAAATCAACCATACTGAAGACTTGGCCATTCGGGCAGCGACAACGTAACAACCTGATGAGAACCCTGGTCGTAGGAACGAGAAGGGTGCTGTAACTCAAGGGCAGGGAAGAAGGTCTGAAAGGCTTGCTCACTCTAAAGATGACTTATGAGAGTCCTCTTCTGGAATGTAAGGGGCTTTAAGAAGGTTGCAACACGTCTGGCCTTGAAAAATATGGTCAAGGAGAGAAATCCCAATGTTATCTGTCTAGCAGAGCCAATGATAAATACATCTGCATTTCTAGCTCTATACTTCAGTAAACTTGGTTATAATTCTGAGTTAATATCCAATGAAAGAGTGAATAAAGTGCCAAATTAATGGCTGATGTGGAGGAGAGGTCTCTCGAAGCCTACTATAATTTCTCTTTCAGATCTACAACTTACTATTCAGTTTGATTGGAAGCGTACAAATATCCTCCTTTCCCTAATTCATGCAAGCAATTTTAGAGTATCAAGAAGGGACTTGTGGACTTAACTGACCTCAGTTCCAGGTCAATCTGTCCCATGGCTTATGGCTGGTGATTTTAATGCAACCCTCGCTTCACACGAAAAGAGGGCTCCATGTTCTTTTAGTTTGGGTTCAGTTGCTGAATTTGAGAAAATGATGGATGCCTATGCTATGATTTAGTTATCCTCTCAGGGTCAAAAATTCACTTGGACAAACAATAGAAGAAGGGGAAATGGGGCAGCTATTCTAGACAAAGATTTTTGCAATGAAGCTTGGCTTGACCACTTTCATGATTGTGCGTAGACGGTTCTCCATCGAGACTTCTCGAATCACTGCCCTATTTTGATTGTATTTGAAGCATGTCCCAAGCCAGGTATCTATCCCTTTCGTCTGCATAAATTCTGGCTTGAAGATCAATCTTTTCTAGATGTGGTTAAAGATATCTGGTGCAGAGTATTGTTGGCCCAGGTGCTTATGTCTTAACCCAGAAGCTAAGGAGGCTTAAATCTGCTATAAAAAATTGGTGTAGGCAGGTGTTTCCAAATTTTGAGTTAGAGTTGATCAAATCTAAGGAAGCCTTAGCTGCAATTCAAGATCAAATCCAAGCTTCAGGTATGGATGATTTCTTATTCGGGAAGGAAGCTGATGCAAAAACAGCCTACCTTGTCGCTCTGAAAAATCACTAGAAATTATGGGCAGAAAAATATCGTGTCAAATGGCTAAAACAAGGAGACAGGAATACAAAATTTTTCCATCTCAATACTAAGATTCGGAGAGAAAAGAACACTGTAAGAATGGTGCAGTGCCGTAATGGATCAAAAATCTTTGATAGAGATGGAATAGCCAATTACATGATTGAATATTTTGAAGATTTTCACAAGCATTCGCCGACCTCTGTTCACTTGGATCTCTTGGATGCAATTCCAAACCTAGTGGATGAAGTTGATAGACTCACCTTGGATCCGACCCCTGGTCCTGTGGAAATCAAGGGAGCGGTATGGGACCTGGATCCAGATAGCTCTCCAGGTCCAGATGGCATTCCAGGATATTTTTTTAGACATTGCTGGGAGATTGTAGCTGATGATTTTACTCGTGCAATTCAGGAATTCTTCATATACTAGCTCATGGCCACAAGAATCAACAATAACTTTCTTGCATTAATTCCAAAGGTTGATGGTGCCTCCACCTTGGACAAATTTCGCCTCCTTTGTATGGGAAATTTCCTGTGCAAAGTGATATCCAAATTATTAGCTATCAGAATGTCATTCTTATTGCCTTGCTTATATCTGAATAGCAAGGAGCATTTCAGAAGGGTAAATTGATTCAGACAAACATTGATTTGACTTCTGAAATGGCAAATATCATGTTCTCTGCAACCAGAGGAGGGAGCATGGGGGTCAAGATAGATATTCAAAAAGCCTGCGACACCACCTCATGGGATTTTTTATTTCATGTTCTGAGGCATTTTGGCTTCTCTGAGAAGTGGGTAATGGAGGTCCAGTGGGGTGCTTTAAGTTTGAAAGAGGTCTGCATCAAGGATATCCTGTTTCCCCCATTCTATTTATCCTGGCGGAGGAGGTTTTGTGCAGAGGTATGACCAAATTGGTGCAGGATGGAAAAATCAAGCCTTTACAAGGCACTAGAGGTGAGTCGATGCCTATTCATCTCCTCTTTGCTGATGACATATTTATTTTCATGAATGCTTCAATTAAATATGTGAGGAACCTAAATGCATTTCTAACGAAATATCAAAAATTCTCTGCCCAACGGACAAACCTTGATAAAAGTAAGCTCTTTATGGAAAAGGTCAGCCCTTCCTATACTCAAGCTATCTCAGATGCTATAGGTATCTCGGTCTGCAATTTCCTTACAAAATACTTTGGGGTTCAAATATTCAAAGGGAGGGTAAAAAAGTAATTTTTGCTTTCTGTTGTTGACAAAGTGAAGACCGAATGGTTGGTTGGAAAGGAAAGCTATTTTCCATGGCGGGAAGAGTGCAACTAGTTCGCTTAATGATCCAAGCTATGCCTATTCACAATATATCAATTTACTGGTGGCCAAATTCCCTTATATCCTTAATGGAAAAATAGATGCGGAACTTTGTCTGGACGGGTGATGTGGACAGCTCTAAGGCTGTGACTGTTAGTTGGGACAAGCTTTGTAGACCTAGGGATGAAGGTGGCTTGGGTATTCGTAGACTCCGCGACATCAACAAATCTCTGCTATCTAAACAATTGTGAAATATCAAGCATAGCACCTCTGCAATTAGTAGAATTTTCAAAGCCCGATTCCTCACAAATGGGTGGCTCAGGGATTGCTATAAATCCTCCTCTGTTTGGCCTGGTATGCGGAAAGTATGGAATTTTGTTCAAAGCAAAGAGCGATGGATTATTGGAAATGGAAAATATATTAATCTATGGCATGATAACTAGATTGGGCAAAAATTAATTATTGATCTCTATGGCATTAACCCTGATCTCACAAAAGGATCTAACTTGAAGGTGGCGGGTGTGATAAATAAGTTCCATTAGGAAATTCCTGCTGCTCAATTTCCCCCCTTACAAGCCTGTTTTGAAGAGGATCGCTCCATTTTCCTTCCACAATATGATGTTACAGATAGATGTATTTGGAGTTGCACTGCCTCGGGTGTTTTTTCCTCGTTATCCGCTTGGGAGGAGATTAGAAAGTGCAACCCAAAAGTTCCCTGGTACTCAATTGTCTTGAATAAATTTCTACAGCCAAGACAATCAACTTTTGGATGGTGTCTCATGCATAGCAAGCTGCCCATGGACGATGCAATCTCTGCGAAAGGAATTCCGGTTGTCTCGATCTGCAATTTATTTTCGAATCACTGTGAAACCTTTAGTCATATCTTTTTCTCATGTAGCTTTGCTGTGAGAATATGGGAAAAATCCCTACATTGCTTTGGTGTTGCTTGGCCAGGAGTTGAAGACATTACAACTTTAATTCAGTGGTGGAATAGAAAGCATAGAATACTTTTGCTAAAGGAAGCTTGGTCGATGGGTATTATCATTGTGGCAGACAATCTCTGGAGGAAAAGAAGTAATCGGCATTTTGAATGTACACATCTTGCCTACAATCTTGTTTTTGAAAAAATAAAGCAAGATTTTCGCAGCGCCAATGTTTCTCTTCAAAATCAAATCAAAGACCCATCTGACCTTATTTGCTACCGAGCACTTGGTCCACAAATGGGACCCAACCGTGCATCCCGTATATTAGAGGTATTTTGGTGCAAACCTATGCACAATTGGTCGAAGCTGAATGCGGATGGTTGCTCTCTTGGAAATCCAGGAAGACCTGGGTCCGGTGGAGTTTTGAGAAACAACAATGGGGCTGTTATGGGGTCCTTTAAAGTTTTCATCGGAATTTATTCGAACTATGTGGCTGAGTTCAAAGCCCTGGTGGACGGTTTGTGTATGGTCAAAGATTTAGGTGTTAAAATGCTCTGGATTGAGAGCGACTCAACTGCAATGGTCACTGCTGTCCAAGCAAAAGCAATTCTGTGGTTTGTTGAGCAAGAATGGAACTCGATGCAGCCATACCTAAGCTCTATAAATTGGAAGATCACTCACTGCTTTAGAGAAGCAAATTGCGTTGCTGATTTCCTAGCTAAGGAAGCCGCAAAAACTAGTTTATCTAAAAAGGATGTAATTTTTCCCGATCATATAAGGGAAGAGATCAGTCATGATGCTGATTCTAGGCCTAGATATAGGTTTGATTAATTTGGATTTTTTTTCCTCTGCTGATGGCAATGTCGAAGGTGGAGGTTTTAAAATTCATTTCCTATGTCTTTTTTGTAATTTTTCTTTCTTAATGAAATTTCATCCTTCTAGCAAAAAAAAGAAAGGGAGCCTTTCAAAAAAAAAAAAAAAAATGCAAGAGAGACGAAGGGTGGCCATGGGAGCTATTTTTATTATTATGTAATGCTTACAAACTCATGCAATCTTTTGACAATCTTTGTATTTCTCTAACTTTGAGATTGAATTATCCAAAGCTAACGAGGCTCTTACAGCAGTGCAAGATCAAATTGAAATGATGGACATGGATGATTCCCTATTAGGGAAAAAAGTAGATGCTACAATGGCTTATTTGAAAGCCCAGCAAAACCATGAGAAGCTATGGGCGGAAAAAATCCAGACTCAGATGGCTTAAACAAGGAGATAGGAACTCAGTTTTTCTATCTTTATACAAAAATTAGAAGGGCAAAAAATATTATTAGAAGGGTGAAAAGAGATGATGGGACCATGCTTTCTGACCGGGATGATATAGCTAGTTATATGACCTCTTACCATAAAAAGTTTTCACAAGAGTGTGTCTGTGACGAAGCACATGGAGCTGTTGGACTCTATTCTTAACCTCATTGATGAAGTTGATTTTCTTAGCTTGAATGCTATTCCTGGTGTTGTTAAAATAAAAAAAAAGGCAGTGTAGAACCTAGATCCAGACAACTCGCCTGACCCATATTGGTTCTCAGAGTCCTTCTTTCAGCATTGTCATGAAGTGGTGTCTGAGGACTTTGTTCGTGTGGTCAAAGAATTTTTCAGCTCTGGAATCATGCCAAAAGGTATTAATAACAATTTTCTTCCCTTAGTTTCTAAAGTTGATGGTGGTTACTTTAAATAAATTTATATCCCCGTGTATGGGGAATTTCTTTTGCAAAGTGCTATAAAACATTCTGGCTACAAGGATCACACTTTTTTCCTAGACTTGTTTCAGAAGAGCAGTGAGTGTTCATCCAGAGAGGGAAAGTATCCGAACCAATATCAATTTGCTTTTGAACTAGCAAACCTCATTTTTGCCACTACGAGGGGAGGTGGGATGGGTGTTAAGATTGGTATTCAAAACGCTTTCGACATCATTTCTTGGAGTTTATGATTCAAGTGATTCGAAGGTTTGGTTTCTCATAAATGGTTAAATTTGATTTATCAAATCCTCGCATTGTCTAAAATATCTATGCCTCCTCAATGGAGGTCTAATGGGTTATTTTGGAGTGGAGACTCTGCGATATGGAGACCCGGTGTCTCCTATTCTGTTCATTTTAGCAGAAAAAGTTCTCTACAGAGGTTTGAAAAGTTTAGTTTGAGGGGAAAAAACCAAATCCCTTCAAGGCCCTAGAGGTGAGATGGTGCTAATCCATCTGTTATTTGTAAATGATATATTCATCTTCATGAATGCCTAAATCATTAATGTTAGAAATCTCAATTTTTTTCTATAGGAATTATTAGGAATTCTCTGGGCAGAATATAAACTTAGAATAAAGTAAGTTTTTCATGGGCATAATTCCATCTTTTAGGAAGCAAAGTATTTCAGAAACTCTTGGAATTCCAATTTGTAACTTTTCAACAAGTATCTTGGTGTGGAAATCTTTAAAGGTAGAGTTAAAAAACAACCTCTAATGTTGGTGATGGACAAAGTTCGAAAGCGTATGTCAGGGTGGAAAGGGATGAGTTTTTCTATTTCAGGTAGAGTTCAGCTGGTGCATTCTGTAATATCAGGTATGCCAGTGCATAGCTTTTCAGTATACTCCCGACATTCCTTA
Source organism: Macadamia integrifolia (assembly GCF_013358625.1). NCBI lineage: Eukaryota > Viridiplantae > Streptophyta > Magnoliopsida > Proteales > Proteaceae > Macadamia > Macadamia integrifolia. Next base: position 22,190,726 of record NC_056569.1, read on the forward strand.
ATTTCTATGGTGAAAAAATGGATGAGGAACTTTATCTCATCAATATATTGAATAAAATTTTGGCACCAAGACTGTCTACATTGGGTTTGAAATGGGTGGAAGCTCCCTATGGATGATGCCATTGGTAAGAAAGGGATACAACTGGTGCTTGGATGTGATCTATATGGTGAATTGACGGAGTCTCTAGAAAATTTATTTCTAGAGTGCATGCTCTCTGTAGAAGTGTGGCATTGGGTTGCATAGTGGTATAATGTGCTGTGGAAAAGGAAAAGATCGATCTTCGATATGATTCATAGGTGGAAGAAAAAGGGGCGGGGATGGTCATTGAAGGAGCATGGGGGATAGGGCTATTGACTATAGTTCCCATGATTTGGTCAGAGTGGAACGGGAGACGCCAGGAAGGGAGACCAGAATGACTTCAATGGTTTTGAGGGCAGTTAAAGCGGGAATTCATCTAGTGTGCTTAAGATTGAAGGTTAGAGACAAATCTATAGGGGATTTGATCATTTGTAGAAGACTTAATCTGAACATAGTTTCAGCTCTATCAGAGAATATTCTAGAAGTTTTTTGGTGTAGACCTTTGCAGCCATGGATAAAATTGAATTGTGGATGGGTGTTCCATTGGGAACCCTGGTAGAGCAGGGGGAGGCGGGATGATGAGTACAAAGTTATTTTAAGCTTTAAAATGAATCCAAAAATATGTGCTAATTTTGTTACAGAAGTCTGGAGCATCTTTAAGGGTATCCAGTATGCAAGAGACAAGAGAGTTAGGTACTTGAATATAATCGAACTTGTCAACTACTGTGGTCCTATTTTCAGCACAAGTGTATCCCATGGTTCGTTACTCAGGAGTGGACAAACCTGCTCATATATCTGTATTCTATTAAGTGGAAGATTTCTCACTACTTCAGAGAGGCAAACCCCATAGTGGATTACAAAGAAAAAGATGCAGCAAAAACCTGCTCTTCAAGGGTGATGGTTGCTCTTCCCAATCACAAAGAGGATTTTATGATAGATGCTACATGAAGACTTCGATTTTGATTTATGAGATGACGGTTGTGAGCCCCTTGCTGATGGCAATGCCAAAGGTGGAGGTTCTCTTTTCGCGTCTGTTTGTGGTTTTTTTTTTTTTCCTCATTTGATTTCTTGTATATTCTTTTTTCTTCTAATAAAATCTAATCTTCTAACGAAAAAGAGAAACTCCATCTGGATAGGGATTCAGATAGTACTAAGGCAGTAGCTATTAAATAGGACCATGTATGTAAACCTAAAGAAGAAGACGGTCTGGGAATTTGCAAGCTTCAGAACATCATAAAGCTTTGCTCTATAAGCAGGTATGGAATATGAAGAAGCATGGGAATTCAGGAATGACAAGATTTTTCAAAGCTAGATTTCTGAGCAATGGAAGTCATAAGAAAGCCTACAAATCCTCCTTGATTTGGCTAAGAATTCGAAAAATGTGGGATTTCGTTTCAAGTAAAGGAGCAATGGACCGTGGGGAATGGTCAATCTATAGGGCTATGGAAAGCAAATGAATTGGAGAGAACTCTACTGAAGAAGCATGCAACCTTGGGAAGGGCCATTTGAATATTCTAAGCTTAAGCTGTCAGAATTAATCTCAAACTTTAAATAGGAGATTCTTGAAGTTAGCTCCACTCTAATGAAGGATTGCTTTAAGTTAGCATATACTATTCGGCTGCCTCCCTATGAGATAGATGATTGTTATTGTTAGATCAAACACCAAGAAACACGAATAATAAAGAGACAATAGATCCGTACAGTAGAGATTTAAAGAGGTTCACACACCAGGGTGGTGTGCTACGTCCTTAGGCGAAGAAGAAGATGATTCACTATGCAGAAGAGAAATTACACCCTAGCAGCGACGAGGAAAAACTCGTCCTAAAACCCTAGCTGCGTGAAAACCCTGGAATACAATGACTTTCTCAACAAGCAACAGTACATTATATATACTCCAAAATCGTGGGTCGACCCATCGGGTCGCGGTCGATCCGGTCGAACCATACCGCAAGGGCGTAGCCCCCACACCCCCATACGAGATCAATGATGGGCTCCGGGCTTGGGCCTATCGGCCCAATCCCTCTACTTCCGTCACAGATCTTAGAAAAAATTCCCATTTGGGTCGCCACCAAAACATGTCGGATCAGGTCAATCTTCAAAACGGGTCAAGAATTCGAGACAAACTTAACAGTTGTGTTTGGAGTTGCTTTTCAGCAAACTCTTTCAGTTCCTCATTTGCCTGAAAAGAGATCAGAAGACGGAATCCGAAGGTTTCATAGTTCTCCATTGTTTGATAGACGCATCTTCAATCAAGACAGTCCACATTTGATTGGCACCTGATACATAGGAAGCTTCCATTAGATGATGTATTATTTGGAAACGGCATTCCTTAGTGTGCAAGTGTAATTTATGTAGTGTGGCCGTAGAATCCATTAACCATATTTTTTATTAAGTGCAGGTTCTCTGTGAACATATGGGGGCAACTTCTGGATTGTTTGGGAGTTGCATGGCCTCATATTGATGACATGACTTAGCTGGTTCAATGGTGGAATAGAAAGTGAAGGATTATGGTTGTGAAGGATCCATGGACATTGGGTTGGTGATTATTGCAGATTACCAATGGAAGGAAAGAAATCTTCAGCGTCATGAAGGGATTTTCAGAACCACCTATCAAATCTAACTAGATCTCAATTCCATCTTCCGCATTGCCATCAATAGAAAGAGATCTGGACTAAGATAGATCGACACCTAATCTTCAACTCCACCTTCGGAATTGTCATCAGCAAAGATGAGGACTGAGCAAACGAATCCATCTAAAGCCTATCAACCAACCAATCACTTGAATCTATACTGGGGTCTCTCTATGCCATTTCAATCAACATCATTAATAGTAAATCTAGGAGCTTCATTCCAAAATGTTGATGTTCTTGTTGATGCCGCATGCTTAGCAAGGCTATCTATCAATTGTGATAAAATTGCGAGCTGATATCCTTTGTTGCTGTCGGTTAGGTTTGCAAGTTTCTCCTAGTAGACTGAAATCGTACCATGATATGTTGTGGTGTCAAGCAATGAGGAGGTGGACCAAGCTAAATGTGGACGGAAGCTCCCGAGGTAATCCTAGAAGAGTAGGGGCTGGTGGAATTCTAAGGGAATATAGGGAGCCTCTGTGGGCTCTTTCAAAAAATTTCTTCGGATTCAGTCAAACTATGTCATAGAATTTTGGGCTCTGGTTGAAGGTATCCAATTTGCTATTGATATTGAAGTTAGCTCCCTCTAGATTGAGTCTTACTCGGTAGCGGCAGTGACTGTTGTCCAAGAAAGAACAATCCCATGGTATGCAATGCAAGATTGGATCTTGTTACAGTCATACTTGAATTCTATTACTTGATTGGAAAATTACCCACTATTTTTAGAGAGGCAAATTGTATTACTCACTTTCTTGCGAAAGAGGTAGCCAAAACTATAATCTTAGGCTCAAATGTCTCTCTTCCTCCCTATATTTAGAACAAGATTGTGCATGTTGCTAAGGCAAGTCCTCGGTTTTTTATTTTTTAGTTGAAGTTTGAAGATCCCTGCAGATGGCAATGCTGAAGGTGAAGGATTCCTGAACTCCTAATCTTCTGAATCTTTGTTTGTTTTTTCTTTTTCCTCTATTATAAGATTTTATATATTTTTTGATCCTTTTAACAAAAAAAAAAAAAGAATGATAGTATTGAAGAATCTGTACTCTAACTTAACACTTTAACACCATGGCCTTCCCTTTTTTTGCTAATGATCGGCAAAAGAATATATTAGAAAATTATAATAGATACAAGTGATGAAAGAACCACTGAAGAAACTTCCCACCTTCGGCATTATCATCAACAGGAAGACACCCCACATGATAATTAAAGATGAACAAAATCTAAAGTTGGGCCTCATTTGAGCATCCCAGCATACATCACTTGAAATAAACGGAGTTCCCAATTATACTCCATCCTAACAAAATCTAATGGAACCCACAATCTTCCTTGATTTCTTTTTGCACCTATCATTTGTAGGCTGATACAGATTCAATATCTATCTGAATCGACCCATATCAACCAGGTCTCGATTTTCTTTAAAAATCACTTTTTTTAACTCTGAATTCAATACTGATTCTCAACCCAGGATTGGCGAGAAATCGATATCAACGTCTATCAATATCGATATGAATTGACAGATACCTATTCTTCAATCCATGGCTAGGAGTGAACCGTCCATAGCAAGATATTTTAAATACCTTTGTGGACAAGAGAGAAGAAAGGAACACATAAAAAGCTAGGTGTTATTCCACTCTCCCATTGTCTCTCCATTTTGGTGTACAAAGCCTAGTTGGCCTTATCTTCTTAGACGGTACCACTAGCCCCATCTACTTACCCCACCGTCCATGTGTGCTTCCTACCCAAAAAAAAAAATGTGTGCTTAAAAGAGATGTGACGAGCACCAATAAAATTGACAGGGGTGGTCTGTACAACACTAAAGAGTTAGGTTGTTCGTTGTGGCCTTGAATTTTTTAGAATTGAAAATGAAGTCCTCGTGCAATTAAGATGGATGAGGTACATAGAGATAGAGTACCATTCTTAGTGGCAGCTAGCATCCCTTTTTCTCTGTTTCTTTGTGAGGACGTATACTGGTTGACCAGGCCTCTAATTTGTTTTCCTGACCACCTCATGTTTTAATGTGTTTGACATAAACATACTTGCCAATTCATGGGTCTTTTATTTTTTTTTGTTTAGTGTGATTAGTTGAAGTTTTTTGTGGTTTTTTTTTTTCAATAAGATAGTGTAGAAACCATGGTTTCAAGTATCGGTCAGGGATTGGCTGCATTGGCCATAACGGATTGGTATCAGTTAAGATTGATCCCCAATCCTTGATCGATCCAGATCGGTTATTTGGATCATTTTAAGGGTAAAAAATTAAGACTTTTTATAAAAATTAGGGCAAAATCGACCAACACCCACCAAACCAATCCGATCTAGATTGATATCGAATCAATATCTGTAGAGACCGATACCAATACCGATACCATCCCCTAAATCCTTGTAAGAAACTGAAATCTATTCATGATTCAGAAAATAGAATAAAATAAATAAATAATTACATACATTGCAATACGAGGATTTATGTGGTGGGGCAAGATGCCTACATCCACGAAAAGATGAGAGTGCTTTTCATTAATAATGAGAATGGGTATACATTTTTTCTCATGCCACTATATGTTTACAAAGAAATTCATGGAACCCTAATAACCCCTCGCTCATTGCGGCAATTTATGAGGAAACAAAGAGCTAGATGCAACTTTCTCAAATTACCCCATGTGAATCCTAAGAAAATTCTCTCCAAGCCTTAAGCCCTATAGGCTTTACGACCCTTTTGTAGCAGTCCACTCCTAGTCTATTGACAGATGAAAGAAAAATAAGAGAGTGGCCTCACATATGCACTGGACGTTTGGAGGGATAAGGAAGAATATCAAGAAGAAGCTCTTGGATGAATGGCTACAACATGCCCATCAAATGATACACACTACGGACATGCACATCAAGAAAACTTCTTCACCAAAGGTATAGCTACTAGAATTATAAAGGAACAACAAAGGAGGGACACCATCTGAGAATTACCCCCAATTGTTTGTTCTCTAATTAGTAATTGTGTTAGGAAAAACAACCATTTTCCCATATGTATGCGAAATACACAATAATAACAGAATTTGTGCAAAATAATAACTTACACACTAGATAAATCAAACCTAATTACAAAAGCACACACCAATTTTAATATGGAACATGGAGAACCCTTCCATAACAAAAGAGAAAATTCTCGCATCTCCTCCAGGTAAAACTGTCATTATAATCAATGATTGAGTTACGACATCTACTCTCTAGTCAGTACTAGAAAAAATCCATCTTAGATTACAAAGTAATTCACTGAATAAAAGTGGATCCACAGGGTTACATTACTTTCACCACAAACTCTATCATGACAAATACGAAAATGACTCAATATCTTGCCTTTCTCCCTTGACAGAGACCAACATGTGAGATGTCTCACCTCGTAACTTAATAAGCAAATGTAATTGGCGTGACAGATACCACCGTGACAACCACATGTGAGATGTCTCACCTCCTAACTTAGTAAGCAAATGCAATTGGCGTGAGAGCCTTAATCCTCTCATATGAAACACACCACCACCTTCAATGGTATCCCTCGAGAAAATAAGAACCCAACTCTCATAGAAAGACACATAAAAATAGGCATGACACCGCAAGTGGAGCTATTGCATTGAGAGTCTCATGGAACTTCATGATAGCTATCATTTTTCTTTAATTAATCTGATGGGTACAATAAGATATCCCCTCTCAGATTACACTTGAGCCATGCTTTATGGGTCCTTAACAAATATAGGCCTCATACCTTTTTCTGTGAGACCATGTTGGAAACCCAATAAATGGTTCTCCAGAGTGTTTGGACTTTACAGTGAATACAAGGGAATTAAATAAAGAGAAAGTTAACCTCAAGGTTCCATAGCTCTTAGGGGGCTTGGTCTACGTGAGCAAAAGGAGTCCACCCATAGAGGAGAGTGTGGGCCATCACGTGAGCAAAAGGAGTCCTTCCATAACAAAAGAGAAAATAACGTTTCTGTGGGAGAGTGTGGGCCATTGCGTCCATATACTTGGAAGTGAAATGATTGACCTCCATGTAATGGGGAAAAGGACATCTTCGTGAATATCTTTTTACCCTGTGATAATGGAAAGGGGCGTCTTTGTGAATGCTTTATTGTATGCTCTTATTGATCAAACTTACACGTATATAGGAATCACACTTCTTCACAAGAAACGCTTCCCCCTTAAAAGTTGGGAGAAGGATGCCGGGGTTAAAAGTTGCTCCTCTCAAATTCTCTTTCCTCTTTGATAATGTGGATCTTCTAATATAAGGATGTAAATCAAAATCATTCTACGTAACTAAGAAAATTTCTCAAAGCTAGGATCTTAACCCGTCCAATAATTAGATGATCTGGTCCCAGTTCCTTAACAGTTCTTGACACTTATATTCTTAAACATTTAAATATAAAGTGTTTTTTAATAATTACAACATAGACCGGATCTGATTAAGGTTCCTTAATAGTTCTAAGCTTTCAAAGTTTCAACCACTCAAACTTAAGTGTTTTTTTTTTTTTTTTCTCTCTGATAAAGGATCAATATTATTAAAAAGCGAAAGAGGAAACGGAAAGAAAGAAAATGAAACAAACAATCAATTGAAAATGAGCAAACTGAAGAAAGGCGCTACCCCATCTTTGGCATTACCATCAGTACGGAGAACTGAAATCGACGGAATCTAAATCTTGTCTCGTCATACCGTCAATTGCTACCTCTTTTGTAATATGGGATGGAAGAGGAACCATGTCATCACTCGAATACCCATTCTTGTAGTTTGTTTGACAATGGTAATTTGTCACAGGGTTTGCCTCTGTTAATTTTTTATTTTTATTTATTAGATAATCTTTATATTAGTTATAACTCTTTCAGTATTAACTCTTCACCCCTTGGAAAAAAAAATCTTAAAAGTATTAACTAACCCTAAATAAGTAAATTTTGATCTTAAATGTGTCTAAGTGGTTTTGATTCCTTATTAGTTTTTTAGTTTTGGATCCGTTGGGAAACTGCTCCCAGAATCGTCTATTCTCAATTAATAATTGGCTCGAAAATCAACTCTCATAACCATCTCATTTAGTGACGAGAAGGGTAGGTTCCAAGTTTTATTTGGATAGGTTGGTTTTGGGTTTCAGCCCTAAATGAACAATCTTACCCTAGTATACCGTCGTGAGGTACTTTTCCTATGAACCTATTGACTTGGCATGGAAGATAATATCATTATACATGATCATTATGTGGAATCAACTACTGTGAAAGCTATAAAAAGAGTTCTCTAAACAAGAATTATATGCAAGCATAACAATAAGATGCAACAAAATGTTAACGTAAATAAAAGTACAGAGATGTGAAAATAAGAGAGAGAGACACCAACCCCAATCCCCAATGGCTCATTGAACCTCCCCCTTACAAATTTTATCCCCAATGGCTAAGAGAACCTCTTCCTTAAAAAATTTTGGTAAAATTCCACCATACAAATTAGGGAAATTTACTATCACTCCCCCACACTTGGCCTATATTTATTAAAACACTCCTACCTTTTACTTTTTTGTTGATACTTTCTGGCTTTTTTTATTTTTACATCTCTTTCTCCCTTGCTTTTTTAAATTCCCATATTACCCTTCCTTTTCACTTGTAATCTATTACACTCTTTTTCAAATTGATTGGTTTAAAACATGGTTTGAACTAAACCACTAACAAGTTTTGTCTCATTTAATCACCAAGGAAATTGTAAATTCAAAAAAGAATAATTTTATATCCGATCTATATCTATATCGGTATCATATGTTCCAATCGAGTGCCACACTTTTTTTATTCTTTTTTTTAATCCTTAGATTGGCTGAGACCAATACCAATCTAATACCGATAAAAAAATAAATCGTTAAATTTGTGATGATGGATGAGATAATAATAATAATAAATAAATAGCATCCCTGATTATTGGATGAGATGAAATAAAATACTAATAATAATAAATAAATAAATAACATTTTTAAAGACACATCAGCTATGTCAATATCCTTGATGATTGGATGAAACAAAACTTGTAAATGGTTTGGTTCAAACTATATTTTAAACCAATCAATATGAAAAAAGTGTAATATGTTATAAGTGAAAAGGAAAGGTAATTTGAATATTTAAAAAAAACGGGGGAGAAAGAAATGTAAAAATAAAAAAATAGAAAAATAGAAATAAAAAGATAAAAAATAAAAAAAAAATTGATAAATATTGACCAAGTAGGGGAGTGACAAAAAATTCCCATATAAAGTAAAGCTCCTTATCCTCGAGTACATTGTATTCCTCAAATGATGAATCAATCACCATCAGTTCTCTTTCTCAATCAGCAAAAAATAAAAGAAGACAAGGACAGCAGTAGGACTCATGGCAGCACTTATCACAAAAGAAAAAAAAAAATATATATATATATATATATATAATAAAATAAAATAAAAATCATGGCAGCAATACAACATACCAAAATGTAAGGGATCAGAAAAAAATCGTGGAATTCATTTAACAAGCAGGTCCTAAAAGAAACGCGTTTAACATGGATCCGTGGAAGACTGACTAAACACTTGATAGCGTGGTCATCTGATAGGACAATGGATTACCCAAAAAAAAAAAAAAATCTGATAGGACCCAAGAAAGGAAAAACTTGTCAAAGTCCATTACTCATCTCAGTCATCCTTCCCTATTCATCATTTAATTATATATAGGATACACTTCATCATTCACAGATATATACTCCATCCTCGTATTCCTCAGCTCTATACAAATCAAAACGATCATCACCTCCATCTTAAACCTATCAAAAGACCCCATCTCTCTCTCTCTCTCTCCCCATCCATGGATTGCTGTTGCAAGGGCATGATCAGTTACATGATCCAACCCAAGTGTGTTCCTGACTCCAAATTTCCATCAACTAGGAATTTTACGAGTCCCAGTAGAAAGAGTCTCAGAGTTACTCACAAAGGTGGAAGCAGTTTTGTAATCATGAATTCTTTGGTCACCCAACGTTCTTCACCCACAGTAGAAACTCCAATAGTCGAAAAAGAGAGGACATCTGCGCCATTAGTTCCAGGGAAGTTCGGGATGTATGGAGGGAAGTTTGTACCAGAAACCCTTATAGCTTCTCTGAACAAGCTTGAAGCTAAGTTCAACTCTGTGATTATAGATGCCGAGTTTCAAAAGGAGTTGGCAACGACATTAAGGGACTTCGGAGGGAGGGAGACACCTCTTTACTTGGCAGAGAGGTTGAGTGAACACTACAAGAAAGGGAATGGGGAAGGGCCGGTGATATACCTAAAGAGAGAAGATCTCAACCACACAGGGTCCCACAAGATCAACAACGCGGTGGCACAGGCCATGGTTGCCAAGCGCATTGGGCTGAGAAATGTGGTGGCAGCCACCGGAGCTGGGCAGCACGGCGTTGCAACGGCGGCTGCTTGCGCTAGGCTTGACTTGGATTGCATCGTCTACATGGGCACCGTGGACATGGAGAAACAGCCCCAAAAAGTGATGTCAATGAAGCTAATGGGGGCGCAGGTATAGTATTTTTCATTTTTTTCATGCTATCAATTTGAGTTTTTACCTTCTACCAAAAAAAAAAATATATATATATATATATATATATATATATTGATCCAGGATAAGGGTAAAATTGTATAAAAAAAAAATTTTTTCCTAACTTACACGTCATGCCTCTATCTAATTGAGAGCGGATCAGGTTCTTACGTCCCTAATCGGTAAATTTGAAATCCACTCTCTCTTCATTGAATATATTTTAAATCCATGGACCAATTTTGTACTGAAACCTGATCCCAGATTCTATCTAATTTGGGGCTTGAATTCACATGGTCATTTTGCAATATTGAAGGTAAGAAGTGTAGATGGAAATTTCAAGGATGCAAGCTCAGAAGCTATCAGAGAATGGGTTGGGAACTTGGAAACTAATTACTACCTAAGTGGTACAGTGGTGGGACCTCATCCATGTCCAAGCATGGTGAGAGAATTTCAGAAGGTGATCGGTAAAGAGACAAGGAAGCAAGCCATAGAGAGGTGGGGTGGTAAACCAGATGTTTTGGTTGCGTGCGTAGGGAGTGGCTCCAACGCTCTGGGTTTGTTTCATGAATTCATGGAAGACGAAGACGTTAGGTTGATCGGTGTCGAGGGCGCCGGACTTGGGCTTGACAGTGGGAGACACTCTGCAACTCTCGCCAGGGGAGAAGTGGGTGTTTATCATGGCGCCATGAGCTATCTGCTGCAGAGCACAGAAGGGCAGATTGTTGGGGCTCATTCCATTGCTGCTGGGTAAGTAATATATATATATATATATGGGAAAATTTTTCGAAAAAAATTTCGCTACCGTTCGGGTTGGCTGCAACCCCATGGTAACAGCCAAGGGAATGGAATCCCACGGACAGGTTTGAAAATACCCATCCAAGGTGAATTTTTCCACTCCTACCCCTAAGATTCCATTCTCTTGGCTGGTACCAGGACTTACAGCTACTTGGCTGCAACCCAGACAGCAGCCAAGTTTCATTCAAACTTTCATATAGTTTCAGTTTCATTGCTTGTCATATATGTTACGATCCCATATCAATCATATAGGGACTGGCCCCATATTGGTTAGGAAAAAGATTTGATGTGTGGATTGATATGGTTTTGGATTCCCTCATCTTTTAATCCTGTTTATGGGATTGAATTCTCCCAAAATCTATCACAGTGGTATTAAAATAGCCGATCCTCTATCTCAATCCTCTCGAGGGCCCAACTATGATTGAAGTGTAAAATATTTCATCTTTGTTTATCTTTTTTATAAATAAATAAAAAATCTTCTCTTTTTCAGGTTGGAGTACCCAGGGGTAGGACCAGAGTTGAGCTTTCTTAAAGACACAAGACGCGCTGAATTCTACAATGTGACGGATGAAGAAGCTCTTCATGGTATAAAAAAATATTGCAATCTAATTATATGTAATTTATAGAGTTTCATTTCCTATACAACTACGATAGAATATTATTAAGAGGCACTTAGTTGTATCACATGACAAGTCAAATCTAGTTAAAATTTTGTAGAAAAAGGGACTCCAAGATTTTTCTGCTTATTTATTAAATTTCATATCAAGTTTATCAAGTGACGAAACTTGCGTAATATATAAAATTTTTTAAACTATTAAGAAGGTACAAAAGATTACAGTGATGTAGTATATATATATATATATATATATATAGATATGAGAGGATGGCGATTGCATTTGAGGTTGATATTTGCTACATGGTCAATTCGGAATATTTCCTATATACCGAATGACCAAATTTTATGACAAAAGTTTTTCTGGAAGAAAAATTAGGTCTGTCTGTCAAGGGAATTCTTTCTTATGTATGAAAAATATTTACTCAAAAATTAATAGAAAAACTATTGAAAATAACAAAATTGAACTTTTTTTTCCATAAAAAACAAAAGTAGTCTTTCGTGGTAATTCAAACTGATCAATTTTGGATGATGGAATTTCTACTATTGGTTGCAGCTTGCCGGCGGTTATGCAGATTAGAGGGGATACTCCCAGCTTTGGAATCCTCCCATGCCTTAGCATTTCTTGAGAAGCTTTGCCCTACTTTACCTGACAAGGCCAAGGTAGTTGTCAATTGCAGTGGTCGAGGAGACAAGGATCTCCCTACCCTCTTCAACCATGGCAGCATTAATGGCTATTGATGATGATGATGATGATGATGATGATGATGATGATGATGGCCACTCATGTCCTCTTATTGCAGATTAAGAAAGTCTCTTAGCTGATTCTATTGAAGATCTATTTGGATCATAGTTGTTAGACTTCCTAAGAAAATCAAACTTGTTGAGATTTTTAAATGCAAGAAATTTAAACTTCTATGACTAATTAGCTTTGGCCGTATGGAACTTTTAGACAGACTGGAAACTTATGTGAGAATTTAAAATTCACACCTGTTTGGTTAAGATGACTTGTAAACTTATTTTGGATATGTACTCCCATCTAATACATATAAATTCTAAACTCCAATGGAATACATAGTTTGTATCCATTAATTTCGCATTAAAGTGAGAGTTCAAGACATCATCAGGTTTTTTGTTACTTCTTCCTATATCTATAGTGATTCTGATAGAGATGCATGGTAGATTCCATAAGAAAAAACCATTTCCGTTGTTTCTTTACAGTTTTATATCTTTAACTTAACTCAAGCAAACCCCAAGATACCAGTTTTGGAGATAAAATGATATAAGTCCAGATAATAACAGATCCAGAAAATTAAAAAGGCAATCAAAAAGTTTGGCAAAAAACTGATAGGGGTTTTAGCATAGGATCAATATGGTGGATCAAAGAAAACAAATAATAATATTAATAAATTCAATCGGAATATACTCGGATCCACTTTGTATTGATGAAGATTTTATGAGCGCTAGCTTTTCCCTTTCTTTTCTTGTTTTTCACAGCTTTCTCTCCGGGTTGAAATCGTCTGCAATTCCGATCTCTCATAATTCCGTGAAATACCACCTTCAGGGGGTGACACATGTATTGATACCAATGCAATGGTCCAGATCTGGTATAATTAATAAAACCTTAAATCAGTGAAGAGTCAATTAAATCAAATCTGGACCATTGCATTGGTATCAATACACGTGTCACCCCCTGAAGGTGATATTTCACGGAATTATACGAAATCGAAATTGCAGACGATTTTTTTCTTTTATTTCCTTGTCAGTCTTGTCTGTTTCCCTCTCTGTACAACTTATAACATTAATAGCTACTAATAGGCATAGTTACGTTTATATATATGGAAAGAAATGACTAACCCTAGAATAGAATACAAGTAAAACTCTCCCATAATAAGATCTAATTGTAAATAGATCCATTAATGTTTACACTTTAACGCCGTTAATCCATAATTCTCATTAGGAGATCACTTTCAATTGGGATTCATCTAACCGAGCCTAACAATAATTGATACTCATCCACTAATCCAAACCCATACAATGACTGAATGTTAACCCATACATGATGAAAACATTACAAAAACTCTATATGATTAGAAGCATTTAGCTAATCTAGTATATATGTTATTTTCTTGTAGCATTGGGCATCTTATAGGGTCTCACAAGCCATATATTTTTTAGGGTAATTTACAACGCCACCTCATAGAGAATGTCACTATTAGAGAGACATCCCTATATAATAATTACGCTTGCACCCCCTACCGTCAGTCTCTGTTACGGAATATACCTTAAATGCTAACATCAGCTGATATATATTTTGTTTAAATACCAAAATACCCTTGTATAATGTGAAGTACCTAATTCCATCCTCCTTGTGAGGGTGTAAGCTTCTTTAACTGAGAAAACTAGCACTCTCTCCAGGGCAGTCGCACCGATGGACGAATGAGAGTTCACGCGCTTGCAAAAGCCGGGAACGCTTAGAGACTGTGATTTGATGTCTCGGCCGGAGAGAGTGCTCTGAAGCCAGGGAGAGCGAGACAGTCAATCTCTTGTCGCCGTGAATCATCTCCCAGTATCTTCACAGGTAGTGTCCCTTATATGATCTCCACCTTCTTCTTCTTTTGGTGCGGCCCAAAACACTTGTGGTGGTGGTGTTGTCGAGAATTTCAATAGTGGAATCTTGGCACCCGGAGGGATTTCAAATGATGGGGTTTGGAAGAAGCCCAAGGGCAGGTGACGAATGCTGCTGCTTCTTATTATGTTGTAGTAACAGAAACCGAAGCAATTCGGGATAGGTATCGCCGAAGACGTAGCCGCAGTCGAAGCAGGAGTCGAAGTCCATTCAGGCATCGTAATTATGAGACGCATCCACATGATGGCGGTGGTGGTGGTGGCCGTGGATCTGGTTTCGGTAGGAGGAATGACAACCAGGATCCCCATTACTATGATGAGCGAGGCAGGAGGCCCAGGAGCAGAAACCCAAGACAGGAGGGGAAGAAGCCGGAGCCCTGGAGGAAGGAGGAATAGGAGTCCGGTTCGGGAAGGTAGTGCTGGAAGAAGTGCTAAAATTGGGGGAAAATCGTTTGCAATTCGGATCTGGTCCAATTCTATGAAATACCACCTTCAGGGGGTGACACGTGGTTGATACCAATGCAACGGTCCAGATTTGATTTAAATGACTCTTCACTGATTAAAGGTTTTATTAGTTGTACCAGATCTGGACCGTTGCATTGGTATCAGCCACGTGTCACCCCCTGAAGGTGGTATTTCACAGAATTGTACCAGATCCGAATTGCAAACAATTTTAACGGGTAGAAATCGTCTGAAATTCCCATCTGTGCAATTCCATGCAATTCTACCCCAAGCGACTGACACGTGTACTCATTATATATCCACGGTTCAGATTTAATCTACCATAAACCACTGAAAAAACCGTCTTCAACCAAACCAGTAGAGAATAAATCGAAACAAACCGATTCGGTTCATAGTTTGAAATAAAACTGTGATGTTTTCCCTCTCTGTCTCTCTGAATTTCAGACGATTTCTACCCACGTCAAGTAGATTAGAGAGACTGTTTGGACTTATTCTCATCCATTTTCTTTGTCTGGTTCTCCACTTTTTCCCCAGCACAATCTGCTTATCTCCCTTTTTGGGTTCCTGGGTTGATTAGAGAGATCACCAAAAGTGTTCCTGGGTTGATTAGAGAGATCCCCAAAAGTGGGAGATTATCTTTTTCATAGTCTATATAGTCTAATAAGACTTCACTGGGCTTTCCTCGGAAATTATCTTTTTCTTGCAATAATTTGTTTAATTTTTGGATCCGCACCGGATCTTTTCTTTTTTTTTTTCGCAGTGCTCACTGATCAGTTACTAATCCTCCATTTTTCTTTGGTTTCGAGGGTTTCCTCGGAAAATCCAAAACCCAAAGATGCTTCCCTCAAAACCCTTAGAACTACTTCCACCACCACCCCATAGGCGCTACAATCCCAGCCCTCTCAACCAAATTGTCGTGTCAAAGCAAGCTTTGAACTTGAATCAACATCTTCCGGTGACTTCGGCGACTAACTTCATCGCCGGCAAGCCAAGGAACTCCACCCTACTCCAGAGGCCTCGCCGGACTAATCCCTAGAGAGATAGAGAAAGAGGGAACCGAGAGGGAGAGTCGAGAGAGAGGTCGAGATCTGACCGAGAGGAAGAGTCGAGCATCTTCCGGTGACTTCGGCGACTAACTTCACCGCCGGCAAGCCAAGGAACTCCACCCTACTCCAAAGGCCTCGCCGGACTAATTCCTAAAGAGAGAGAGAAAGAGGGAACCGAGAGGGAGAGTCGAGAGAGAGGTCGAGATCTGACCGAGAGGAAGAGTCGAGAGAGAGGTCGAGATCTGACCGAGAGGAAGAGTCGAGCATCTTCCGGTGTCTTCGGCGACTAACTTCACCGCCGGCGAGCCAAGGAACTCCACCCTACTCCAGAGGCCTCGCCGGACTAATCCCTAGAGAGAGAGAGAGAGAGAGGGAACCGAGAGCGAGAGTCGAGAGAGAGGTCGATATTTGACCAAGAGGAAGAGTCGAGATCGAGAGAGAGAGGCCGAGAGAGAGAGGCCGAGAGACAGAGAGAGTCGTACCAGATGAGAGCAAGCCAAAGAAAACATCACAGCTTTTATTTCAAACTATGAACCGAACCGGTTTGTTTCGGTTTGTTCTCTACTGGTTTGGTTGAAGACGGTTTTTTTAGTGGTTTATGATAGATTAAATCTCAACCGTGGATATATAATGGGTACACGTGTCCGTCGCTTGGGGTAGAATTGCATGGAATTGTACAGATGGGAATTTCAGACGATTTCTACTCGTCTAAAATCGAACAAACACACCCGTCACAACCATAACTTTGTACCTGCAAGGCAGCAACTCTACAAGGCTTCAACTTACCCATGAAGCTCGTTATATTTACAAACATGTCCTTCCAATATCTTTTTCTTGCCTTGGCTGCTGCTTCTGTGCATAGCAGAAGTTAAGTCCTCATTTGGGGTGTAAAGAATAATTAAAGTCTTTTTTGGATGGGCTTATTTAATCCGATCCATACAGAAGATATATTAGAACTCCTCATTTCAACATCGAAGAAGAAGAAGAGGCAGAGAAATCTCCAGAGATAGAAGGCAAGGCCAAAGCCAATTGTACCTGAGACGTTCATATGATGAACTGGAACGAAGAAGAAGGTCATGATACTCTTGTCATCCATCTACCTGGTACCCTATATTTCTATATCTTTTCCATTAAAAATTTTAACTTATTTTCTCCCTCTATTCGTCTAGTTTGATCTTCTATATATTTAAGCTCGAGGGGAATCTACCCTTATAGGTCTTGGTGGAAGTGGTACATCAGTTTCGCCTTAAAAAATAAAAGAGCAATTCAATGCATGGGATCCGGCTCCTCTCCATAAAGCCCTAAGACCAAAGAGTGATCCCACGATTGGGACAACCCAAGCATGCATCCCGAGGTCACCCCAACCATGGGATCACTCTCTGGTCTCTGGGCTCTCTATATGGAGAGGAATCCTATCCCAGTGCAGGAGGCTCCCACTACTACAAGGTTTGAGAGAATATGGAAACATATCCTCTCCAAGACTCCAACGCGTTGGGCTTCCAACATGGCATCCGATGGTTGGGAGGACTTGGCATGTCTGGGTCCTCCCAATCCCGATGGATGCCACATTGGGCGCCCACTTAACGTGTTGGAGAGGAGCTGGATCCGAGAGAATAGAATAGGAGAAAAAAAGGGATTGGCCTTTAATTTTTTGAAAACGATTGTTCAATGGTAGGTTTATGATGTCTTGTATTTCATCCCTTGCATAAGTAGGCTGATTTGTAAGGGTTGTTAGGAGTTTTTTTTTTTTTTTTTTCTTTTTCTAGGTCTACATAGGTATTTCAGTAAATTATTTGTATAGGGTGTCGCTTTCAAATTCCTCATCGTCATCATTTTATTCAATGTAGGTTTCAAGAAGGGTCAAATAAGTGTGCAGATCAACTATCTAAGTAATTTGAAGATCAGTGGAGAGCATTCTCTAGAGGAAAAGATGGAGCCGTTTCCATGAGGATTTTCGCATTCCGAATGACTGTGATGCAGATGGGATTCATGCGAAATTTAAAGGCAAAGTCCTTTCTATTACAATGCCAAAGAAATCAACTCAACAAAACAGTTTTGAGTTTAGATTGGGTGGCTTTGTTTTGAGATGGAATAAACCTTTAAAGATGGCTTTCAGTGTCTCTGTGGCTATTGGTGTGCTAGTTGCCCTAGGGATTTATGCAGCAAATAGGCTTTAGGACTAGTTGATGCTTTTCCCTCTATGGGTTTATATGGTTTGTGTTCAGAAAATCCATCAACATTAATTGAAAAGAAGAAGAAGAAGTAGATGATGACGATGCAGGAAAGAATTTTAACTAACTACAAGTTATATATATCACCCAAATGTAGACCAAAAGGTACATTGATGTCGCCCAGCCAATACGAAAAAATTTCGCTACTGCTCGAGTGGGTTGCTGCCAAGTAGCTGCAACCCCATGGTAACAACCAAGGAAATGGATTCCCAGGGGCATGTTTGAAAATACCGACCTAGGGTGAAATCTTCCACCCATACCCCTGAGGTTCCATTCCCCTGGATTGTACCAGGGGTTGCAACCAAGTTTCGTTCAGCCAATACCCTCTCTGCTTTGCTTTACTTATAATAGCAACCATAGGGCTCAAACAAATAGAAGCAAGAACTTAACATTGCACCTAACAACTTGGTTTTTATTCAAGGCTCGGATGAGAAGAGTCTGGATCCTCTCCTGCAGTGGAGTCACTCTTCAACTACGCCTCTTATCACCCATATAGGGGTGACAATTGGTCAAGTTGGGCCTCATTGGTCTTTAATCGAGCTAATCAATAATCAAACTAAACGAGCCTTAAACATGCAAATGACACATTTATCTTTAAACGGGTTTTAAACGTGTCGAGTTGAGTAAACATGCTCTACAAACTTTGAGCTTGCTCTAAACGGGCTTGAAACATGTCGGGGGCCGTTGGGCTGAGTTGAGCTATTAATTGGTTGATCTCGATTGGCACCCATTGGATAGCACCCTTGCATTGGGAATGATCAAATATTAGTTAGGCCGGGCTTGAGCTTAACATGTGCAAATTAATTTTTTTGTTGTTCCCTTTTATTTGTAATCATCTCTACCCATCAGATATTTAATATGTATAGGGCTGTAAACGGATTTAGCTTGTTTATTTAATCAAAATATTTGACTGATATGAAAAATTTCCATTGTTGTAGCCATTTTAATTCTAATATTCAGGTATCGGTTCAATAATTGGATATTTGATTAAAATAATATGTTTTAATCCTCTATTTTACCTCACAAATACTTTTGTTGTTATGTTATTAAACATCATTTATCTATAATTGTATATTACATATGGGGAAAAAAAAACAAAAAACACTACCAGCATTCCTGCAAGTCGTGTGGACCTTGCCTACTGACACAAAAAGGGTGCAAAATTATTGCATTGCCCCCTGTAAAATCATAAGACTCCATCTTATAAACTTTATCTAGGGTCACATTTTTGTTAAATCATAATAGGTGATGTTAAGGAGTAGGACACTTTGTGAGAGATGGGTCCCACGTGTTGTGGGTTAGGCTGACAAAGAAAGAAAATTATGAAATTTGTATTTTTTCGTGGAATCCAATATAGTCTATATATAATTCCAACAACTCTTTTGAACCATTAAAATACAACATGTAGTTCTGATTGCACGAAGTAGAAAGAGATTTACCATATTTGAGTTATTTGATTCCCAATTCTCGTGCTTATATATCACCCATGCACATTTTCTACCATTGTAATATGAATAGTTGTTTTCACAAAAAAAAAAGTGACAGTCGTGAATTTTTTTGGGTAGGATATAACAACGATGATTACATAGTTTGGTCTATGGGTTTTGATTATCCAATAGGTAGTATTCCAATTTAATAGTTTTGATTAGTGTGCATGGATGGGCTGATTAGTGTACAACACACATTCTCTCTCTAGATCTCTCTGATATCCTATTTTTCTACCGAAGCCTTAGATTTCTTCAGTAATTATCTTTGTTAGCAATTTTGATGCCTTAAATTATCAGGTTGGATGAGCCACCTTCATTGTGTATCAAAGCAAAGTTAATTTTGTGGGGCTTGATTATGGTGTGGAGGAAGATGAGGTCTACAAACGTCGAAGGACTTCTTTAAGGGTTCAAATCTAGCTAGAAGATTGGATACAACTCATTAGAGGCATGGACGAATTCAGAAGTTGCTTAGGCTTATACTAGACAAGAGGATGTAGTGTGGTCGTAAGAGTGTTTTAACTTTTACTTGTTGTCAATTGGGCTGTACTAAATTAAATTAATTTATTTAATGATTTGTAATAGTTCTATCAAAGGTCTTTCTTTGCTCAGGAAATGATGATCTGAGGGTGGAGGCCGGTATGATGTGTCTCTGACTCAATATTTTCTCTTATTTCTTAAGTTTTAAGCATCATGTTTTTGTTATTATGATATTTTTTTTGGTAGAAATGTTTTTATTCATTTAAAGGGACAAAGAACCATTCATCTTATTAAAAACACTAGGTTTGGATCATAGTTGTCCATTTAGCATTGTTTTAGGGAAAATACTAGGCACTCTATTGAGCTTTTCTCCCCACTTCCTAGAAAAAAGACACCACTACCCTTGTCCCTCCCCATATAGGCCGTACATAAATTTGTCTGACACACATGCTTGGAGCGGTTAGCATGTCCAGCATCCTTTTTTTTTTTCCATGTAAGTTGGAGCATTTTATATCATAGAAATTGCGATAGTAAAATAATGGGCAAGAGATTGATGCTTGGTTTTGGTCGTGTAAGCCTTGCACCATCACAATTTGCAAGGCAATGAGAGCTTGTGAAGATGCATCAACATCAATGGGATTTTATTTCACATAAGGTGGGATGGTAATTTCACATGTTCCTGTGTTTGCTGTAGGATCACGTGACTAAGCATCTTTTTTGTTATCAAATCACTAGAAACATACAATCTTACAACCAACATTTCTATCATATGAAATAAGGATCAGATGAATGTTTCCAATCAATGTGACTATCAATTATCAATCTTACTAAAAAAATAGAAAAAGACTATCAAGGCACCGTTTGATAACGCTTTTGTGTCTATAAACTGTAGACATGGCTTTTCACGTTCCTGGGAATAGAAACGGATTTTTAGGTGTCTGATAAACCTTATTGCTTGACACAGAAATGGCAGAACATATTATTGATTTCATATACATTGTAGTGAGAATAGAAGAAAAAAGAAAGTAAAATACCAACAACAGAACATGCATCATAGCTAGTGGAAGTGCACACAATTTTCAAAGAATTATTTCCACAATTCCACACATATATCACTGATTTCATATACATTTCACTGAGAATGGAAAAAAAGATAAAAAAAAGGATGGAAGGTCTAACACCTTAAAATCACAGGAATATGTAACAGTTCCTTAACCCTACAGAATCGAATCATATGAGAGGAAGAAATCCACTCGTGCATTATGGTAAAAATCAGAAAAGGGTTAAATCCCCTTACTATTCTTGAAGCAAACCACCAATTTCTAATAGATTAGTTGAAGTAGATCGTACCCAGCGAATTGGACTTCTAAACCGCTAGAAATTTCGATCGAGAAATTCTGCAAAGTAGGATCAAAGAACAAACAATCACTCTATTCACATATTCCAACCTTTTCCATTACAAATTTGCAGGGTTTCTGTAAAATTGGGGAGAACATTATCCTACCTTGCAGAGGAATAGAGATAAGCGTAAGGGTCGATGGAACCGAAGGCACTGAAGCTTGAGGTTGAAGATCTATAGTACCCAAACTCGCATGAAGCTTGTGGAAGGATAATATGAGGTAGAAGACCGATTGAGTTTGCCTCTTTTGTAGCCTTACCTAGAATTGCTTTACAACTTACTCGGGGTACGATTTGCAGCATCATGAACGTATCTTTGCAAGTGAGAAGACAGATGCGAAGTTCACGGGACCTCTAATCGTCTTCACGAGGGTTGCCTTGAGAGGTATCGCTGGAGTTTGGTTCGTATTTGCAGAGGAGTATGAAGGCCCTTATTCTCTTTACAACAGAGAACTTCAGCGTGAGGTGAAATGTCGAGGCAATATTATCGGGCAGGGGTAAAAATGATGTCCACAAGTCGTTTCCAGAACTTGTTTCGTCGTTTTTGTTTCTTGTACCAGAAATTGATATAAATTTCAAAATTTGTTTCTAAAACAAGGTGAAACGAAACACTTTTATCTAACGCTTTTCACTCAGTTTTTGCGTTTATTGGAATAGAAAAACGTAGAAATGCGTTTATGGGAATGTTATCAAACGGGTCCTTGGTATCAATCTAGCTTCTAGTAAACATAAATAAATAAAAAAATAAAAATAAAAATAAAAATAAAAATTATAGGCTTTGTTTTAGTGTCGAAAACCTAAAAAAAAAAGGTCTTAATGTCGAAAAATATAAAAAGGAGAGAAAAAAAACCAAACCGTATCGTTCTCTACCCTCAAATTTTCTAAACCGGCTTGGAATCCATGTTATTTGTGTCTAAACTTGTACGGTTTTCTGGTTTTAAAATTTCTAACCGTTTGGTATCGATATAGCGGTATCCGGTATAGCGTAAGATTAACGTCTGAAAATTTGGCGGTTTTCTCAGTTCAAAATTTGTATCAATGTAGCGTATTAGCGTAAGACTAGCGTATTGTATAGTTTTTTCCATTTAAAATTTCTAGCCGTTTGTATCCATGTAGCGTATTAGCGAAAGACTAACGTATTCTATGGTTTTTTTCATTGGAAATTTTTAGCCGTTTGTGTTGGTGTAGTGTATTAGCGTAAGACTAATCGTATTGTATAGTTTTCTCCATTTAAAATTTCAAGCCGTTTGGATCTACGTCTGAAAGTTTGAAATTTAAGCTTTTCCCACCTCTCTCTCTCTCTCTATATGGTATACGAACGTGATTTTCATTCTCCATCGCTGAAGCAAATGGTACGATCACCATGAGCAACTCGGAGACGAAGACAGGCCGAGGCTCGTCAGATCTTCGTCTTCATGGCTGAGATCGAGAGCTCACGAATTCCCAGAATTCAAAGAAAAATGCCGGAATGTCATCTCTCGGATGGGAAGAGGTCGTAGACACTCAGCTGATTTCAGCTATGATCCATTGAGTTTCGCTTTCAATTTTGACGAAGGACCTGACGAATTTCAGAGCGACAAATTACCTCTTAGGAACTTGTCTGCCAGATTTCCAGCAACGCCACCAGCGAAATCGATTTTGCCGCCGGTGGCTGTAGGGGAGATCACTGCCTATAGTTAGAAAAAAAAAAAAAAAAAAGCGTATCGATGATTCAGTCTCTTGGATTTTATTTCTTTTTCTTTTTTCTTAATCTGTTATTCGTTGATTATTGTATAATTCGTTTGATCAGCGAATGAAGGATCCCTCTAAAAGGGAAAGGGAAAGAGAAGGAGAAGTACGAGATGTCAGGGGACAAAAGGGAGGGGAGAGAGAAAAAGCGGGGCCAATAGAAGCAGAGAGGGTCGTGGGAGAGGAGAAAGAGAACTGATGCGTTGGGACAGAATTGCAGTGAAGAGAGGAAAACCACGGCAGAGAAATCATCGAGGAGATTTGAGTACTTTTACTTCCGTTTCAGAAGTTTAATTCTGCTCGAATCATCAACCTTCAACTATGGATTTCAAAACGGATGAACCTCTTTTTTTATTGATCTTCTTAATTTTATTGGAGTACGATTTCATTGCTCAGTTAAAAGGATTCATGGCGAGGATGAATGAAATTTCTGCTTCTGCCATGAAGATTGACGTGATAAGTCGCAATTTTCTGATCAGATCAATCCCAAGTCCTCAATAAATGGGTTTTTTCTCTCGAACTGTTCCGTTGTTCCCTCTTTTGAACCACATGGTCCTTTAAATTTTGCATTCTTGATCTTGACCTTGTCATCTGCCGTTTGCAGTGCTGCACCTATTAAAATCTGTTCAGATGCAGCATGGATCGCGGCATGGGTATTATACTCGTTATTGGTATGGTTCCTCCGATTTAGTACTTTCTTGCATTTACGGCTAGTTTATTTCTTATTTTGTTTCGATTTAGGAACCGTCAATGTTCAAGTTGTTTTTTCGTATTTCTTCTCTTGTTAAATTGTTTGTACGATTGAGGAGGTTATACAAATCACTGAAGTTCACTCCTTGTCGTGCCAAATACACTTAGAGGGCCATAACTAAATGAACAGTGATGGAAGTGAGGTTTATCATACTGGTTGGTCACCCTGTCCTCAGGTGGGAAATGCATATTTGTACTTTAAATAAGAGCAATTGAGTGAATCCAGCAATTATGTTTTCTATCTGCAGAGGGAGAGAATTGCAGAGAGAAAGTTGATGAACTTTTGAATGGCTATAATTTTTTTTGGTGATTTATATCGATCTCCCCTGAGGTTTGTCAATATAACATCATCCTCTTAAAAATCTGTTTATTACATTTAAATCTACAAAATTTACACCGTTAGCATCTTTGTTGGGATTGTCCGTTAAGGTTGATTGAATACTTTTGAAAAACCGATTTTGTCCTTTTCTATCTTCAACCCAAAAACTCCCACTTACATTTATGTTCTGCTGCCATCGTTTTCCTCTGCACATACTTCACAGGTGCTTGGCGAGTTCAGATCTCCTCTCCGGCGAATGCTTCTCCTCTCCGACGAAGGCTTCTCTGAACGCGACGATTTACATAGAGTTTTCTGCCGGCAAAGTATTCTTTGCAGGCGAAGTTGTGAGAGTATTCTCGTCTCAGGCGGAAGTTGTGAGACTATTCTCATCTCAGGCGACGGGCGACGGGCGACGGGCGTAGTACTGTCATCTCAGGCGAAGTATTCTTTGTGTGTTTTCACCTACTGAGACTTCAATTTCAGGTAATTTCAAACCCTTTTTGGGCGCCATTTGGAGTTGATGCAAAAGTCGTGGAAGTTTCCAAGCCGTTCAAGACTCTCTCTCTCTCTCTCTCGCGAATTGGAATTCCTCTGAAAATCTCCATTTCTAGGGTTTCTTGAACAAAGAACTCTATTGGGATTCTAGGCTTTGGAGTTTATCTCTGTGAAGGAATCAAGTTGAGGGAGTTATTGAATCTGCATTGTTTTCTAGAGCTTTTAGTGAGTGTTACTGTAGACTAAACAACCTCACTCGGTGTTGAGGGTGGATTTGATGGGAAGTTTTGATCCTTGGTTCTTAGAGAAGGTATGGTATGGTATATTGGCGGAATTTCGATATAGTGGATCGTGTTCTGTTTCTGAATTTTTCAGATTTGTCGGTTTTGAGTTTACTGGTTTTAGTAGAAAGGAATTCGGTTTCGGATTTATGTAGTTGGTGTCATGAATTCGCAGTTTTCTTAGCTGAATTAGGTGGATTTTGTCAAATTTACTGCTTTTTTCAGTTCGTTTTATCTCTCAATGTCAGTTACAAAAGCGACAACTTGGCAGCCGGAACTATCAGCTCCTCTCCATCATAGGGCGTCCTTCTCCTTGGGTTTGTGATGGGTATGGATATATAAAAGAAGAGAGGGTCTTATAAAGGGTTAGGGGCAATTTTGTCCATTAATTTTCAAATCTAACACCTCTCTAATGGTGTTAATTTTTTGGGTTTAAATGTAATAAATGGATTTTTAGGGGGGATGATGTAATATTGGCAAACGGCAAGGGAGGTTGATGTAAATCACCATAATTTTTTTAATCCAGTTCTCAAAAAGTTGCAGAGAGAATTGTTGCTTGAGTAGTTAGGTTCTCAAGCTCCTAACTACTTTTGCAGTTAGGGTTTGACTCTCTTTTTTTGGGCTCGGATTGATTACTAAGACAGAGCAAAGCTGAATGACGAGAAGAGACTTGAGGTTGTATGGCAGGGTTCAAAGTCTCTTGGTTTGTCTTCACAAGACTCACAATTGGTTTATATATTGCTTTGCCTTTTTCATCATATGGGACACCAAGAAGAATAACAATTTCAACCTTGATTATTATGTCCTTTATATTGAATTAGGCAACCTAGTTTGTGGAAATTTTATACTTTGCACCTCTTTTGACCTTTCCTTTAATAAACACAAATATTCACAGGTATATTGCCCTAGCATTACGATCATTTTGATGGCTTCACATTTGAATTAAATGATGAATCTCCCCCGTTTAGGTACTTGTCTTCCAAGATCTCTTTTTTTACTTCCCTGATAAGTATTCATTGGATATGCTCTTTTAATGTTTCTCTTCTCGATTGAAGGGTGACTTTCTTCTGTTTGACCACAATGTCCAAGAGCGAGTGAATGACTTTGTTGATATTTTCTTCACCCCGGTAACCCCCAAGCTCACACACCCTCTTCATTTTTGAGCTGTTTCCGATTGCTTTTTTTTCTATAGTTTCTATAGTTTGGTTGTCTGCTGCAAGGTATTGGTATTTAGTTTATCCACCATCGATATAACCTCAGAGGTCATACTATCATGTGATAATTTTGAAAGCTCTTCAAAATCATGATCCTAATGGATATGAATCACCTTGAAATTTGTTATGTCACCAACTGACTGTACCTAGATAGAAATTAAAATTCCAATGAATAGTACCTTGATTGAAAAAAATTATGATGAAAGACAAAGAAAGAGTTGATGGAGGTTCAATAGCTTCGGAATCCTTTTCATTCTGGTAACCCATGTATGATTTCACCAATATTGGCTTCTAATTGAAGTAAAATTCAATCTAGTAATCCAGTGTATTCTTATAAAAACAAGACTTTCTTTCCATTGTTTGGAATACTCAGGATGGGCATGCAAACTATGAAAAAAATGAACTGTGGCCTGTTGTGATGGATGACTTCTTTCTGTTAGTTTAATACTTCGCATTTAATGTTCACACACACACTCACACGCGCGCACACACACACACACACATATATATATCATACTATTACATAAGTGCATGTACTAATGCTTTATGGCTAATCTTTTTATGGACGATATTATCCTTATTTTAAATTTAAATACCTAAACTCCTTCATTACCACTTCTTTCATCTTTGTTACTTTTTCGATTTTTTTGGTACTCTCCACTCTCTCTAAATCTTTAATACCTTCATCTTTCAAAATAAGAAAAATATTTAAAAAAAATTATACTATTATCAAATATAAATGCCTCCATCTTTCCAAAATGAAAAAAAAAAATTTCTTCAAAAAAAAATAAAAAATACTATAGTTAAATATAGTTTCTCTATTCCTTTCTCTCCTTTTTAACTATTCTCTGTCTCTCCCACATTCCTATAACCCTAGGCAACGATCTCTCTCTCTCACATTATTCCTTTCTTCTGAAGTCGGTTTTGTGGAAGAAATCTTTCTTACATCTCTGTTTCACATCAAGGTAGATTCCTTGAACATTAGGAACCTTGGGTGTAATTTACACTTTCTTTTGTTGTATGTCATTTTTTGGAGTTGAATATCTATTATTATTATTGGTTCTGGTCGTGATGTATTGAATTTAAGACTTGTTCTTTTATTTGTTTGTAATTGCAGGTTCCACAGAACTCCAGCCGTAACCATGGCTTTGCTTTCATTGAATATTATAACCATGCTTGTGCTGAATGTTCAAGGCAGAAGATGTCGAGCTCAAAAGTTAAGCTAGATAGTAATGTTCCAACTGTGAGTTGGGCTGACCCTAAGAATGAGTCTGCTTCTTCTTCACAGGTACTACTTTCATATATGGTTTGTTTGTCTCATTGGAATAGTCAATGGTTGTTTATTACGACCATGCTTATCACTGATCTTAGAATTTTCTAAGGATTCATCGAATTATGATAGATCTTATGGTTATCATCATCTGATTGAATATTCTCTAAGAGATGAATGTTATAGATTAAAAAAAAGTTCTTTTTTGATTTTGTATAAATGTAGTAGATTCATAGTGGGCTAATTCACGAATTGAATATAACAGGCCCTTTTAACTCAGCAATAGAGTTATGCCATGGTAAGGCTTTTGAGTTTATTAGACCATGCCTACCATTGATCTTAGAATCGCTTGAGGACTCATAATATTATGATAGATATTCTGGTTATCATCTTCTGATTGAATATTCTCCTAGAGACGAATGTTATGCAACAAACTCGGCCTTATCCCTACTTAATGGGGGTTGGCTGCATGGATCCGTGCAAATTCTTTTTTGATTTGTATAATTGCAGTAGACTCATAGTGGGCTAATTCATTGATCGAATAAAATAAGTCCTTATAACACAGTGGTAGAATCACAAAATGTTAAGGCACAAGTCATCGGTCCAATCCAATAAATTGCTTACTTGTTCCGCGAAACTCCAGTCTTGGTCTTCATTTTCAGCTGAGAATATAGATATTTTTTGAAAGATGAATAAGATCAACTTCATTGTCATGGTTGTACAGTCTGCCTCCACGTGTAGTCAATCATCATCAAGATACTGGAGTCAAATTTCCTAGTTCTTGCTTTTTTGGGATTGGGTTTGTTCCCCAATTAATTGAGGCGTCCGTTGTTCTTCTCTTCAAGTTAGCTTAGTCTATTGTTTTTCATATAGGTGAAGGCAGTATATGTGAAGAATTTGCCAAAGAACATAACACAGGATAAGCTAAGGGAACTATTCGAATACCATGGAGAGATTGAGAGATTACAAAAGTAGTGCTGCCACCTGCAAAGTTTGGACAGGAAAAGAACAGATTTGGTTTTGTTCATTTTGCTGAGAGGTCAAGTGTCATGAAGGCACTGAACAACACAGAGAAATATGAAATAGATGGTGATACCCTCATAATTTCCCTGCTTTCCCCCTGCCCCACCCAAACCAAAGAAAATGAAAAAATTGTGGCCTTATAAATGATGTGTTTATTCTCATCAACAGGACAAGTGCTGGAGTGTTCTCTTGCACAACCACAATCAGATCGAAAGGCTGATGGAGGAGTGAATTCACAAAAAGCAGCTTTGCTTCCAACCTATCTGCCTCGTGTTGGTTATGGTTTGGTTGGGGGTCCCTATGGTGCTCTTGGTGCTGGGTATGGTTCTGCAGGATTTACGCAGGTGAGATGCCTCTTTACCTAACAATTAGTGTTATACCCGAGCCCTAAAACTTCCTATTTAATGTTCAGGTGCGACGCCGGAGGACGCCAGTACCAGTGAGCACTGGGTTGCATCCGTCTTTTGCCGAGGAAGGAAGGGCGACCCCACTTGCACTTGCTACCCATGCTTAAGTAATTGGAAGGGATTCCGGACCCGAAGGGAAAGGTCAGTTGAACCTCACACACACTAGAAACCCTGGAGAAGGCCCCACTCAAACAGAGGAGAAATCGCCATACAAAGTGACCAGTTCAGCCTTCACTGGCTGATGGTCACCGGTGGATGTCCACCGGTGAACACCCTCCGGTGAGAATACTGGCCGAAAATGGGTAAATTTGCCGTGGGACCCGGATCTTCGCACCCGTGCACATCAAACCACCCCCAATAGTTGGTACAACCTATTGGGGAATAGATTAACGTATCCGGACACCCTAAGGTGGGCCCGTTAGTGCCGAATAACGGAATAACCAGTATTGGGTAAAAACCCATTAATTCCCCAAACAACCCTTAGTGGGACTTAAGTCGCTATAAATAGGGCTCTTACCATACATTTCTTCTCCTACCAAAATAGAAAGAAGGAAAGGGAGAAAGGAGAAGGAGAGGAAGCAAGGAGGAAGGCTAGGGCTCCATTCTTGAGGTAAGCCCATATGCTTATCTCTCCACACACACACATAAATCTCTAGCTATCTCTCTCTTTCTCCTTCCCATTTCACTCTTTATTGGGAGTAATGGAGACCCAACCAAATTCCACCTACCCAATCATAAATACTACATAATGGGAGAGGGAAATTAGAGTAAGAGACCTACATTGGAAAGGTTATTCACTCATCCTTGGGTCTAAGGACAAATCTCTATGAAATCCCTACCCAAAATCCTAGGATTTGGGAATTTGAACAAATCCTCTATGACCTAACACCCTAACCTAATCTTAAGTTGGGGAAAATGAAATTAAACCTAGGTATGGTGTGCGAGAGTGAACTCATGAGCCATTAATGACCATTCCATGAGATCAGCCTAAGTCTTCCCCAATGTATCCTAACCTAGACTTGTGTATTGAGGAAATTGGGTGTATCTTGAAACCCTATGTTGATCCACTCACTAATTTCACTAAACCTAAGCTAAGTGAAGTGTGTGAGGATACCCTACATGAAAATCCAACCTAAAATCACAAAACCCAATTTGTAAACTATACAAAAGAAGGAGAAAGGGGAATGGAGTTGGGAAATGACACCCCACTGAAAAATACGTATTTTCACCACCATACACAGGGGAGACAGGGCCAATAGGGCTGATCTGGGCAAGAAAACCCCAATTTTACCTTCATCGGCGGATGGTCACCGGCCAGCCGGTGAAGGGAGGAACCATCCACCGGTGAAAATATTACAGGATGTGCATTCTGTTCGGATTCATCCACCGGTGAACTCACCGGCGAATGGTCATCCACTGGTGAACCATTTTATAGTTAATTTTTAATCCTTTTAATTGGGGCACGAGTCTTAGTGTCCCACTCCTCTATGAATAACCGAATAACCTAAAAACACTGTATCTTAGGAGTGGAACTGAGAAGTGACGGGGACACGCAACACGAAACCATCAACTATCTACCGCCATCTAGAACACGAGGTGGGGGGATTGTGTGTGTTTTATGGAATGCTTGCATCATAATGCATATGTGAATGAATTTTATCATTTTGCATATTATTATATTATTCCTTATATATGGTGTTGATGTGGCATGAGAATATGGACTATGATTGTGCATGTGTGCGTGTGTGTGTGTGAGAGGGGTGCAGGGTGGCCAACGGTTGGTGCTGGCGGCACTGCATGCTCAGGGTGCATGTGTGCGTGTGGGTGTGTGACTGGGGTGCAGGGTGGCCAACGGTTGGTGCCGGCTGCATTGCATGCTCAGGGTGTGTGTGTGTGTGTGTGATTGGGGTGCAGGGTGGCCAACGGTTGGTGCCGACGGCACTGTATGCTCAGGGTGTGTGTGTGTGTGTCTGTGCGTGTGACTAGGGTGCAGGGTGACCAACGGTTGGTGCTGGCGGCACTGCATGCTCAAGGCGTGTGTGAGTGTGTGAGTGTGATTGAATTATGTTGTGGCATATTAGAATGCATTGGGCTAAGATAACCACCCTGGTGCTACAACCCTTGTCAATAAGGGTTTACGTATTGGCTAATCCTCTCGTCCGACGGTCCGTGGTTGGGGATGATTTCCGGTGACTGAGGTGCGAAGATGCCAGCGTCGTGACAGACCCTCACGTGATGTTTGATTAGATGACGGGTATACCCTACATGCGATGTTGGATTCGATGTAGTGGTATCGTGGGAGGGTTCTTAATAGGGGTTTGCCGGGTAACGATGTGGTTCCGGAACCGGCACGCTCCTGACTCGCAACTAGCTAGTATCCTTGGGGACTGATAACGTATATTCATGACTGGGGATAACACCTACGTTGCAGTAGCACTTATACCCCCTTTTGGACTTAGAAATTGTTGCTTAGAATTGCTTAATAATAAATGGATCATGTCATCACACTCACATAATTGCATTCATATTGATGTGGTTGGGCATGAATATTCATACTGTTGCATTTTCTTGGATTGTCATGACTGCTTGTGTGTGTTACCCTCACTGGGCTTCATGGAAGCTCACCCCTTGTTGTTGCCCCTTTTTAGATGTTGATTCAGGAAATCCTTTGGAAACTGTAATCGAGGTCCCGACTCTCTACAGAGGTGACCTCTGGGATGAGGAGCTGGTTGCGCACGAGGAGGGATGCGTGTGCGATGATTGTGCAGTTGGAGCACTCTGAGAATGGGAGTATCATCTTCTATTTTTGATTCTTTTTGTACTTAACAGATGTAGCCCTATGGGGGCATAACTGAAATTATGATTAAGATGTGAAAACATTCTTTTGTGTAAATATGGTAAATATCAATAGAAATCACCAGTTGATATATATTTTGTTTATATTATAAGTATGTGATTTTAGAATTCATTTCATAATCTTATGAACTTAAAGTACTGCATCGTGGATCCTGGATGGATGGTGGACACGTGTGCGTGTCCATGCCGCCAGCCTTCAGGTGAGTGGAGGCGGGGTGTGACAATTAGTGTGTTCCCCCATCCCATCTCCCCTGCTATTTTTTCATTTTCCATACATTTTGAACTCCACCCAAAAGTTACTTTTGTTGGTAGCTTATTTATGATGTTGCACTTGTTGAACAAAAAACAGTTGGATGGTTGAACTGCTCTTACATCTTCTTATTGCTATTCTGATACTGTTTTTCTCTTGCAGTCTTTGATTTATGGCAGAGGGCCTACTCCTGTTGGCATGGCGATGATGCCAATGCTCTTGCCTGATGGACGGATTGGATATGTCCTGTAAGCACAAATTTCAAGTCCTCCAATTCACATCCTTTACTGCCCATGAATAAATGCATCTTTGGTACTTCCTACATTCTGGACAATGGGACATTGCCTGATGGATGGATTGGATATATCCTGTAAGCACAAATTTCAAGTCCTCCAATTCACATCCTTTACGCCCCATGAATAAATGCGTCTTTGGTAGTTCCTACATTCTGGACAATGGGACATTGCCATATGCAGAAACAAACTTTGACTAGTAGAATGTGGACGGTGGAAGAACTGATTCCCATGGTTTACAGTCTTTCCCCACCAATATTTGAATCCACATGTCATTTAATCATATGCTGAAAAAGCTATGCATTTTCTGATATTATTGCCTTTGGATTTGAAAACCTTGGATTTCTCAAGTTTGAACCATCCTATTGCAAGTAATATACTCTGAGTAGAAAGGTTCAAACATCTTTTGTGGGATCTAGAGTGCTTTGTATCTTTCAGCTTCCTTAGCAAGGACTAATTGACATTGTTTACCTTTCTGGAAATTCTAAAATTTCATCAATAGCCACTTTTTGTGCCAATTTCCAAATTCTTTGCTCGGGATATATTTCATATTCTATTGTGTTCAGTCATTGCGGGCAACACAGCCGCACACCCCACCTGCTCAACAGCAGAGAAGCAGTGGCAGGAGTGGTGGAAGCTCAAGTGGTGGGAAGCAGTGGCCGTGGGCGTAGATATCGGCCGTATTGAATTGGTCCGATGGATGGTGTCTGGAAGGGTTCAAAAGTTTTTATTCTAGATGTACTGATGCATCTTCCACTAAAACTTAGAATGTGAAAGCGAAATATTTGCTGCAGGAAGAAGGTCAAGACGCCAAGTGGTGATTCATTAGCAAAAGTGTTTCTTCTTAATTTTTAGTAATGTTTCTTAGATTATGTTGTTTCTTAGTAGTATTTGTTTCTTGGCATAAGACTATAACCCTAGGCAATGATCAATCTCTCTCTCTTACTTATTGGTGCTGTGATTTAGTTCTATTTTTGCAATTGGGAGAAACAGAGCCATTATAGGATTCTTCCTTCTACTATCAAGAGAAAGGTAACTACTTAATCGCAACCAATTACATTGTCTTGTATATTTATTTATTTATTTTTAAATTCATTGTTTGATCGGTTTGGGTTGTGATCCCTTGCAGGCATCTATTGGAAGAACGAGCACCGGCTGATGTGCAAATCTGAGATCTGCACCACCGAGAGGGATCGATATGAGAAAGTTGTATGTCAATTTGATTCTCTTTTTCTCTATGCTTTAAAAACTTTGGTATTATCTGCATGGTATTTGAGGCTACTTTTCAGGATGATCGAGTGTTTTCTCCAAAGGACTAGCCGATGGGCCTGGCTGATCTCTTAGGGTTCTCCAAAGGACTAATCGTGTGTAGATATCGCTCTAGAGAACACATAAAATGGCAATGGCATTAAACCTGGCTGCGAAGTGCCAGTTGTAATTGTTGTTGTATATAAAAAAAAAAAAAAAAAAGTGACGATTATCTTTCATTTTCATCTGCAAATTTAAATACACTTTTATCTTAACGTAACTATGACATTGCAAGATTTTTCTTTTATACCGTGATATTTTTGTTTTTGTTATTGTTTTTCTTTTTTTTTTAGTCATAGGCTTCAACTTTGAGGTCTTCTACAAGAAGAAAGAAATAGACCAGGAAAATATTTCCAATATAGTGGTAGTTTCAATGATGAAAATTTCCAATTTCTTTCAATTTCATAAGGAATATTATAATATTTAAATTATTTGACATTTTATCAAGAAATTTCCAAGATGAAACTTATTATAGGCTATTTTGCAGAGTCTACGCATCATAAAAATCAGAGCGAAATTAATTTGAAAAAGAATGTTATAACTTGAAACTACTGAGTGTTCTACTTTTCAGAAAAAAAAATTAAGGAAAACAGACCCACCTTACCGTGTAATGTAGCATAATAGTAACTACAAAAACAGAATATGTGGTCTAGGTTCTAATGCAGGTTATACCTGGAAATACCCTCGATAATGCAACATTTAATATAATGCAAGAAGCACACTATAACAGTCATCAATTGCCTCTACTTGTATTAAATTTTATTTAAACTATCAATAGTCATTAGTTGCCTCTCTCTCTCTCTCTCTCTTTCTCTCTTTCTCTAACATAAGACCACACATGCATCTTTTACTAGTGTGTGTGTATATATATATATATATATATTACAGATTTATCCCCCTTGTTTTCCTGTCCTTAAGAAATTCACTTACATAAAATGCATATTGGACAGGATACTTCACAAGTAGGCCAGCCTTCAAAGGTTATGTCAGAATGATGAGTGGTTACTATTTGGTGAAATCTTTAAGCCCCCCTTTCATAAAGAAATTTGTGTTGCTGTTGTAGTTATAAATGGTTTACTTATTAACAAAAAAAAAATGAAAAAAAAGTGGGTATTTATAAATTTCTAAATATACAATTGGGAAGCATCAAAATTGGAATTTTTAAAGGTAGAAATAGTTTAGGGCTCCACTCAGACACATTGGCTCATGCTTTGGCTATTACCCAACACCATGATGCAGTTAGTGGTACACAAAGGTAACGTGTGGCTGATGATTATGCAAAACACTTGGCGATGGGCTATCTGGAGGTGCAGTTTTTGATTGACCATCACAAATATTTTGCTTGCACCGCTTTCTTTTTAGGCTCAAAACTATATTACCTTCCACTTCAATATTGCTTTGTAGGCTGAGGAGTTTGTTGCATCTTCACTTGCTTGCTTGGCTGGGTCGAGATCAAAGCCTAGATGTGGGAGTATAGCGACCAAACTTCAACAGGCTAAGTATTATAAGCCTTTGTGTTTCTGCGCTGTTTGTACTCATGGTTGTTAACATTCTTTTCACTTCAGGTTTAACTTAACTAATTCCATTATTTCATTTCTAGAAAGCAGTTGCCTTCAAAAGCTTGGCAATTCCTTTAAAACCAAATACTTAATTCCCCATCCATATTTTTGTGAGGTTTCTTGTCAGGTTCTTATGCATGCACTATTTGATTTGAAACTTCTGCAACTTGAATGGTTAAGAAAAAGGAAAAGAAATTTAGCAAGATGTCTAGTGCAAGTTTTGTGTGATTCTGATTTGTGAAAGAGAAGGAAAGGCAAGCCATGGATGGTTCTCAATAATAAAAACTACTGAATGATGCTATTTTGGAGAACTCAATATGTTTAAACATAAAGGAATAAAAATACATTTTGAGTTGTGACCTATGGAAAATTTGAAGTTAAGATGCTCTTTCAGATAAAGAGGAACTTATTTGAAAACTTGAATATGAATACCAGGCCAAAAATGGCAAGCCAAAGGCTCCCATTACAATTTGAAACTGAAAGCACTATAATTACAATTATTGCTACTCAAATCAGAACCTTCAAGAGTAAGAAAACACAGAACACCATTTCGGCCACACTATTCCCCCTTTGCTTACTCAGAAGATCAACAAGGTCGTATGTAGGCCTTGTTTCCATTGGAATGAGAAGTTCAGTTCACTTGAGAAGCAAAGCGCTTTTTATTTACCATAATCATGTCTGCAAACCTCCAGGACTGGTCCTCTATAGAATTAACCAAAGCTGTGACCATGGCTAAGTCACTTTCCATGGCCGTTTAGGCCTTTCGGGAGAGAAGAATTCTTCCCTTCTTGACTCCGAGCTTTGGGTTATGATGTTTCTGAAACAATTCGTCCTGGATATTGTGCATTATCAAAGTTACTCTCTGGAGTTGAAGTTGTTTGGGTTCTGAATTTTACTTGAGATTCCATGGTTTTTGTTTTCTGTACCAATAATGCTTGCATTTGCAGATCACCAGGGTGTATAATGAGAAAAAGCATGCTGAATTTGAGTTCACTCTATGCCTACCCTCTTGGACATTGATCCATTTATGTATTAGTAGTCTTCTTAGTATTGATTACATAACCATTCCCTTTGTCTTTATTAATTTTAATAGCATGTTCTTGTTTTGTTCAATAATGATACTTAATTTTTAGGTTGGCCCTATACCTGTTGATTGTGGAATTGGGAAAGAAGTTGTAACTCAAATTACAACACCCATGTAGACCAATAGAACATTCTATACAGATTCTAACGGATGCGACTTTATGCATATACTTTCCTACTATGTTTCTATGTTCAACATGATGGTGCAGTGAAAAACACGAACAATTAAATTTAAATATCATCGTGTTCTTAGAAAGATTTCAGATATATTTATTTTATCCTGTTGTAAATGGGTGACAATCTACCTTTTAGTTTAAGTTGTTTTTGATAACATCAAAAGAAGTTTAACACTTGAAAGTTTGTGTGAATTTATTTAGGTAGTCGAATATATGCGTGGGTACATATTTAATCTTAAGGAATGGAATTTGGTTTGCAAATAT
Source organism: Macadamia integrifolia (assembly GCF_013358625.1). Classification (NCBI taxonomy): domain Eukaryota; kingdom Viridiplantae; phylum Streptophyta; class Magnoliopsida; order Proteales; family Proteaceae; genus Macadamia; species Macadamia integrifolia. Next base: position 22,227,389 of record NC_056569.1, read on the forward strand.
GAGACTATAGATCTGACTTGGATCTGCAAGTGAGCCAACCCGGTGGTGGAAATTATTACCCAATATGTTTCCTTCGAACATATTGCCAGGGGCTGGACTCACTCACCTTATTCTTCTTCTTCTTCCATTTCTCTTCTCTCATCTTATTTCATTTTTTTACATTGAACTTGGTATTATAGCTGGTTTGATATGACACTAACAACTTGTCTCTCCACTGTACTTCTTGTTTTTTGAAACCCTCAAAGAGTAGAGGGCTCCAATAGATGCTGCACCATGTAGGAAGAGTTGTTTAAGCTTTTCAGCCATCAACTAGAAGATATATTGATGAATATTTGACGCTGTGCAGACAGGTTTAGGAGCAAAGAAGGAAAAATAGGGGTACCACCAGCCTTGTAATCCCTACCTTTCTCTCTCCTCATGGATCAGTTGGAGTTGGAACCAGGCTCATTGAAGTCACCCAAGGCTCCTCTTTCAAGCTCCCATGACCTCGGTTGTGAAGGGGGTAAGCTTTTGGTTTGCAGCTCGTTTTTCTACCATCTTATAGCACCGCCAGATTATGGTTTACTGGCTTTCCTTTCATACTTGTATGTCAGGCTTGGGGCAATCTAGTGCTATGTGTCGGTCAGTTATACTATTTGGGGCTTGTGAGAGGTAATAGGATGAACCCACTACGTGAAATGTGCATTTGATTGAAGTTTCTTCAAGTTTTGCAATTTGTTTGCTAATTGGAATTTTTTGTATGAATGTTGGGAAGAAGTGTCTGGGTAGAGTGTGTACTCCCTGTAAACTAGTAAAATTTTCTGTCATAAAGTCATGTAGAAGACCATATAAATACACAAAATTTGCAAAGCTATGCAAGATTAGTCTATAGAGATAGATTTTTACGTGAAAAGAAATATTACACAAATACAACAGCCATACAACGAAAAAATCCTATCCTTTCTCTTTACACTCTCCCTCAAACTAATGCTGGCTGGATAGCATAAATTTGGTTGCAAGATACCAATGGCAAGCTAAAGACACAGATTTAGTAAAATTTCTGCAATCTGATGAGTATAAGCTATATTGGGAAGAGAAATAAGTTGAAGACAGATTTGGTAAAAATGTCTGCAATCTAATGAGCAGAAGCTATGTATAGAATAGAAATAGGGTTACTGAAATACTTTTCACGAATGAATTGAGAATTAGCCTCAATGTACTTAGTGCGCTCATGAAATATTGGGTTGGAAGAAATTCAAATGGTGCTAGTATTATCAGTACAGAGAGGTGTTATCAGTATGGTTTCTCCAATTAGTAATTTCTTGCATTTAAGGCTAGTTTATTTCTTATTTTGTTTTGATTTTGGAACCGTCTTTGTTCAAGTTATTTATTTATTTATTTTTTTGTTTTGTATTTCTTCTCTTGTTTTAGGAGATACTGCACTATACGATTGAGGAGAGGTCATACAAATCACTGAAGTTCACTTATGGTCGTGCCAAATACACTAAGAGGGCCATAACTAAATCAACAGTGATGGAAATGAGGTTTGTCATATTGACTAGTTTTTTTTTTTTGGGGGGGGGGGGTGTAGCGCTGGTTGGTCACCCTTTCCTCAGGTGGGAAATGCATATTTTTTACTTTAAATGAAAGTAATTAAGTGAATCCGACAAGTATGTTTTCTATTTGAAAATGAACACAAGTTCAAGTGCATGCATAGGGATCCTCAGTTGTCCAAGTCATTGACATGATACCTCATGTTCTTTCATCTTGAAATAGGTTTCTTCATCTGCAGCTGAAAGAACTTGGAGCCATCCCATGGAAAAATACAGTTACGATATGGCCCAATTGCATGCCAACGGATCAAATTGATTAGTAGGTTGAGGAAGCTGTAAATTGAGCTACACTTTTTTCTCAATTGTTTGCCATTAAGATAGATTCCATAATCTCACTAGAAGCAGAGGTGTGTATATGTATGCTTTGTTTGCAGTTCTCCCTCTTTTCTTAACTTCTTATGTGTTTATACATTTATTGTTTCATTATCAAGTCAATGTAGGCTCCTTTCATCTCATTGCTTGTGCAAATCTTCTTTAGATATTTTCAGTTTTTAGCTCCCAAGGGGCTTACACGTGTGTCTTCACTATAAAGGGAGAAGGAAAAGGCTTGATTCGTCTCTTAACATAATTTATTTCTTTCATACAAAAAAACTTCTTATTTCAAATCGGTTGCATAAAGCCAGTGTTTATATAACTGAGATAGTGGAAATAGTTTGGGGTGTGGTGGTTGATGACTCAAGCCAGACCTGATAGTGTCTCTGTTTCCTGGAAAAATCGACAACAACAAAATGTAGAAAAAAGGAAAATTCAATACTAAAGTTTTATATTGGCACACTGAACGTAAACAAACAAAAGGTTTGAAATTTATTCACATACAGGCCAGCTGGCATTGCATCTAATAGTTGAAATTTATTGGAAGTTATATTTATATAGGAAAAAGAAGGGATTGGCTTAATGCCACCTTTATGGGTGTACCTATAACATGTCACCTTCTTTTGTTTGCCCCTTGTCTTATTCCCATAAGTTCTCTAAGTTAGGGATAAAAGGGAGTTTTCAGAATTATTTGAAAGTGACTTACCATTATGTCACTTTCAAGAGTTGTCATTGTCTCGCACACCCTGCGAATACACATGTGAAATGACAGATTTTATTCTCACCAATAGGAATTTGTGTTAAACTAAGAGGGAAAATTTTAAGGTTTCACATTATTAGACACCTTAAGGGGTGTCAATAAGAAAAATCCCTGAAAAAGGAAAAGATGCAAGATGTAAATCTCTTTTTGTAATTTTCCTTTGAAAAAATATCCTAAGTATCTAAAGATGAAATAATTATTTTTTGATGATCAACAAATCCTCTAATAATGATCAATAAATCCTCTAATAGATCTATAAAGTGTAATTTTGTATATAAAAGATCACAGTTTTTTTTTGGATGAATGAGATCACAATTTTGTTAATAACATTTTAATAAAAATTAAAATAATCAACACATTTTTCTACCTTGAAAAGTAATGTTTCCAACTGAAATACCTGTTTGTTGACCCTCTAACGTGATGTATAATGATTAAATTTTGCTAGAATTTTGTAAGTGTATTAATATGTATCTTAAACTTTTCCATGTATCCAGGTTTATTGATACATATTTAAAAATCCATGTCTTTCAATAATTATATACTAACCATGTGAAGCTATTTTTTGTTGTGGTAGTAGAGGTCTTTGGCCCTGCATGAGGTTGGAGGTTTTCACTGCCCCCTCCCCAAAAAAGAAAAAGAAAAAAGAAACAGAAGGAAAGCCTGATGTTGGACATTCAATTGGCATATTCCTTTTTCCTTAGATTTTTACCAGATGTTGATGTACTATTCAAATCTGGGTATATTACCTCTTTAATAGATCCAACTTAATCCATGCTGCATTAACAAATGTCTGGTTAATTGACCAATTGACTGGTTAGCGTCCTGAAGCATTACTGAATACTGATTAGTCATGTGTTTGGTTGTCCAGGTTAGTGGCAAAAAAAATATTGTTATATTAGAAAGTGGAATTTTTTCAAACAAGCATTTTAGGTTTGGTGGTTGATGGAATGCAGTATTTAATAATTTTCAAACTGATTATGTTTGTATTGTTCAAGAACTCCCCCCCCCCACCTGGCTTTTTTCTTTTGAACAAATTGAACATTGTGATGATATTATTTGCTTTGGAGATGTTCGATGCGGATGATGACTAGGGAAATAATTGAAAATTTACTGGACTCATTTTTTTTTGTTGCCAATTAACTGACATTGAGACCCAATAGGCTTCTATAAGTGTCATCTGGTGGGCCACTGGCCTTCTGACTGATAGTAAAGAGATGGTATGTATTCCTTCTTCAGAGAGAGATGATTGATACTTCAATGATACATTAATGTTATCTTTAACATTGTGATTCTTGCATTTGATGCAGTGTTGCTTTTGTTGTCCATGAACAAGGTAATTGGGTGCAAGAGATATTTGTTTACTAGTGTTGATCCAAGCATTATATGTGATCCACGACATAAATTTGCTAATAGACCATTATAATTACTTAATGTATGCAGGTTTCTATGGGCGTACCCGGTGCACGAAGCTCCCATATGTGCGAGGTCTAGGGGGACGAGAACTACGCAACCTTACCCCGAGAATGTCGAGAGGCTGTTTCAACCACTTGACCACCAGGTCTCAACATTCATACCTTTACCGTTGGACCAATCGCACCAATTATGTAGGTTTCTCTGCTTTTTTTTTTTTTGGAAGCTAAGTATAATATCATTGAAGAAAAGGAACATATTGCTTGTGCTCTCATCGTCACTGCATCATATGCAAGAACCGCATACAAATCTATTCATGCGAATGCTTATGTACATTAGTTTTTCAGATCTCCTTATAATCTCAACTCAACTCAACTCTACTAACTCTTCTCCCAACTGTTGGGTTTTGTGCTTTTAAATGTTGCAATTTATCTAGGTACATTTTAAAAAAAATGCCATTAATGAGTTCATCAATGGAACTACATGTTTTTATTGTTCAATTTTGAAAGATATATTGAATGGTTTTCATATATTGCTCTTTATTGGGTTTTAATAAAGTGGAGCAAGTTTCTCAGTTTAGCAAGTAATTTTCTCTATTAAGCAAGTTTTGCTTTTCTCATGAGAGTTGTGGCTTACTACTTTCCTTGTAGCCAACTTCCTTTCTGCATTTCAATTGAGTGGTTCCCACACTAAGGTCATTTATGGGGATTTCTAAGTGCCATCGCTTGATAATAAGGTGTAAACCTTCTCCTGCCTGATGAAAATATATCTAAACTAGTTCTTCCCCCCTGAAATTTAAACTGGGATTGCAAAACTTATAAGAAGTATGTAGTATATGGAAGACTTCAATAAGTTTGATTTTCCACCTCTGGCACAATACGTACTTTTCCTTTCCCTTACCAAGGTCATTTTACAGGACTCTCTAATTGCCATCCCCAAGTTAAGCTCCAACTTGAGAATGAAAAGCAGCAAGTTCCCCCTATTTTAACAGCATTACCGACTCCGATTAATTCACTTTTAGGAAAACCAACCCATTTTCATCTTCCATCAATGAGTGGTTTTTGGTAACCTAGAGAAGCGCATCAAAATGTTTTTGGATCCTTTTTTTTTGAATGGTTAAATATATTTGGACAAGGCTGACTTACCAGTTTGATGAGAAGTACAAGCCACATCTCCTTGAAACTTGAAAATTTGTCAAGTAGCAAGCAAAATGAGATCTATGTTCTGCATTATTTCGCGTTTCCCATAAACAGTACATGGTTTATTTAATCAAGACACTTTGGTTCAAGTTCCAAAGAAACGAGTAAGCTTGTGTTCACCTGTTCATTTCACCTATTTTGTTGTTTCAGGTTAAGATGATGATATGGAAAGTTATCATTTATATTGTTGGTTTCACTGTATGCTGTGGGGTCTGGCTTAGTGCAGCAACTGTCGTAGAATTCTGGAGCTTCTTTGCCTCAATGATAGAGAATATCAGCATCTACAGTTAAGGGTGAGAATGGAGTTTCTGATATAATATAGCAGTCTTATGGTTGTAACATAACCTTTTACCCGAAGCCAAAGCTTGTTGGGTACTACATCTATCCACTATATGAATTATGTTAATAACCAGACTGATTTGGTAGGTTACTACATGATTTTTTATTGGATTGGCATGTGTTTTGCAATATTAGTTACGAATAGTCATTGATTCCGTGAAAAAGCAGACGGGAGGTGCAAGGTGACAACGCTTTTTGTTTATCATACACTTAGAAGTTAATCAAGAGAGAGAACAATGTCGATGTCTGTTTACTTTTGTAGCAGGTGTTGTTAGAACTATACGAACAGATGAGTAGGAGGGATTGGGAGAAAGTTGGCGTTTGAGAAAGGGCAGGAGATAGGAGGAAAAGGATGGGGAGGGACAGGGAATGTGTACTTTGTATCACTTCTTGACTCTCCCCTTTAATTTTCCCATCTAGATAAACCTTTCATGGTTCAATCATAATTCAACTTAACTCACCTAAGCGTTTCCCATCTAAATGGGGTTGGCTAGAAAAATCTTGTTTGGCCGTTCAAGTCTACTTAAATATTTGTTTTATTGCTTTTATGTTTCAATTATGATCTGGTTTTATAGAGTTGGTTCCACAGGTAGTATGTAAAGAAATGGAATGACTTCCTTTCTTTCCAAGCAATGTAGGTGTGAAGCAATCGTGTGACCATAAAAGTAAAAGAGAAGGACCTCCCAATGAGGAAGCCATTCCCCAGGTATTGCATGTGTGCTCTTATTGGATGCTGGGCTTTATTAAGTACAGAAACTGGCTTGAGAACCCTTCTAACAGTAAGGCAATGAGATTCCTTTCCAGAGGGTAACTAAACCAAACCTCCTATTGATGAACGACCTATAAAATATAAAAATTATTTTGTCTTTTTAATTTTTTTCAAAATGCAGTTTGATGTTGAAATATATGTTTTCTGTCATGAATATTTTAGGCACAACAAGTTAAAGGAGTGCATGGAAGAGTTGGGCTACTAAAGTAAGTTGAGTTAAGGACAATGACTCTTTCTTTGTGTTGTGTGTTTTAGTTACAACATATGGAGCCAACATTCCCCCTTATGTTTTTCACATAGATCCATTGGCTGTGTGTTCCCCCATATTTTTTATGAAACAATATCTATAATTAGAAACTAGTGTCACTTTTTTCCCCCTTTTTCTGATGCATGCCAAATGAAAGTAGCCATTTTAATATGCATTTGTGTTGTTTATACAATTATTCTTGTTATAAGTTGAAATTTTCCTTCTTCTTCTTCTTTTTCTTTTTCTTTCTTTCAATTTTTTATTTTTTATTATTATTATTTTTTTTTAAACTTACACCATTTTGTGTCTAACAATATGGACCAAAGAGAATCCAAATTCTTCAAGAAGTTTTTGCTTGATGCTTATTGCTTATTACGATTGGTTATTATGTAGTTCATTTCTCGCTTTTGATGCCTAAAATCAATTAGATATATGCTTTGTGCTTATTGTATTAGAAGTTTGTTTATTATTTAATAACATTTATTATCTCTGTTTTCTGGAACATCATTTGATTGAACATCTTCATTAATATTTCTAAGGTTGGCTTCATCTAGATTTAAACTATTTAAATTCTCATTGGGTAGACAAGAAGGCATTCTATGTGGCTAACTTTAGATAATGCCAAGCTGAATTGAGTTGGAAGCTTTGAGGTAGACAAGTAAATTTTTCAATAGATATTTTGGATAGTTGTCTACTCTTGGGCCTGACTAGAGTTCTTTCTCGCAAGTTGAATGCTTTTGGCTATTCATCTGGCATTCCTCCATCTTGGAGCATGTTGTTCTGTAACACATGCTCCAAGAATGGATCACTTATTTATTCCTTGCAAAGCAGAGAGAAGTGATTTCAAACTATTTATTAAACATTGACTACATCAACCAATAAAGAAACTTTCAAAACCTTTGGAAAGTGCAGGTAATATTTTCTTCCCATTAGGTCTCTTTTTAAGTTGCCACCCATCTGATAAAATCATATGACTTCTTGTGGGCAATTTATTTTTATATTTCTTTTCCTTTGGAAACCTAATCACATTTTGTTTAGGGTTTGTTGGAGTGATTTGGTGAGCTCTTCTTGTTGATAGGGAACATGGGAGGAGATAAAATGGCCAATAGATCTTCTTTGGGAAGTGCAGTGAGGAATAGGCTCTTTGACATAACCAATTCACACCAAAGCGAAAATCACGAATCTGTTTATCCACAGTTAGAGAACAAATCAAAAAGATCTTGAAGAGTTTTTCATTTTCACTTCACCATTCTATGATACCTATTCTCTCTTAGCCTATTTCCTATGCTGTGTTTGCTATAGCTAAGTGGGGTTTTCTCTATAGACATTGAAAGGAGGAAAACTTGGAGGTCTTCACGATTCTGGTAGAGAAGAAGTATCCTTTTCCATGATCAAATTATTTCCACTCTACTTTTTGCAGTTTTAATTGGAACTAAATTATTTGTTTTTTGTTCCTATATTTTTCTTGTGTTTCCTTAACCTTTATTGGTGGCAAAATCATCGAATTGAGTAAGATTGAGTTACTGAAATTAGGAATCAACAAACATAAACTACAACAACAGAATTAGCACCTTGCTAAAGCCAACGGACCGAAGTTAGCAGTATGGTTGCTTTTCCTATCTTCAGTAGTGAATTTTGGTTCTCTGTAATCATGTATTCATTTATCGTTGATGTGTATTTTGTCATTATTAAGTGAGCAAAATCTCAGATTGGTTTCCCCAACATTAATATAACCATTCTATATTTGAGCCTAGGAAATTTGTTGGCCACAAACCAAAAATAAAGAATTGGCTCCCTATAATCTTACAGGAATATGTTTAATTACAAATAAGGACTTCCCCAACCTACAACCTAAGATCAATTGTCTCTCAAATCATCTAAGCATTTCACTATTTATTTTTTTTGGATGAATAATAAATGCATTAAAATAGAAAGATAATATACAAGGGAAGAAAAAGGTGGGGGGAAGCCAAGAGGCCAAGCCCAAAATGGGGGATCACAGCAAAAGCAAGCTAACAACTGGCAACCAACCCAAAAGAAGACCAAAGAAAAAGGGGGGACTAAGGGGATACAAATTGAAGGACAACATTCACTATTGTTTGATAACTACCACTCATGCTGTAGCACAAGTTTCATTTCATATAATTTTTGATTTAAAAGGACCAAGTTATTGGTTTCAAAAAATTTATTGATAGTTTTTCTCCAGTTGTGTGGGAACTTGACTTGGGTAATGATAAGGTAAGATTTATCCAATAAATTTCTTTCCCAGAAACAAAGTTATCTTGTTTATACCAGTTCTCCAAATATGTAGTTGTAATATGTAGTTTGTCTTTATTTGTTTGCAGCTAAAGGCACCATTGGATGGACTTGGATATAGACGAGCCTTGCTTACAGTGAAGATTGTAGAACTGCAGATAAGTTTTGCCCATATCATTTATTTGTTTTCGAGTATCATTCAAGTTGATGACTTTAGAAATAAATCATTTTTTAGTTATTTGTAGGAGAAAGAAAAAAGGTGAACCTGTCAAAATACTAGCACCAATGTGTACTAGCAAGTCTAGTTGATGATTTATGTGTTGCACGTTTTTAGAACTGATCTATCTCCTTCCTTCATTATCACTTTCACCTTGTTTTATGGTATTACTCTAGGAGGGAACTGCTAGGTGTGGGAAAGCGTCAGGGACTCCTAACTGTCTAATCTTGGCAATCGGAATTCTAAGCGAAAATGGAATACCAAAGAATAAAGGGGAGTTCTAAAGGGGATACAAAGTGAAAGACAACATTCACTTTTGTTTGATGAAGAAATATCACTCCCCTACCCAGTACTTTGACGAAATATCATTTTACCCTAGACGTTTTCAAAACTATCACTCCACTCACCCTAATCTGAAAGATTCTGTCAGCCGTCCTATTCTGTGAGCAATGGCTGTCAAGTCATGAATTTATATTTCCCAATACCCAAACTACCCACAACCATTTTTAATACTAATTATAACTTTTTAAAAAGAAAATTTTAAAGAGGAGGATTCCTCTCTCTCAAACTCATCTTCTTCAATTTGAAACCCTAGATCCTCCACTAGTGATGCCCAATGATCGATTGTAATTTCATTGTCTGATCAATAGTTGAAATTGAAAGGGTTTAAAGGGGAAGACTAAAGAACTTAGGAATAGGCAAAGTGACCTTCTGGAATCTATATCCGTGAAGAAGACATCGTTATCCATCCACCAGTGCCACTCCACCTTTGAGTGTGACAAGATGAGCAGTCAAATCAAGGGCAGTTTTGCCCAATAACCAGTGAGCTCCTATCAACATGGGCTAAATTGTAAATGATCTCAATTCCATAAATTCTATAGTAATCAGCCTTGTTTTTGCTTGGCTTGAGAAGATAATGATCAGTAATTGAGTTGTCACAAGGGTTGGGAGGAGACCCAGTAACAAGCAAGATTCAAGCTTTGCCATTGATGTGATTAGGGAAATGGGGAATGCTTTGGAGCCAAATCTTGCGCTCTTAGTTCCAATCGAAAATCTTGGGGCCAAGAGTATAGGTAACCTTTGGGTTGATATTTCTAGCTCCCCAAGTTCAGAAGGGTCTGTAGGATCAATATCAGAATGAATCTCAGTGAGGATTTGATTAGTTTTTTCAATGAGGTTCTGGTTCTTGGCCTTAGCCTTGGCGTAACCGACGAGGTTCCCGACCCTGATGGTGCCATTAAGGATAAGAATAGTAACAATGCCACAAAGTATTATAATTTTGAGGTTGTTGAAAGTCTTTCGGATCTGATGGCCACGAGGTAAGCCAGAAGTTGTACGATCGTTGAGTTTAGTAGTCGTGGTGGGAAGCGAACCACCAATTGCTCCACTTCGTTTTTGGGGCTGTGTGGTTTTCTTGACCCATCTCTCTCTATCAATGTATCATCCTATCTCTCTTTTTCTCTCTCTATATATATAAATCAAATTTGTAAAGGTAGAGAGAGAAACTGTAACAATGATCGGGTGATGGCTCCAGATTTGAGGAGTGTTAAAAGAAAACAGAGAGAAGAGAGGGTTGTTGAGCTTGAAAGATAGGGAAAGAGATACCAATCCAAGTGAACAACAAACACCAACGCTGCCAAACCCGAGATCCCCTTCAAACCCTTTCAATTTCAACATTTGATCTGACAACGCACCTGCAATTGATCGCTCGGCATAACCAATGGAGGATTTAGGGTTTTAGATTGAAGAGGTAGATGAGATGCACTATTCTTTAATTTTTCTTTTTAAATAGTTATAATTAGTATTACACATGTGTGAGCGTACTTTGGGTATTAGAAAATATATATTCATAACTTAACAACCATTTCTCATGGAAATGGGCAGTTTATATAGAATCTTTCAGAATTGGGGGAGGGGAGTGATATTTTTTCAAAATGTCTAGGGGGAACATGATGTTTCGCCGAAGTACAGGGGAGAGGAGTGATATTTCCTATTGTTTGATTACTAGCACTTATCATGTAGTGCAAGTTTAGTTTTATTCACTATTTGGATTTACAAGAACCAAATTCTTGGTTTTAGAAAAATTTATTGATAGTTTTTTTTCAATCATGCAGGAACTTAACTTAGGTAACGACAAGGTAAGATTTATGTAATAGATTTCTTTCCCAAAAATGAAATTATCTTGTTTATACTAGTTCTCCAAATATGTAGTTTGAAATTATTCCACACCCCCTTCCACCCAAAAGAATATATATATATATATATATGAAGTTTGGCTTTTTTTTTTTGGCAGCTAAAAGCACTACTACATGAACTTGGATGTAGATGAGCCTTACTTATAGCAAAGATTATAGAATTGCAGATAAGTTTTGCTTATGTCTTCTATTTGTTTCTGAATATCATTCATGTTGATGATTTAAAAAATAAATCCTTAATTGATCATTTATATGCTGCACGTTTTTAGAACTGATCTATCTCCTTCCTTTGTCATTTACACCTTGTTGTGGTATTACTATAGGAGGAACTGCTGGTGTGGGAAAGCTACAGGGGACTCTTCACTGTCTAATCTTAAAAGTAGGACTTTTAATCTAGATAGGAGGCTGCGCTAATAAGAAATCAACGTCATGCTGAAATTGGGCCCTATTTTTCTTGCTTTTGATATCTGCATTTAATAATTTTTTTTGTAGTTTATTATATTATAAACCTCTGATGGATATTTCTTGTAGCAATTTGATCGCCGTTATTGTGGCCTAACAAGGACCACAGAGAAGGCTGATAACAAAATGTTTGTTTCGGTAAAATTTTAAAGGGTTATTCATGTCTTAGAGCAAGTGGATAAACATGTATGTTATTTTCACAACAAGATTTGTTTAAGGCGGCAATCTGGTAGGTTCAAGTCTGAACAGCCAAAACCTACTGAAGACTTATTTGAGATAGAAGATACTAAATTTCCACCAATCTAGTGCTTTATGATTAAATCCTTGAAGAAAGTTTATGTCTTCTTAACTATCAGTGATATCTATATCATTCAATATTGATTCTTTTATGTGGATTAAAAACGGTGTTAAAGTGTAATATCATCCCCCACAAAAAAAAGAAGAAGAAGAAGAAGAAGAAGAAGAAGAAGAAGAAGAAGAAGAAGAAGAAGAAGAAAAAAAAAGAAAAAAAAAGAAAAAGAAAAGAGAATTACTTTTTGCACATGCTTTTTAAATTTCATGTATCTTTTTATTGTTCAGGTTAACTTGTAAAAATGAAATGTTCACATTAGGGGTGTCAATCAGTTTGGTTCGGTTTCGATCTCAACACCGAAACCAAACAAATAAGGAAAATCCGATTTTAGTTTGGCTTTGGTTTCAGTTCGGTTTGACGGTTTGCTGTATCTATTTGTAATTGGGTTGGCTTTGGTTTTTGGTTCGGTTAGGCTTCTATTTGCCATACAAAATTATGCAAAAACCTGGTTTTTAATGAGTTTTGGGCTGATTTCGATTTCTTGTTGGCTTTGTTTTGGTTTGGCTTTGGGGTCATAACATCCAAACAGTAAGCAGTCCAATAACACTTCGGCTTGGTTTGGTCCGGGGCTATTTCCAGTTCAGTTTTACTAGTTCGGTCTAGATTTTGACACCCTAATTCATGTTCCTGTTCTATGCGTTTATACATTCTTGAAGGAATCAAGGTTTTGTTTATGTAATCTTGTGTACTTCACCTTTACTTATTGTTCTTTTGATCTTTTGAAGGTGGCATAGAAGCTCTACCAATAATTTAAGCTATAGAGGAATTTTGATGAGAAAATTCGAATTTTGTTTCCTTTCCTTACATTCTGTTTTTTTCCAATCCCATAAGCATTGAGCTTCTCAAGAATGTTACGTATTTGATCTTTCTACTAATCCCGTGATTGTTAATGCTTGTTAGGTCTAGGAAAACTCAGTTCATACCCTGCGTCTTCTAACATGTTCCTTTCTTTCCATTTTACAAACTTGCACTTAAATCGTAGTTTGCTTTGAAATTATCTGCTTACAAGTTTGCATGCTTTAGAGTAACATTTCTTTTTTCCTTTTCTAATGTATCGCATTCAAGTTGCAACTGACCAATGGTCATTGTTTCAAGGATTAAGAATCAGATTGATGAATCAGTCTTTTCAGATCGGCATCAGTGGTCACTGATCCTTATTTTGAATGCTTTTTATTTATGGAACATCAATGAGAAGGCTTTAGAAAACCCTTAGCAGTTTGGTTCGTTTGCAGAATACACTGATGTTGAGGAGAAATTGAAGGCTCCAAAACCTAAGAATCTGGATTTTTTTCAGCTTGCTGGCCTTCCTCTTGCCATTGAGACTACCCATGAGGGTCTGGAAATATCTGGATTTTCTCCTGGTAAATCTATTCTTGTATTGGGTGGTACAGGTGAAGTTGGAAGCTTGGTAATTCAGGTTTTTTTTCCTCCATTTCAATTTCCACTTCATATATTAGTCGCAGTTATCAAGGACATCATCTTAAGTTGCAGAACACACTTAACACTTTCTTGCTTATAAATATGATTTATTTTCTTCTGAATATTATAGAAAAGTTTATCATACCCTACTTGAGCCTGCAAGTACTAGAAACAGACCTGCTCTTTGTATGTTAAGTGATCCTATCTTCAAAAATCCTTTTCAAGTAGTATTACCATATGGGCTGGCATTTAGAGGGTTCTTCAGGTAGGCCTTGGTTCTGCCATATGGTAGGTCAGATGGGGCTGTTGTTTCGTGGACAAGTGCCCACATGTCAAGTTTTATCCTAATCAAAGTTGTCGAAGTGGCAAGATCAAGTGTTGATCAATTAAGCAGTCTAAAGAGGGTCCACAGAAAACGATGGATAATTGAAAAATATACCAATGCATGGACAAATATGGGAAGGTATTTGATTGAATTTGGGCCTGAAATTTGACACATAGCTTTCCTGACCATTTCCCAAGATATCCCACTGTCTGAATTGCCATATTACCCCTCCACATTGCAGAAATAGGTCCACTTAGAAAACCTCTTTCAGCAGGCTAGTCTAGAAAAACTTTTAACTCTTAGAATTAGAATTGAACTCATAATAGTCTTCTTTACTTTCACTGCCTTGATGCATTCTTATTCCTTTTACCAAACTTTGTCAACCTTCCTCCCCCCTAATGGAATTATAAATTAAATGCATAATGGTTCTGAATCACCTAACATTTATTTCACTTAGCCTCTAACTTTGGTTTGAGGCAGCTAGCAAAGGAGGTATTTGGTGCATTTAAAAGTTCCAAACTTACTAAATATGTGGAAGTTAGTTCTGTATTGCTTATCACTTATTTCATTTTTCCCTCGCTTTGGTTCGAGGCAGCTAGCAAAAGAGGTATTTGGTGCATCAAAAGTTGCTGCTACTTCAAGCACTGGCAAACTGGATGTGCTTTTAATATCCTTTTAAGTTGGACTGTAATTTTTTTGATTGGGGGTTCATGAAATATACTTTGCATTTGCAGGCAATAGAGGCAAGAGCTGTAGGATTGAACATAGTGAGGGAGATATGCCTACGTATGCCTTTCGTATGGTTTTCTTTTCAACTTTAATTTCTTGCTGATATTTAAGTGTACAATGTAGAATTATAGATGCATAGTGTACGGCTCTACGCTATTGTAGATGAATCTGTGTTTAGTAGCTCTGATGATGAGGGGAAGTTTGCTTGTGATGATTACACTAGTCATTTGGTGTAGAATATGAGAGTGAGATCTGAGAGTGAGGATACTGCCAAGGTAAAATCAGAAGATGAAGAAATGGCTAAAGGGGAATATTCATTTAATGGTAATGATGATGATGGTGATATTGATGATGGAGACTGAGGATGAGGAGGAGGGATAAATGAAGAATTGATTAATTCTAAAAATGTTGATGATGAGGGCGAGGATGAGGAGCTGGACAAGAGGGAGGAGCCAAAAGAGGAAAAATCTAAATCGCGCGAAAAAAGGCCTTTTGATTTAGATGGACAACTGGATGCTGATGACAGAAGTCTTCGGGCTCTGAAGAGATTAGCAAGCTCTTAGAGGGATCACACTTCATCACACCCTACTGATGTTATTAATTCAATGCTGATGGTATAATTTTAAATGAAGACTTCCAAAAGATTAAAAAACTGATGATATGCTACTTCTACCCATCTCTATTGATCCAGTCAGTGCGTTAGTTAAAAGCAGGACGGTTTTCAATTGATGTTTATTATAAGACTAATCCTGAAAATAAAAATCTGCTAGGTCAAAAAAATCTAGAGGTCCTAAATAAATCTAGAAGAAGCTCAAGGAAGTTCAGAAAAGAGCATGTCTTAAATGGATAAAAGAAAAGTCTTGAGTAAGCCCTGTCATAATAGAAAGCACTCTATGTGAAGGTTTTTTGCTACTTTTTATTTTCCGTGATTTCCACTAATTGTCTCTTATTCACTTTTATTAGGCAAAAGAATAAGCGAAGATTATTTTAGTGATACATGGGCTGAATAGAAAGGATTCCAATGCAAAATCAGAAACTCATAATATTTGTTGGGATGAGCAACTGAGTATCAAACTAATGGATTCCTCTACATTTGAGCTGAGTATTCCCCCACACCAACCTCTCCCTCTCCCTTTCCCTTTCCCTTTCTCTCTCTCTCTCTCTCTTTCTCTCAAATGGGAACATGCATAATAAGTAGCGGACATAAATCAGTCTATGTGATAGAGGATTTCATACCCATTCTATGGTTAAGTTTCAACCTAAATAAATATACATTGTCGCTCATACTTAGTTCAAAATTATGAAAGGGCTAGAGATGTACCCCAAATGATGGTGGATCCTTGTGCAATTTAGTCACTTAAAACTTTGGACACACTGCATGACTTTCTCATTTTGGGATGAAATTTACACATTGAGATTTGTGCTGTATTGGTGAATTTAACCAAGTTGACCAGCTTTTATGATCCAGATCATTCTGGATAGCTGATTTGTGGTAGCAAACCCATATTCAGTGGATTGGCCAATTCTATTGTATATATTAGATTGGCTTAACCCCTGCTGATGTTGATCCAGATTCTGTCACACTACGGATCCAATTCCGGTTCTAATAACTAAACTCCTAAAGCCCTTGGAGGTGAACAGATCGGATGGGTTATTTGAAGAATCATGTTCCTCCAAAGTGGGAAATCTAGAGTCCCATGTAATAATTTATTTATTTTTTATTTTTATTCAGCTTAGGTCGGAGTAGGGTGAATGACCCTCTCAAAGCCAATGAGTTAATGAAGTCTAATATGACATCAATTATCAAATCACCAGATCTGGTAGAATCTGTCAACTGGAAGTAATACCATATTAGGTTTGAGTCTACGTTCTGGTGTGACATGTATTAATTCACAATTTGTGGTAGCGTTAGTCTCTACATAGGGCAAGTAGAAAATCATATCATAACTACTTTATAAAATTTGAGGTTCAAAATATCTTGTTTACAATGCTACAGGTTGGTAAGTTTTCGTGGTAAGTTCCAGGAAGGGTTGGAAATTAGATAATTGGTTTGGCCAGACCTAATTTCCAACTCTTCCTGGTAATAACCATCTTGATCGGCAGATTGACGAGAAGAACAACGGCCTAGTTGACATAAGGTTTACTTGATTGAGTGATCTTCTTGTTCTCTTTATAGATTTAACTTATTTCATTGATTATAGTTGTTGTAGTGATTTTCATTTACCCTATAGTTTGTTATATATAACATGCTAGGTTTCTTGCTCTACTAGTACTGGTAGTGTTGTAAAGAGTTGCCATAGGAATTTGCTTCCCACCTTTTCAGTCCTTTAATATTTATATGGATTTTGTAAAAATGTGGGTATGTGCATGCATGATGAGGCTACACCATAGTATATTGAAAAGATTGATTAGACAACTTTGGGACATTAATTTATTAAACAGGATTTTGGTCAGACTGTAAGAATCAAATGGCTGATTGATCCTTTTGGGCATTCTGCAGTGCATGTTTACATGTTCAGCTTGTTTTCACCTGTTCATTTCACCTATTTTATCATTTGAGGTTAAGATGATGCGATTGAAATTAATCATTCGTATTGTTGGATTCATTGTTTGATTTTGTTAAATGTCTATCCCTTTCTTCAAAAATTCGTTCAGGTATCATACTTTTTTTGATGTTTTGAGGTATTTATTCTTTTGCTTACTCAAGTGTTAGCTGTGTTTTTATTGACTGCAGCCTCATCAATGTGATGCCAGAGTTACTTATAGCAATAACTGACGCCTTCAATGACATTGTCGTACTTTTTGTTGCTTTTTCGTCATGCTTAAAATTTATAGGTTTCATCCTTTTTTATTTTACCTCATTAGATCAATTTTGATAAACTTGGTGGTTTTTTTTTAAGTAGGTCCCTCCTGATGTAGTTAAATTGTTATTCCGATTTCTTTCGAGTTCTAAGAATTAACCTATAGATTTGGACCAGTCTTATCTTGTGTCTTTTATGGCAGGGGAGAAAGGGGAGTGGAGTGGGAAAGAGTGAGAGAGAGTAAATCAATGAGGCTTGAAAGTCTGTTTCCTGAAGGGAGGAAGCGCCAACTATGAACAACATAATTGGACCTTAAAATGCTCGTCCCCATTCGAAGTTTCCCTAGAAAACCTACAGAAGCAAATTGGGGAAGTGTTCTGCTCCACCATCTCTTCTTTGTTTTCATGAAAAAAATCTCAAATCCTAAACTCTCTTTTTTATATTTACTCCTCCCCTAATCTTCATCTGCAGTTACAAATTCCAGAGCAGGCTTTAGCCCTCCGTTGGAGTGATGGTTGTCACAGATCTTGACTGAACCAGAGACACCCTTATTTATATGTTCCAACTTTCAGAATCAGGGCATTGCTTTGAAATCTATGTTTTCCCAATGTCTGCCGTGATGCATTTCTGCTTTTTGAATTGTAGTTTTATGGTGTACCATAAGATAAGCCACCTTATTTCTATTAGTAGGTGTTGAATCTGGACCCATTTGATAGACCTATAACAGTGTACATACCTTCATTTGCAGGATGTTGTGGGGTCTGGCTTAGTGCAGCAACTATCGCAGAATTTCAGAGCTTCTTTGCCTCGATGAGTATTCCAAACAATAATGATGGGGTTGGCTAGACAGATCTTGTTTGGATGTACAAATCTACTTAAATATTTGTTTTATTGCTTTCATGTTATAATTATGATTCGGTTTTATTGAGTTGGTTCCACAGGTAGTGTGTGAAGAGATGGAATGTCTTCCTTTCTTTTCAAGCAATGTAGATGTGAAGCAATCATGTGACCATAAAATTAAAAGAGAAGGACCCCCCAACAAGGAAGCCATTCCCCAGGTACTGAATGTGTGCTCTTATTGGATGCTGGGCTTTATTAAGTACATAAACTGGCTTGAGAACCCTTCTGACAGTAAGGCGAAAAGATTCATTTCCAGAGGGTAACTAAACAGAACCTCCTGTTGTAGAAAGCCCTATAAAATACCCTATAAAATATAAAAACTATTTAGTCTTTTTAATTTTTTCGAAATACAGTTTTATGTTGAATATATGTTTTCTTTCATGTATATTTTAGTCACAACAAGTTAATGGAAAGCGCGGAAGAGTTGGGGGTACTAAAGTAAGTTGAGTTCAGGACTGGTTCTTTCTCTGTATTGTGTGTTTTAGCTACAACATAAGGAGCCAACATTCCCCCATATGTTTTTCACACGGATCCATTTGTTGTGTGTTCTCCCATTATGAAACAATATCTATAAGGGTAATTTACAACGCCACCCCCTAGAGAATGCTAGTATTATAGGAACACCCCCTCTCTTTCACCAAATTAGACTCAGACCCCCTACCGTCAATCACTGTTACAGAATATATCAAGAATGCTGACATCAACGGTTTTTTTTTTTTCTAAATTCCATTTTTCCCTTAAAAATAATGAAGTACCAAAATTACCCTCAGTACTTGTAGTCCCCAAATCGATTTCACCATAACCCTAACCCACTTAAAACTTAAAAGGAAACGAAAAAATGGCTGCCGTCTCCTGCGTTGATGAAGTTTCAGGCGGTACCTCTCCTACTCTGATTTATGATCGAATAAAAGAGCATAGGGAATTTGATGAAACTAAAGCAGGTGTGAAGGGTCTTGTCGATGCCGGCTTGGATAAGGTCCCTCGTATCTTCATCCACCCACCCGAAGCTCTCCATGATCTACCCTATTAGCTGGGTTCCATTCAGAGCCACCGTCAGACCCATTTGACAATTCTGGTCATAGACTTAAACCTAGAGGAGGGCACCTTCAATTTCAAATTTAATGGAAACCCAACTGAGTCTCTGACTCGAAGGAAGGAAATCATTGACCAGATTCGGCAAGCATCGGAAACATATAGTTTCTTCTAGGCAGTGAATCATGGTATCCCTGTAGACCTATTGGAGGAGATGCTAGAAGGCATTCGAAGATTTAATGAGCAAGACACGGAGGTCAAGAAATAGTTCTATACTCACAATATCATCGGCAAGAAGGTCGTCTATATCTCCGATTTGCATCTGTTCAAGTCTCCCGCTGCCGATTGGAGAGACACCTTCTTTTGCTCAATGGCCCCTTAACCTCCCCATCCGTAAGAACTGCCTCTGGTTTGCAGGTAAGCCATAAATCATCAAAATCTATAATTTAAAGCATGTTAATCAGTAACTTATGATGATTGATTGATTGATTGATTTGTAGAGATATGATGTTTGAATAGCTGCTCTGTTAAAGGAATGTGAATCAGCAATACCTTTACAACTCCCAGGCATTTGACATGCTATTCTCATTGGTGATGAGTGTCAGCTTCCTGCAATGGTTGAGAGCAAGGTGAACTTAAAATTATTCTTTCCTTCTCCCTCCTCCAACTCTTCTTTACCTTTGTACTTGTACATATTGTATTCATGAATTGTGGTTGTGGGAAACTGTTTGTTTGATCTCTCTTGAGGATATTTATACCATTGATCTATCCAGCTAGAGTTTTGCATGTGTTCTTTACATTGTAACTGATGATAGTAGTTCCCTGACCTTTTTTGTAGGTATCTAGTGAAGCTGGTTTTGGAAGGAGTCTATTTGAGAGGTTGAGTTTTCTTGAGCATCCAAAGCACCTTCTTAATATGCAGTATAGAATGCATCCTCAATTCAGTATTTTTCCAAAAGCAAAGTTCTACTGCAACTAGATTTTGGATGCTCCTAGTGTTCAGGATAAAAGTTATGAGAGATGCTATCTTCCTGGACCTATGTATGGTCCCTACACCTTCAAATATCACTGATGGAAGAGAGATATTGGAAGATGTTGGACATAGTAGAAAAAATCTAGTGGAAGTAGCTGTTGTTGCAAAAGTATTGCAGAATCTTTTTAAAGGTATGCTCTGGTTGTAGGATTTTTGGTAGAGATGTAAATGGAGAGATTTCAAAGGGGTACCTGACTATCCAAATTTGTATCTGATTGACATATCTGCTATCTCTTGGCAATTGCCAGGAATATTGCCTTCTGGTTAATTCAATAGGATAGGCATAATATCAACTGAAGATACACCATACATAAAATAACCGATATATTTAAGGGAGACGAAAAAGGAAAAATAACTATCACCATGCGGTTGGTATACTTGATAAGGCTAGTCTTTTGATATGTTTCAGCATATTGCTTCATAGATGGTAGTCATTGATGTGTTATGTGTACCTCATGATCATTATGAGATGCATTTTTTTTTTCTTTTCTTAATGTCCTGTTGAGTTCTCACTGTACTGGTCAGACTTAGTTATAC
Source organism: Macadamia integrifolia (assembly GCF_013358625.1). Taxonomy (NCBI): domain Eukaryota; kingdom Viridiplantae; phylum Streptophyta; class Magnoliopsida; order Proteales; family Proteaceae; genus Macadamia; species Macadamia integrifolia. The sequence continues at coordinate 22,248,275 of NC_056569.1, forward strand.
AGTTCTCGGTGTTCTTTCAGGTTGTAAAATCAGGCTTTTTTAAAGGATTGAATAAACCAGTCGTTTTTTTGCTTTTGACCATGTTACTTCTTCAGATTTTACATATCCTTGGCATGAATTTATATGGCTGTCCAAAGGATTTTTCAAAGTTCAGAGTTGGATAACATTGCTGCCATAATTTTGCAAATTAGATTGGAGACCGTCTGTTGTATCCATTTCCCTGCAGAATTCCTGAATTACTGAGTTATGCTGGATGATGATCGTTCTCAGTACATTCTTAGTATAATGGTACTCAGATGCAGAATAAATTAGTTGCTCAAGATATATTGAAACCTTTTCTGCTAGAGTTACTTGTCTGTGAAACTAGTTGCTTTTTGTATTTGGATGTTTTGGGGTTTGAATACTTGAAGGAAGTATGGAGCTGGAGCTTGGGGATTGCTTTGTTTGAGTTATTATCAGAGGCTTTGGAGCTAAATCCCAAACACTTGGTGCACTACTCGCTGGTGATGGAAGGGGAACTACATGCCGGCAATAGAACTAGCAACTCTGCTGGAACTCGTCGGAATCACAAGTAGCAGGTAGGGAGAGAAGGATAGAAGGAGAGAAAGTGATAAGGAGAGAATGAAATGGTATACAGGTGAAGAGAGGGGTATTTTTGGGATAATAAGATAAGGGTGTTTTACTCATAAGGGCTGAAGTAAGGGCTAAAGTGTCATTTCATAGAATCACTTAACAGAGACTGACAGTAGGGGGTCTGAGTCTAATTTGGTGAAAGAGAGGGGGTGTTCCTATAATACTGGCATTCTCCAAGGGGTGGCACTGTAAATTATCCTATCTAGTATTAGAAACTTGGGTTACTTTCCCCCCCTTTTTCTGATGCATGTCGAACGAAAGTAGCCATTTTAATATGCTTTTGTGTTGTTTATACAATTATTCTTGGTATAAGTTGAAAACTCTCTTTTTGTTTTTGTTTTAACTTTACACCATTTTGTGCCCAACAATATGGAAACAAAGAGAGTCCAAAATCTTGAAGAAGTTTTTGCTTGATGCTTATTGCTTATTACGATTGATTATTATATAGTTCATAATTTCTCGCCTTTGATGCCTGAAATCAATTGGATATATACTTTGTGCGATACAAATGATGAATCTCCCCTCGTTCAGGTATTTGTCTTCCTAGATCTCTCTTTTTACTTCCCTGATAAGTACTCCTTGGATATGTTCTTTTAATGTTTCTTTTCTCAATTGAAGGGTGACTTTCTTCTGTTTAAGTACGACGTCCAAGAGCGAGTGAATGACTGTTGATATTTTCTTTACCGCAGTAACCCCCGAGCTCACGTACTCTCTTCATTTTTGTGCTGTTTCTGATTGCTTTTTTTTTTTTTTCCTATAGTTTCTCTAGTTCGTTGTCTGCCGCAAGGTATTAGTCTTTAGTTTGTCCACCATCAATATAACCTCAGAGGTCATACTATCATGTGATAATTTTGAAAGCTCTTCAAAATTATGTTCCTAATGGATATGAATCACCTTGAAATTTGTTAGATCATCAATTGACTGTACCTAGATAGAAATTAAAATTCCAATGAATGACTGCCTTGATTGAAATAAATTATGATGAAAGACAAAGAAAGAGTTGATGGAGGTCCAATAGCTTCGGAATCCTTTTCATTATGATGACCCCATGTATGATTCCACCAATCTTGGCTTCTAATTAAAGTAAGAGTCAATCTAGTAATCTAATGTATACTTATAAAAACAAGACTTTCTTTCCATCTCATTTTGTTAACATATTGTGTATATATTCTTAAATTCCAAATAATGTAATTAGGACCATGGGCAACAACTTCCTATATCAATATGCATACACATGGTTTAGGCAAATGGTCAAGCTTCTACATTATGTCAACAAGGTAATTACCCTACAGAGACCTTTAACAAAAAATTAGATTAAGGCAACAAGAACCTTGATTCAACAATGTGACTGTAGCTTGGGATCTTGAGTGTTGTTTTTGTTCCACATATTTTCTAGACTTTGTGCTATTGTTAAAAGTTGATACTCTTTTATGATCATGCTTTTGTTTACGATAAATGAGAAGAATCCATGGCTTGGAATCTTGCATTTCTTAAAATCTGTATAGGACCTGTAACAAGTCACAGCCCTAAAACAACCATATTTTGGTGGGATAGCTTGAATTAACTTAACTTTGTAGCATTAGGTATATTTAGTTGAACACTAGATGTATTTTCAGGGTTCTATGATATTTGTTATCTAATGATCTGGTTTTGGAATATAGCATTTCTTAAAAACCATATAGAACCTGCTGGCGCTAGTTCTGCTGGCTTAGTTTATCATTAAGATTTCATGGAGGAAATTCTCATCTTGTGGCTTGTTTAGCGGGATGAAGAGGGTAATTTCATTCTTGAGCTTTATAGGAGGCAGTTTTATCCATTTTAGCTTGGTTTCACATCCTCTGTAGTTTTTATATTGTTATCGTAGATATTTTCATTCTTGAGCTTCTAAAGTAGGTAGTTTCATATAATTGTGTACACATCATTTCACATTCTATGACTAATTGAACTTTATCACAGCGGAATTGTTCTTCTGTTACTAACATCATTATTGTTTAGAATACTCAGGATGGACGTGTGACTATATTCAGCCTCATCCATTTACATTGATGCAAACTATGAAACAAATGAATCGTTGCCTATTATGATGGATTACTTCTTCCTGTGAGTTGAATACTTTGCATTTAATGTTGACACACACACACACACACGCGTACACACATATGTGTGTATATATATATTTATGTAGAATTTTTTTTCCCATTGTTTTCCTGTCCTTGAGAATTTCAATTGCATTTCGTAGGTATACAGATCATGAATGCATATTGGACAGGATAGTAAGGATACTTCACAACTAGGCCAGCCTTCAAAGGTTATGTCAGAATGATGAGAGGTTGCTATTTGGTGAGATCTTTAAGCCCCTTTCATAAATAAATTATTCTTGCTGGTTCAGTTATAAATGCTTTACATTGTTAACAAAAAAAGAGGGTAATTTTTATAAATTTTCTAACTGTATAATCAAGAAGCATGGAAATTGGAATTTCTTGAAAGTAGAAACAGTTTAGGGCTCGACACATACACATTGGCTAATGCTTTGGCTATTACCTAACACCCTGATGCAGTTAGTGGTACACAAAGCCACAAAGGTAACATGTGGCTGATGATTATGCAAAACGCTTGGCGATGTGCTATCTAGAGGTGCAGTTTTAGATTAACCATCACAAATATTTTGCTTGCACCGCTTTCTTTTTAGGCCCAAAACTATATTACCTTCCACTTCAATATTGCTTTGTAGGCTGAGGAGTTTGTTGCATCTTCACTAGCTTGCTTGGATGGGTCGAGATCAAAGCCTGGATGTGAGAGTATAGCTACTGAATTTCAACAGGCAAAGTATTATAAGCCTTTGTTTTTCTGCGGTGTTTTGACTCATGGTTTGAACATCCTTTTTACTTCAGGTTTAATTTAACTAATCCCATTATTTTATTTCTAGAAAATAGTTGCCTTGCAATTCCTTTAAAACCAAATACTTAATTCTCCATCCATATTTTGTGACATTTCCTGTAAGGATTTATGCATGCACTATTTGATTTGGAACTTTTGCAATTTGAATGGTTAAGAAAAAAGAAAAGAAATTTAGTAAGATGTTTAGTGCAAGTTCTGTGTGATTCTTGTTGCAGTAAAAATCGATTGGGTGATCTTCTTTGCAAAACTTGGTACTCCACGCTAGACCTGCATAGAAGAGCAGACAAAAAAGAGCCACGCTAACCCGAAGGGGGACCCTCCGATGCCTAAGTTTGATTTCTTCAGCAACAACTACTTAAGAGAGTTTCTTATGAAATGATTGATCACCTTTTTTGGGGCTGTCTTTGATATTTATAGGCAATGAATGAAGAGAGACGATTAAGGAGAGTCCTATTTTGGCAAGTAGTTCACTCTTGGAAGAGTCCCATTAAGTGTTACCTTATTTGTTAGGAAATCTCCAAACGATGAGATTTGCTAAGCTAGCAACAAGTGATCCTTGGGATTATCCCCGTAATCACTAGAACCTACCAGACTCTTTGGCGAGGTGATCTAATGGGTCGGCCAAGTATGTAGGCGATCTGGGAGGTCGACTATGCCAAGGGATGACTCATGGGGTCGGTTCAACCAAGGGATGACCTGCGAGGTCGGTCTTCTCAAGGATGACTTGGATGGTCAGCTCGGCCAAGGGATGCTTGAGGGGTTGGTTCGGCCAAGGGATGAACTGGGAGGTCCGTCTTCTCAGGGTTGACTTAGATGGTCAGCTCGGCCAAGGGATGCCTGAGGGGTCGGTTCGGCCAAGGGATGAACTGGGAGGTCCGTCTTCTCAGGGTTGACTTAGATGGTCAGCTCTGGCAAGGGATGACCCGAGTGGTCGGCTTGGCCAAATGATGACCCAAGGGGTCAGGTTTCCTAAGGATGACCTAGATGATGATGGTCGGCTCGGCAAAGGGATGGCCCAAGGGGTCAATTTTCCCAGGGATGTTTTGGATGGTTGGTTTGGCCAAAGGATGACCCAAGGGGAGGCATTTTTAACCTCACCATAAGCCCTCCACTCTTTCAGGTCGAGGTCCATAGGTTGGCTCGTAGGAGTTCAACAAACAAGAATTATGTGCTCTAATCAAGTTATAGATCTTCAGTTCAGTGAAGACATCTTTGTTTACTTTTGATTTTTTATAGTTGTCTTTTCGTACCAACCTTCGAAGTTAGGCTTTGAGTGCTGACCACCAGATATATTGGCTCATTTTTTTATACCTTAGAACGTAAGGTCTTTAGTGCCGAGCTGAGGTTTGGTCCTGTGCATCTTATAACTTAAGGTCTTTGTTTGAGCTGAGGCTTGGTCTTGAGGTGCAGAGTTGAAGCTCGAACTTACGTGCCTTAGTGCATAAGGTTTTTATGTGCCGAGCTGAGGTTCAAACTTATGTGTTTTAGAACGTAAAATATTAAGGTGCCCAGTCAGAGCTCGGACTTGCATGCCTTGATGCCTAAGGACTTGAGGTGCCGAGCCAAAAGTTAAACTTGCATGTCTTAATACCTAAGGACTTGAGGTGTCGAGCTAAGGCTCGAAGTTGCATACCTTAGTGCGTAAAGGCTTGAGGTGCCGAGCCGAATCTCAGACTTGTGTCTTAGTGCGTAAGGTATTAAGGTGCCGAGCCGGAGCTCAGACTTGCGTGCATTGATGCCTAAGGACTAGAGGTGTCGAGATGAGGCTCAAACTTACATGCCTTAGTGCATAAAGGCTTGAAGTGCCGAGCCGAACCTCGGACTTCCATGTCTTAGTGTAAAACGTCTTGATGTGTGCCGGAGCTCAGATACGTGCCTTAACGCCTAAGGGCATGAGGTGTCGAGCTGAACCTCGGACTTGAGTTCCTTAATGCCGAAGGGCTTGAGCTGCCGGTCCGAAACTTAGACTTCGTGCATTAATCCTAAGGGCTTGAGGTGTCGAGTTGAGGCTCAGACTTACGTACCTTAATACCTAAGGGCTTGAGGTGCCAAGCCAGAGCTCGGACTTACGTGCCTTAAATCCTTAATTTATAAGGGCTTGAGGTGTCGATTTGAGAGGTCTACTTGACCAAGGGATGACCCAAGGGGTCGGTTCAGCCAAGGGATGACCCGAGAGACCTGTCTTCTCAAAGATGTCTTAGATGGTTAGCTCGGCCAAGGGATGACTTGGATGGTCGACTTGGCCAAAGGATGACCGGAGGGGTCGACTAGACTAAAGGATGACCAAGGGATCGGGTTTCTTAGGGATGACCTGGATGATGGTCGGCTCGGCCAAGGAATGACCCAAGGGGTCGATTTTCCCAGGGATGTCCTGGATAGTCAAAGGATGACCTGAGGTGGAGGTACTTTTACCCTCATCATAAGCCCCCACTCCTTTGGGTCAAGGTCTGTAGGTCGGCCTGTAGGAGTTTAGCAAGCAAGGATTATGTGCTCGGATCAGGTTATTGATCTTCAGCTCAGTAAAGAAATCTTGTTTTCTTTTGATTTTTTACACCTATCTTTTTTTACCGACCTTCAAAGTTGGACTTTTGAGTGCCGACCACAAGACCTGTTGGCTCAGTCTTTCTTACCTTGGAATGTAAGGTCTTTGGTGTTGAGCTGAGGTCTGGTCCTGTGCACTTTAAAATATAAAGTCTTTATTCGAGTTGAGGCTCGATCTTGATTCTTAAGGTGTCAAGTTAAAGCTCGAACTTACGTGCCTTAGTACATAAGGTCTTGAGGTGTCGAGCTGAGGCTCAGACTTACGTGTCGAGCTAAGGCTCGATCTTAAGGTGCCAAGTTGAAGCTTGGACTTGCGTGCCTTAGTGCATAAGGTCTTGAGGTGTTAAGTTGAGGCTCGGACTTGCATGTCTTAGTGCGTAAGGTCTTAAGGTGCCGAGATGGAGCTCGAACTTACGTGCCTTGATGCTTATGGACTCAAGGTGCCGAGCCGAAACTCAGACTTACGTGCTTTAATGACTGAGGGTTTGAGGTGTCGAGCCGAGGCTCGACTTGTGTGCCTAGTGTGTAAAGGCTTGAGGTGCTGAGGCAAACCTCGGACTTACATGTCTTAGTGCGTAAGGTTTTGATATGTGCTGGAGCTCAGATACGTGCCTTAACGCCTTAGGGCATGAGGTACCAAGCCGAAGTTCGGACTTGTATGCCTTGAAGCTTTAGGGCTTGAGGTGTTGAGCTGAGGCTTGGAGTTACGTGCCTTAGTGCATAAGGCTTGAGGTGTCGAGCCAAAACTCTAATTTACGTGCCTTAATGCTTAAGGGCTTGAGGTGTTGAGCTGAGGTTCGAACTTGCATGCCTTAGTGTGTTAGGTCTTGAGGTGCCGAGCCAGGGCTCAGATTTGTGTGCCTTAATGCCTAAGGGCTTGAGGTGCCGAGACGAAGCACGGACTTTCGTGCCTTAACGCCTAAGGGCTCGAGGTGCCGATCCAGAGCTCAAACTTATGTCCTTTAATGCATAAGGGCTTAAGGTGTTGATCTGAGAGGTCGACGCGGCCAAAGGATGGCCTAAGGGGTCAGTCTTCTGAGGGATGATTTGGATAGTCATCTCGGCCCAGAGATGACTCGAGAGGTTGGCTAGGCCAAGGGATGACCCAAGGAGTCGGGTTTCCTAGGGATGACCTCGATGTTGATGGGCGACTCATTCAAGAGATGTCTTGAGAGGTTAGCTCGGCAAAGGGATGACCCAAGGGGTCGATTCTTAGGGATGTCCTGGATGGTTAGCTCAGACAAGGGATGACCCAAAGGGTCGGCTCGGCCTAGGGATGACCCAAGGGGGAGGCATTTTTACTCTCATTGTAAACACTCCCTACTCCTTCAGGTCAAGGTCTGTAAGTCGACCTGTAAGAGTTTAGCAAGCAAAGATTATGTGCTCGGATCAAGTTATGGATCTTCAGTTCAGTGAAGACATCTTTGTTTACTTTTGATTTTTTGCATTTATCTTTTCGTACCGACCTTTGAAGTTAGAATTTTGAGTACCGACCACTAGACCTATTGGCTCGATCTTTCCTACCTTAGAATGTAAGGTCTTTGTTGCCAAGCTGATGTTTGGTCCTATGTGCCTTAGAACGTAAGGTCTTTGTTTGAGCTAAGGATTGGTCTTAAGGTGCTGAGTTTATACTCGGATATGCGTGCCTTAGTACGTAAGGTTTTGAGATGTCGAGCTGAGGCTCGAACTTGCGTGTCTTAGGGCATAAGGTCTTAAGGTGCTGAGCCGGACCTCAGACTTGTGTGCCTTGATGCCCAAGGGCTTGAGGTGTCGAGCCGAAAGTCGAACTTATGTGCCTTATTGCCTAAGGACTTTAGGTGTCGAGCTAAGGCTCGAAGTTGCGTGCCTTAGTATGTAAAGGCTTGAGGTGCTGAGCCGAACCTCAGACTTACGTGTCTTAGTGCGTAAGGTTTTGATGTGTGCTGAAGCTCAGATATGTGCCTTAACACCTTAGGGCATGAGGTGCCAAGTCGGAGCTTGAACTTGTGTGCCTTAAAGCCTAAGGGCTTAAGCTATCGATACAAAAATCAAACTTTGTGCATTAATGCCTAAGGGCTTGAGGAGTCGAGCTGAGGCTCGGACTTGCGTGCCTTAGTACATAAAGGCTTGAGGTATCGAGCCAAAAGCTGGATTTCGTGCCTTAATGCCTAAGGGCTTGAGGTGTTGAGTTGAGGCACAGACTTACGTGCCTTATTGTGTAATGTTTTAAGGTGCCCAGCCGGGGCTCAAACTTGTGTGCCTTAATTCTTAAGGGCTTGAGGTGCCGAGTATAAGCTCGGATTTACGTCCCTTAACACCTAAGGGCTTGAGGTACCAAGCTGGAGCTTGGACTTATGTGCCTTAAAGGCTTGAGATGTCGAGTCGGATCTCAGACTTATGTGCTTTAATGCATTAGTGCTTGAGGTGTCGATCTGAGAGGTCTACTCTGCCAAGGGATAACCTAGGAGGTCGGTCTTCTCAGGGATGACTTTGATCGTTGGCTCGGCCAGAGGATGACGTCGGTTCAATCAAGGGATGACCTGGGAGACCGGTCTTCTCAGGGATGACTTGGATGGTCGGCTCGGCCAAGAGATGTCTTAAGGGGTCGACTTGGCTAAGGGATGATCCAAGGGATCGATTTTCCCAGGGATGTCCTAGATGGTGGGCTCCAAGGGATTACCCAAAGGGTCAGCACAACCAAGGGATGACCCGAGGGGGAGGTATTTTTACCCTCATCATAAGCCCTCACTCCCTAATATCGAGGTCCGTAGGTTAGCATGTAGGAGTTCAGCAAACAAAGATTATGTGCTCGGATTAGGTTATGGATCTTCAGTTCAGTGAAGATATCTTTGTTTACTTTTGATTTTTTTACTTCTGTCTTTTCGTACCGACCTTTGAAGTTGGGCTTTTGAGTGCCGACCACCAGACCTATTGGCTTGGTCTTTCCTACCTTAGAACGTACGGTCTTTGGTGTCGAGCTGAGGTTTGGTCCTGTGCGCCTTAGAACGTAAGGTCTTTGTTTAAGCTAAGGCTTGGTCTTGAGGTGTCAAGTTGAAGCTCGGACTTACGTGCTTAGTGCGTAAGGTTTTGAGGTGTAGAGTTGAGGCTCGGATTTACATGTCTTAGTGCGTAAGGTCTTAAGGTACCGAGCTAGAGCTCAAACTTGCATACCTTGATGCCTAAGGCCTTAGGGTGCCGAGTCAAAACTCATACTTGTATGCCTTAATGCCTGATGGCTTAAGGTGTAGAGCTAGGGGCTTGAACTTGCGTGCCTCAGTATATAAAAGCTTGAGGTGCCGAGCCGAACCTCGAACTTGCGTGTCTTAGTGTGTAAGGTTTTGATGTGTGCCAGAGCTCAAATACATGCCTTAACATCTATGGGTATTAGGTACCGAGCCAGAGCTCAGACTTGCGTGCCTTAAAGCCTAAGGGCTTGAGGTGTCGATCTGAAACTCGGACTTCGTGCCTTAATGCCTAAAGGCTTTAGGTGTTGTGTTGAGCTCGGACTTGCGTACCTTATTGCATAAGGGCTTAAGGTGTTGAGTTAAAACTCGGATTTACGTGCCTTAATTCCTTAAGGCTTGAGGTGTCGAGATAAGGCTCGGACTTGCGTGCTTTAATGCCTAAGGCCTTGAGATTCCAGGCTTAAGCACGAGCTTGCCTGTCCTAACGCCTATGGGCTTGAGGTGCCGAGCCGGAGCTCGGGCTTGCATGCCTTAAGGGCTTAAGGTGTCGAGTCGGAGCTCGAACTTACATGCCTTAATGTATAAGGGCTTGAGGTATCGATCTGAGAGGTCAACTCAGCCAAGGGATGACCTAAGAGATCGGTCTTCTCAGGGATGACTTGGATGGTTGGCTCAGCCAAAGGATGACCTGGGAGGTCGATCTTCTCAGGGATGACTTGGATGGTTGGCTTGGCCAAGGGATGACCTGAGGGGTCGGCTAGGCTAAGGGATGACCCAAGGGGTCGGTTTTCCCAGCGATGACCTGGATGATGATGGTTAGCTCGGCTAAGAGATGTCTCGAGGGGTCCGCTCGGCCAAGGGATGACCCTGGGGGAGGCATTTTTACCCTCATTATAAGCCCCACTCCTTCAGGTCAAGCTCCGTAGATTGGCTCGTAAGAGTTTAATAAGCAAGAATTATGTGCTTGGATCAGGTTATGGATCTTTAGTTCAGTGAAGACATCTTTGTTTACTTTTGATTTTTGTAGTGGATTTTCGGACCGACCTTTGAAGTTGGGCTTTTGAGTGTCGACCACCGGACCCATTGGCTTTGTCTTTCCTACCTTAGAACGTAAAGTCTTTGGTGTCTAGCTGAGGTTTGGTCCTGTGTACCTTAGAACATAAAGTCTTTGTTCGAACTGAGGCTCGGTCTTGAGGTGCCAAGTTAAAGCTCAGATATTCATGCTTTAGTGTGTATGGTCTTGAGGTATAGAGCTGAGGCTTTAACTTGCGTGTCTTAGTGTATAAGGTGTTAAGGTGCAAAACTGTAGCTCGGACTTGTGTGCCCTAATGTCTGAGGGCTTAAGGTGCCTAGCCAAAACTCGAACTTGCATGCCTTAATGCTTAAGGGCTTGAGGTGTTGAGCTGAGGCTCGAATTTGCATGCCTTAGTGTGTAAAGGCTTGAAGTGCCGAGCCGAACCTTAGACTTACGTGTCTTAGTGTGTAAGGTATATGTGTGCCGGAGTTTAAATATATGCCTTAACGCCTAAGGGTATAAGGTGTTGAGCCAAAGCTCAAATCCTAAAGGCTTGAGGTGCCGATTTGAAACTTGGACTCCAAGCCTTAATGCTTATGGGCTTGAGGTGCCGAGCTAAGGCTCAGACTTGTGTGCCTTAGTACATAAAGGCTTGAGTGTTGATCCAGAACTCAGACTTGCTTTCCTTGATGCCTAAGAGCTTTAGGTGTCGAGCTGGGGCTCAGACTTCCATGCCTTAGTGTGTAAGGTCTTAAGGTGCCAAGTCCGGGCTCAGACTTATGTGCCTTAATGCTTAAGAGCTTAAGGTGCTGAGCTGGAGCTCGGACTTTCATGCCTTAAGGGCTTGAGGTGCTTACCCAGGGCTCAGACTTACATCCCTCAAGGGCTTAAGGTGCCAAGCCGGAGCTTGGACTTGTGTACCTTAGTGTGTAAGGGCTTGAGGTGTCGAGCTGAGGCTCAGACTTGCGTGCTTTAGTGCGTAAGGGCTTGAGGTGCCGAGCCAGAACTCGAACTTGTATGGCTTAATGCCTAAGTGCTTGAGGTGCCAAGCCGAAGCTCAGACTTGCGTGCCTTGACGCTAGGGGCTTGAGGTGTTGATCCGGAGCTCGGACTTGTGTGCCTTAATGCCTAAGGGTTTGAGGTGCTGAGCCGGAGGTTGAACTTACATGCCTTAATACTTAAAGGCTTGAGTTATCGAGCCGAAACTCGCACTTACATGCCTTAGAGCATAAGGGCTTATGGTGCCAAGCCGAAACTCGGACTTGTATGCCTTAATACCTAAGGGTTGGCGGTGTCGAGCTGCAGCTCGGACTTTTGTGCCTTGGTGCGTAAGGTCTTGAAGTGTTGAGTCAGCTCGGCCTTTCCTCGCGGATGAGATAGTCTTTTACTGACCAATTTGGGTCGGCCTTTCATTCCTCAAGAATGAGGTCTTCTTTTGTTGACCATCGGGGTCCGCTCAGCCTTTCCTCGCGGATGAGATCTTATCTTACCGATTAGTTTGGATGGGCCTTTTTTTCGCAAATGAGATCTTTTACCGTCCAGTTCGGGTCAGCCTTTCTTTCCTCAAGAATGAGGCCTTCATTTGCTAACCATTGAGGTGGGCTCGTCCTTTCCTCTTTAATGAGATCTTTTTTACCGATCACTGGGGTCGGCTTGTCCTTTCCTTGTGGATGAGATCTTGTTTAGTCAACCTTTCTTCTTCGGTGGGATAATTATTCCGTTCTGGACCATGATTCTCACCTTTACCAATCCATTTTGCTCGACTCGATCTCATTGTTAAGGATGGGGTGATCATCACATTGAAAACCTTATTCCAATCTTCAGGAATAAGCCACGATTGATTATTCAACTACCGTTGCGGCTAGTGCCATGGCTTGTTCATCCTCGCTCCATGAGATGTCGGTGTTGTAGCTTACTAATGTCATTCCCACGGACGGTGCCAATCTATCGCTGTAAAAATTGACCGGGTGATCTTTCTTGCAAGACGTCGTGCTCCACGCTAGAACACAGAAGAGCAAACAGAGGAGAGTCGGGTTGACGCGATAGGGGACCCTCCGATGTCTAAGTTAGATTTCTTCAAAAATAGATACTCAAGAGAGTTTTTTATAAAATGATCGATTCCCTTTTTTGGGGGGCTTACCTTGATATTTATAGGCAGCAAATGAAGAGAGATGGTTGAGGAGAGTCCTATTTTGGCAAGTGGTTCACTTTTGTTAGTATATCTTTTAGAAGAGTCCCATTAGTTAAGTGTTACCTTATTAATTAGGAAATCTCTTAGTGATAAGATTTGTTGAGCTAGCAAAGAGTGATCCTTGGGATTGTACTAGCATTTGCGAGGATCAGATCGGACTCCTTGTCGTGGCGATTTGACGGGTCGACCAAGTAGATAGGCGATCTGAGAGGTCTACTAGACCAAGGGATGACTTAGGAGGTCGGTCTTCTTAGGGATGACCTGGATGGTTGGCTCGGCTAATGGATGACCCGAGGGGTCGGTTCGGCCATGGTATGACCTGGGAGGTTGGTCTTCTCAGGGATGACTTGGATGGTCAGCTTGGCCAAGGGATGATCCAAGGGGTCGGGTTTTGTAGGGATGACCCTGATGATGATGGTCGACTTGGCCAAGAGATGTCCGTGGGTTCGGCTTGGCCAGGGGATGACCCAAGGGGATGCTGATGGCTGACTCGGTCAGGAGATGTCTCAAGGGGTTGGCTCAGCCAAGGGAGACCCAAGGGTTCGATTTTCCTAGGGATGTCCTAGATGGTCGGCTTGGCCCAGGGATAACCCGAGGGGCGGCATTGTACCCTCATCAATTCTGATTTGTGAAAGGGAAGGAAAGACAAGCCATGGATGGTTCTCAATTATAAAAACTACTAAATGATGCTATTTTGGAGAACTCAATATGATTAAACATCGAAAAGGAATAAAAATACATGTTGAGTTGTATTCTGTGGAAAATTGGAAGTTGAGATGTTCTTTCAGATATAGAGGAACTGATTTGAAAACTTGAATATAAATACCAAACCAAAGGCTCCCATTGCAATATGAAATTGAAAGCACTACAATTACAATTATTGCTACTCAAACCAGACGCTTCAAGAGTAAGAAGACACATAACCCCATTTAGGCCACACTATCTCCCCTTGCTTAGTCATAAGATCAGCAAGGTCATTTATAGACCTCATTTCAGTTCAGTTCACCTAAAAAGCAAAGCCTTTTATTTACTGTAATCATGTCTGCAAACCTACTGGATTGGTCCTCAATAGAATTAACCCAAGCTGTGACCATGGCTAAGTCACCTTCCATGGGTGTTTAAGCCTTCTAAGAGAGAAGAATTCTGCCCTTCTGGGGTCTCTTCTCCGATTGACTCTGAGTTCTGGGTCATGGTGTTTCTGAAACAATTCGTCTTAGATATTGTGTATACTATTAAAATTATTCTCTGGAGTTGAAGTTGTTTGGGTTCTGAATTTTACTTGAGATTCCGTGGTGGTTGTTTTCTTCTTGTCATGTAGAAGACCATATAAATACACAAAATTTGTGAACCCATACAAGATGAGTCTACAGAAAGAAAGAGCTTTACATGAAAAGAAATACTACACAATTATAACAGCAATACATTGAAAGAATCCTATCCTTTCTCTTTACACTCTCCCTCAAACTAATGCTGGCTGGATAGCATAATCTTGGTTGCAAGATACTAATGCCAAGCTGAAGACACAGATCTAGTAAAATGTCTGCAGTCTGATGAGTAGAACCTATGCCGGGAAGAGAAATAAGCTGAAGACACAGATTTAGTAAAATTGTCTGCAATCTAATGAGCAGAAGCTATGTAGGGAATAGAAATAAGGTTACTGAGATATTTGTCACGAGTGAATTGACAATTAACCTCAATGTATTTTGTGCGCTCATGAAATATTGGATTGGAAGCTGTTCAAATGGTACTAGCATTATCAGTATAGATAGGTGTTGGCTTTGAAAAATAAATAGATAAATCCCCGAAAAACCGATGAAGCCAATCTCAATACAAACTGATGACATGGAATGATATTCAACCTCTAATCTAAATAGTAGGCGCTAATAAAAAATCAACGTCATGCTGAAGTTGGGCCTTGTTTTTCTTGCTTATGATTTCTGCATTTAATAATTTTTTTGTAGCTTATTATAATTTAAAGCTCTGATGGATGTCTTGTAGCAATTTGATCTGCTACCGCTGTTGTGGCCTCACAAGGACCACAGAGGAGAAGGCTGATAACAAAAGGTTTGTTTTGGTAAAATTTTAAAGGGTATTCAATGTCTTAGAGCAACTGGATAAAGATGTCAGTTCTTTTCACAATAGGATTTGCTTAAGGCGGCAATTTGGTAGGTACAAGTCTAAAAAGCTAGAACCTACTGAGGACTTGTTCATGATAAAAGATACTAAATTCCCACTAATCCAGTGCTTCGTGATCAAATCCTTGAAGAAAGTTCATGCCTTCTTAAGTATCGGTGATATCTGTATCATTCAATCTTGATTCTTATATATGGAGTAAAAATGGTGTTGAAGTGTAATATCACCCCCCACAAAAAAAAAATGAGAATTATTTTTTGCACATGCTTGTTAAATTTCATATATCTCTTCATCGTTCAGGTTAACTTATAAAAATGAAATGTTCATGTTAGGGATGTCAATCAGTTTGGTTCAGTTTTGATCTCAGGCACAGAAACCTAACAAATAAGGAAAGTTTGATTTTGGTTTCAGTTGAGTATGACTTTGGTTTGTTGTATCTATTTGTAATTGGGTTGGTTTTGGTTTTTGGTCCGGTTAGGCTTCGGTTTGCCATACAAAATTATGCAAAAACCTGGTTTTTAATGAGTTTTGGGCTGATTTCGATTTCTTGTCGGTTTTGTTTCGGTTTGGGTCTGGATTTAGATCTGGTTTTTTGTTTGGTTCGGTTTGGCTTTGGGGTCATAACATCCCAAATCCTGACCAGTCCAATAAGACTTCAGTTTGGTTTGGTCGGCTATTTCCAGTTCAGTTTTACTAGTTCGGGCTAGTTTTCGACCCCTTAATTCATGTTCCTGTTCTTTGCATTTATATATTCTTGACGGCATCAAGGTTTTGTTTATTTGATCATTTGTACATCACCTTTACTTATTGTTCTTTTGATATTTTGAAGGTGAAATAGAAGCTCTACCAATAATTGAAGCTATAGAGGAATTCCGGTGAGATACATTCGAATTTTCTTTCCCTTCCTTGCATTCTGTTTTCTTCCAATCCCATAAGCATTGTGCTTCTCAAGAATGATACGTATTTGATCTTTCTACTAATCCCGTGATCATTACTGCTTGTTAGGTCTGGGAAAACTCAGTTCATACCCTGCACTTCCTAACATGTCCCTTTCTTTCCATTTTACAAACTTGCACTTAAATCGTATTTT
Source organism: Macadamia integrifolia (assembly GCF_013358625.1). Classification (NCBI taxonomy): domain Eukaryota; kingdom Viridiplantae; phylum Streptophyta; class Magnoliopsida; order Proteales; family Proteaceae; genus Macadamia; species Macadamia integrifolia. Next base: position 22,263,940 of record NC_056569.1, read on the forward strand.
TCCTTGAATTAATCTGCTTACAAGGTTTGCATGCTTTAGACTAATTTTTTTTCTTTTTCTAATGTAACACTTGCTAGTTGCAATTGACCAATGGTCATTGTTTCAAGGATTAAGAATCAGATTGACGAATCAGTCTTTTCAGATCGGCATCAGTGGTCACTGATCCCGATTCTGAATGCTTTGCATCGGTCATCACTAGAATGGATTCAAATCGGCCAATTCTAAGTCATCTTTTTTACAAAAAAAAAAAGTTAGACAGGACCAATTCTAAAGCCGATTTGAAGAACCCCCCCACCCACCCACACACAATCAATCCCGTCTCTAACATAAAATAACCTGGAATTATTTTGATATTAGACTCCACCATCAATAGTAAGTAAAATAGGGGGCAAAGTAGAATTATGGACTCTTCACCTGTAAATATTCTTTTTCTTGTTCATATTTTATTGTATTTTTCCCTTGGATATTGAAAGTTTGGCTCTCGATGCTGTATTCTCAACTTTAAATTGTGCATTATAAATTTTAAGTTGTTTCCTGAATCTGTGGGTTTTTGTGTAGACTGTTTTAAGCTATGATGTTTCTGATGTGGTGGTAAAGGTGGGTAGCCAACTGGAGAGCCTAAAAGAAAGGGATGAAGTTTATGGAACATCAGTGATAAGGCTCCGGAAAACCCTGAGCAGTTTGGTCGTTTGCAGAAGCAGAATACACTGCTGTTGAGAGAAATTGTTGGCTCCAAGACCTAAGAATCTGGATTTTTTTCAGCTTGCTGGCCTTCTTCTTGCCATTGAGACTGCCCATAAGGGTCTGGAAAGATCTGAATTTTCTGCAGGTAAATCTATCTCTTGTATTGGGTGGTACAGGTGGAGTTGGAAGCTTGGTAATTCAGGTTTTTTTTTCTTCCCTTTCAATTTCCACTTCATATATTAGTCTCAGTTATCAAAGACATCATCTTAAGTTGCAGAACACACTTTAACTCTTTCTTGCTTATACATATGATTTATTTTCTTCTAAATATTGTAGAAATGTTTATCATACTGTACTTGAGCCTGCAAATACTAGAAACAGACCTGCTCTTTGTATGTTAAGTGATCCTATCTTCAGAAATCCTTTTCAAGTAGTATTACCATGTGGGCTGGTATTTAGAGGGTTCTCCAGGCAGGCCTTGGTTCTGCCATATGGCAGGTCAGATGGGGTGTAATTTCGTGGACAGGTGCCCATATGTCAAGTTTTATCCCAATCGAAGTTGTCCAAGTGGTAATATCAAGTGTTGATCAATTAAGGACTGTAAAGAGGGTCCATGGAAAAGGATTGATAATTGACAAATACACCAATTCATGGACAAATATGGGGAGGTATTTGATTGAATTTGTGCCTGAAATTTGACACATAGCTTATCCAGATCATTTTCCAAGATCCCACTCACTGAATTGCCATATTACCCCTCCACATTGCAGAAATAGGTCCACTTAGAAAACCTCTTTCAGCAGGCTAGTCTAGAAAAACTTTTAACTCTTAGAATTAGAATTGAACTCACAATAGTCTTCTTTACTTTCACTGCCTTGATGCATTCTTATTCCTTTTACCAAACTTTGTCAACCTTCCTCCCCCCTAATGGAATTATAAATTAAATGTATAATGCTTCTGAATTACCTAACACTTATTTTACTTTGCCTCTTACTTCGGTTTGAGGCGGCTAGCAAAGGGGGTATTTGGTGCATTTAAAATAGTTAAACTGACTAAATATGTAGAAGTTATTTCTGCATTGCTCGTCACATATTTCATTTTTTCCTTGCTTTGGTTCGAGGCAGCTAGCAAAAGAGGGATTTGGTCCATCAAAAGTTGCTGCTACTTCAAGCACTGGAAAACTGGAGGTGCTTCTAATATCCTCTTAAGTCGGACTGCAATTTTTTTGATTGGTGGTTCATGAAATATACTTTGCATTTGCAGGCGATAAAAGGCAAGAGCTGTAGGATTGAATGTAGTGATGGAGATATCCCTACATATGCTTTTGGTATGGTTTTCTTTTCAACTTTATAAATTTCTTGCTGACATTTAAGCGTACGATGTAGGCTATTGTAGATGAATCTGTGTTTAGTAGCTCTAACGATGAGGGGAAGTTTGCTAGTGATGATTACACCAGTCATTTGGTGTAGAATCTGAGAGTGAGGATGTTGCCGGGGTAAAATCAGATGAAGAGATGGATAAAAGGGAAGATTCTTATAATGGTAATGATGATGATGGAGACTGAGGATGAGAAGAGGGAGAAATGAAGAATTGATTAATTCTAACAATGTTGATGATGGGGGCAAGGACGAGGAGCTGAACAAGAGGAAGGCGCAAGAAGAGGAAAAATCTAAAGCGCGTAAGAGAAGGCCTTTTGATTTTGATGGACAACTGGATGCTGCTAACACAAGTCTTCGGGCTCTAAAGAGATTAACAGGATCTTAGAGGGGTCAAGCTTTATCAGACTCTGCTGATGTTATTATTTCAATGCTGATGGTATAATTTCAAATGAAGATTTCCAAAAGGTCAAAAAACTGATGGTATGCTACTTCTACTTATCTCTATTAATTCAGTCAATTTGAGTGAAAAGCAGGGAAGTTTTCAATTGATGTTTATTATAAGATTAAATAAAAATTTTCTAGCTCTAAAAAATCACGAGGTCCTAAATGGATCTAGAAGAAGCTCAAGGAAGTTCAGAAAAAGCACTTTTTAAATGAATAAAAAAAAAGCTTGAGTAAGCCCTGTCGCACATCCTAAATGATTTTTTTGGTCGGCTCTGCCAAGGGATGACCCGAGGGTGTGGCATGTTTACCCTCATCATAAGCCCCCACTCCTATAGGTCGAGGTTCGTAGGTTGGCCTGTAAAAGTTTAACAAGGATTATGTGCCAGGATCAGTTATGGATCTTCAGTTCAGTGAAGACATCTTTGTTTACTTTTGATTTTTTGCAGTTATCTTTTCGTACCAACCTTCAAAGTTGGGCTTTCAAGTGTCGACCACCAAGCCCGTTGGCTCGGTCTTTCTTACCTTAGAACGTAAGGTCTTCAGTGCCGAGCTAAGGTTTGGTCTTGTGCGCCTTAGAACGTAAGGTCTTTGTTGGAGTTGAGGCTCGGTCTTGAGGTGTCAAGTTGAAGCTCAAACTTGCGTGCCTTAGTGCTTAAAGTCTTGAGGTGTTGAGTGGAGACTCAGACTTGCGTCTCTTAGTGTGAAAGGTCTTAAGGTGCCAAACCGGAGCTCGAACTTGTGTGCCTTGATGCCTAAGGGCTTGAGGTGCAGAGCCAAAACTCGGTTTTAAGCACCTTAATGCCTAAGGTCTTGAGGTGTTGAGTTGAGGCTTAAACTTGCTTGCCTTAGTGCATGAGGGCTTAAGGTGTTGAGCCGGACCTTGGACCTATGTTTCTTAGTGTGTAAGGTCTTGAGGTGTTGAGCTGGAGCTCAGAATTACGTGCTTTAATGCTTAAGGGCTTGAGGTGCCGAGCCAGGGCTCGGACTTTCATGCCTAAAAGCCTAAGGGCTTAAGGTGTTGATTTGAAACTCTGACTTCGCTCCTCAATGCCTAAGGGCTCGAGGTGTCGAGCTAAGGCTCAAATTTACGTGCCTTAATACATAAGGGCTTGAGGTATCAAGCCGAAACTTGAACTTACGTGCCTTAATGTCGAAGGACTTGAGGTGCCGAGTTGAGGCTTGGACTTGCGTGCCTTAGTGTGTAAGGTCTTGAGGTGCCGAGCCAGGGCTCAAACTTGTTTGCCTTAATGCCTAAGCGCTTGGGGTGTTGAGCCAAAGCTCGAACTTGTGTGCCTTAACTTCTAAGGGCTTAAGGTGCTAAGCCGAATCTTGGACTTACGTGCATTAATGCCTAAGGCTTGAGGTGCCGAGCCGGAGCTTAAACTCGTGTGCCTTAATGCCTAAGAGCTTGAGGTATCGAACTGATGCTCAGACTTACGTGCCTTAATGTGTAAGGTCTTAAGGTACTGAGCTGGGGTTTAGACTTGTGTGCCTTAATGCCTAAGGGCTTGAGGTGCCGAGCCAAAGCTCGGACTTGCATGCCTTAACGCCTAAGGGCTTGAGGTGCGGAGCCAGAGCTTAGACTTATGTGCCTTAATGCCTAAGGGTTTGAGGTGCTGAGACAAAGCTCGGACTTACGTGCCTTAATGCCTAAGGGCTTGAGGTATGGAGCTAGAACTCTAACTTTGCGTGCCTTAATGCATAAAGGCTTGAGATGTCGAACTAAGGCTCAAACTTATGTGCCTTAGCATTTAAGGGCTTGAGGTGCTAAGCCAAAACTCGCATTTGTGTGCATTAATGCCTAGGGTCTTGAGGTGTCGAGCCAGAACTCAGACTTGCATGCCTTAGTGTATAAGGGCTTGAGATGCCAAGCCGAAAATCCGACTTATGTGCCTCAATGCTTAAAGCTTGAGGTGCCGAGTTGAGGCTCAGATTTATGTGCCTCAGTGCATAAGGTCTTGAAGTGGTCTTGAAGTGTCAACTCAGCTCTGCCTTTCCTCGCCGATGAGATACTCTTTTACTGATCAATTTGGGTCGGCCTTTTTTTCCTCACGAATGAGGTCTTCTTTTGCCACCATAGGGTTCGGCTCACCTTTCCTAGAGAATAAGATCTTTTATCGACCAGTTTGGGTCAACCTTTCTTTCCTCACGAATGAGGTCTTCTTTTGCCAACCATTGGGGCAAAGCCTTTCTTTGCGGATGAGATCGTTTACCGACCAATTTAGGTCGGCCTTTCTTTCCTCATGAATGAGGTCTTCTTTTGTTGACCATTGGGGTTGGCTCGTCCTTTCCTTGTCGATGAGATCTTTTACCAACCATTGGGGTAGGCTCGTCCTTTCCTCGTGGATGAGATCTTGTTCGGGTCGGCCTTTCTTCTTTGATGGGATGATTATCCCGTTCTGGACCATTATTCTCACCTTTTCCAATCCATTTTGCTCAGCTCCGTCTCATTTTTATGGATGGGGTGATCATCAAGCCGAAAAACTTGTTCAGATCTTCAGGAATAGGCCACGGTTGATTCCTCAACTATCATTGCGACTAGTTCCATGACTTATTCATCTTTGCTCCATAAAATGTTGGTGTTGTAGCTTGCTAATGTCGTTCCCACAAATGACATCAATTTGTTGTGGTAAAAATTGAACGGGTGATCTTCCTTGCAAGACTTGGTACTCTACGCTAGACCTGCACAGAAGAGTAGACAAATAAGAGCCGGCTGACCCGACGGGGGACCCTCCAATGCTTAAGTTAGATTTCTTCAACCATAAATACTCAAAAGAGTTTTGTATGAAATGATCGATCCCCTTTTTTGGGGGCTTACCTTTATATGTATAGACAGTGCACGAAGAGAGGCGGTTGAGGAGAGTCATATTTTGGCAAATAGTTCACTCTTGTTAGGATACTCTTGGAAGAGTCCCATTATGTAAGTGTTACCTTATTTATTAGGAAATCTTTAAGCGATAAGATTTACTGAGCTGGCAACGAGTTATCCTCTGGATTGTCCCCGCAATCACAGATCGGATCAGACTCCTTGGTGAGGCGATCTAACAGGTCAGCTAAGTATATAGGTGATCCAAGAGGTCGGCTCGACCAAAGGATGACCTGAGAGGTCGGTCTTCTCATGGGTGACCTGGATGGTCGGCTCGGCCAAGGAATGACCCGAGGGGTCAGTTAGACCAAGGGATGACCTAAGAAGTCTTTTTTCTTAGGGATGACTTGGATAATCGGTTCGGCCAAGGGATGACTCAAGGGGTTGGGTTTCCTAGGGATGACCTGGATGGTGATGGTTGGCTCGGCCAAGAGATGTCCTGAGGGGTTGGCTTGGCTCGGCCAGGGGATGACCCAAAGGGTCCGGTTTCTTGGGGATGGCCTAGATGGTGATGGTTGACTAGGCCAAGAGATTTCTCGAGGGGTCAGCTCGGCCAAGGGATGACCTAACGGGGCGGCATGTTTACCCTCATCAATTCTGATTTGTGAAAGAGAAGGAAAGACAACCCATGGATGGTTCTCAGTGATAAAAACTACTAAATGATGTTATTTTGGAGAACTCAATATGATTAAACATCGAAAATGAATAAAAATGCATATTGAGTTGTATTCTATGGAAATTTTGAAGTTAAGATATTCTTTTAGATATAGAGGAATTTATTTGAAAACTTGAATATGAATACCAAGCCAAAGGCTCCCATTACAATATGAAACTGAAAGCACTACAATTACAATTATTGCTACTCAAATCAGACGCTTCAAGAGTAAGAAAACACAGAACATCATTTAGGCCACAATAGTCTCCCCTTGCTTAGTCATAAGATCAACAAGGTCGTTTATGGACCTCGTTTCCATTGAAATGAGCAGTTCAGTTCACCTGAGAAGCAAAGCCTTTTATTTATTGTAATCATGTCTGCAAACCTCCTGGATTGGTCCTCAATAGAATTAACCCAAGCTATGACCATGGCTAAGTCACCTTCCATGGGCGTTTAGGCCTTTTGGGAGAGAAGAATTCTGCCCTTCTGGGGTCCCCTTCTCCGATTGACTCCGAGTTCTGGGTCATGGTGTTTCTGAAAAAATTCATCTTGGATTATTGTGTATTATTAAAATTATTTTCTGGAGTTGAAGTTGTTTGGGTTCTGAATTTTGCTTGAGATTCTATGGTTGTTGTTTTCTGTACCAACAATGCTTGCATTTGCAGATCACCGGGGTGTGTAATGAGAAAGAGCACGCTGAAGTTGAGTCACTGTATGCCTACCCTCTTGGACATTGATCCATAAATGTATTAGTATCTTCTTAGTACTTATTACATAATCATTCCCTTGTCTTTATTACTTTAAATAGCATTTCGTGTTTTGTTCAATGATGATTCTTAATTTTTAGGTTGGTCCTATACCTGTCGAAGATGGCATTGGGAAAGAAATTGTAATCAAATGACAATACCCATATAGACCAATAGAACATTCTATACAGATTCTCATGGACATGTCTTTATACATGTACTTTTCTACTGTGTTTCTATGTTCAACATGACGGTGCAGTGAAAAACATGAACATTTAAATTTAAGGGTAATTAATTTTTTAAGAACTATGTTTTGATTTATTGGTTTAATTGTTTTTCAACTTATTTCTTACGTTATTGTGTTTGCTTCTTCTACAGGGATTTGTTGGTGCTCCTTACAAAAAAAGTGGGTACATATACCTGAAAATGAGCATGCCTTTTTATATATTCTTAGTTCTTCTTCTTCCTTTCCTAGTTCATCAGTGCCTTCATTAGCTAAAATATTATTTAAAATGACTTTTTTTTCAGTGGTCTTTAAATTTTTGTTAAAAATTAGAGATGAATTAAAAATTAGATTAACAAAAAAAAAGTTTGGTCAGGAGTATCCCTGATGAACCTCCCCTTGATACTGCAAAAAAGTCTCACCAACTCATTTATCCAGACCATTCAGTTAGTGGGCAGCATCTGATATGGTTCATGCCATGGTGAGCAAACTGATTGTTAATAGACTTGAATGGAATTGATCATGTAAGTTAATAGTCTTGAATGGAATCATCTACTTTGGACTTATCAATAGGTCTAATATGACCATTTAAGGTGGTCCCTCAATTCAGCAGAGCTGATTGCTTAGTTGGTGAGCCATGTTTGCAGTATGGGAGGAGGGGAGATGGATGGACGTCAATACACATTTTTTCATGAAAAGCTTTATTTTGCTTTTGATTGGTCTAATAATGTAAGATCTTCCCAATGAATAGGCGTCTGACAAAAATTAAAAAGCCATTGCTGGTGAAATTGAAGCCTTGGCAATTACAGGTACACCTACAAGAACACAGGCTGCATCTGCTGAAAGGATGGACATAAACAGTGGTGATTATGGTAATTCAGTTAATGGGAAGATAAAGGTGAATGCATAAACAGTTGTGATTTTGGTAATTCAGTTAATGTTAATTAATTTTAAGAACTACGTTTGATTTATAGGTTTAATGGTTTTTCAGTTTCTTTCTTACTTAATTGTGTTTGCTGAAATGCTCATGCCTTTTTACATTGCCTTAATTATTCTCCTTTTCCTAGTTGATCACTGCCTTCTTTAGCTAAAATAGTATTGAGATGGACTTATCCTTTAAGTGGTCCCCACACCCCCCCCCCCCC
>NC_056569.1:22272101-22284526 GCF_013358625.1 Macadamia integrifolia
AAAAACCCTGTGTTGTGGTGCTTGTTGTTTGCATTTTATATTGAAGTGTGTGGAATGTGGAATGGGTGTGCACACTTGGAAGTGCCTATGAGAGGCTGAGTGTGCATACGACTGTGTGCAAACAGGGACAGGTATATCATGTTTTTCTTGGCCAGACATCGGACAGGTTTTTAGGTATCGAAATTGAACTCACTGATTCACCCCCCCTCTCAGTGACTGCCGGGTTACAACATAAACAACATTACTAAGTCTTGGGTTTAGTGCTACTACAACCACAGTGCGCGTATACTCCGGGTACGAGTTGCAAAATCCATCCCGCGATACGCCCATAGGGCTATTAGAGAAGGCCCACCATGAGTACTCATAAAAGTAAAGCATGCCGACCACCAGCTCTTAACATAAAAGTAAATGACAGAAAATAAAGGTGCTGACTCCAGCAATTTAAAAGCAGTATGATTGGCCCTCTTGAATATACCACCGAGGTTACCGACTGTCCTAATGACCAGTCGGGCGTATGTCTAACCGTCACAGTGACCCGACAACCGCGACCACTGCTTCCCCCCAAATGGTAACCCAACACCTCAACCCCTATTGGGAAGGATCGTAGCACGGGAAGATGATAATCCTAAACCGCATGCTCCTATATGACATAGTACGATTGTATAGTGCCACCGCGTCCCATTCCACGAGCCACTAATGCACTCGTTTCCAAGCCGACTACAACATCTAGTCTATTAATGCATTTTGCACAATGATGTCATCGTTCATCACATAATCACATCATCATTTGACATTGAGAAAATAAACACAACACACATGTCATAATAATATGAGGATGGCTAAGCTACATATAATTTGCATGATGACATTGCTAGTCTAGATACAATTTAATGAATGCCAAACAAGCCTTAAAATAAGGCCAAACGTCCTCTCCCCACTTACCTATTGTGTACAAAGATTCACGCCCAGTACGGGTGAGATCCGGTGCGAGAAGCGTAAATTTTTTGTGAACCTATCACAAGTGAATGGGGTTAGTATTTCACCACTTTGGGGTCAACACTAACAAGATTTGATGACAAAATCACGTTTAGAATCCTAAAAGAAGGTCACACGTCCGTTTTGAGTCCATTCGGACGTAAAAATCACATTGGGAGCCTCTCGAGTGGGTCGGACAGCCCACCTGTAACAGCCCATCGGTCTTCACAGGTGGGCGAGTCGACCCATCGGTCCTGACCCACCAGTCATGACTGGCGGGCAGGTCAGCCCACAAATTGACTCGCCGGTAGGGGTCCGCCAGTTGGCCCCGAGGGCCTGTCCTCTTAGGTGGGTGCCCTTAGGTGGGCCGTTTGGCCCACCGGTCTTAGTGAAAAAATGCCATTTTCCCCAAAACCTTCCCCAACATTTGGGGAATCAAATGGGGCTTTTCCAAACCCATTTTTCACACATTCAAGGTCTCATAAGATGATTCTAACCTAGATCTAGGTTAGATTTAAGGAATGGAAGCCATCTTACCTTCTTTGCTCAAGAACTCTTTCAAAAACCCCAAAATCACGTCTTGGCTCAAAAAATCACCAATGCTTCACAATCTTGTAAATACTTCCTCAAATCCTTCAAAATCAACACATAGACCATCTATTAAACCTTAGATTCATCATTTCAAGGGGGATTTACAAGACCTCAAGAAACTCTACCCAAATCAAGGGTTTTACTTGGGTAGGGTGAAAGTTTAAGGAATATAGCCTTCGTTCACCTCTAAACGTAGATCTCGTGTTGGAGATCACTCTTCCAGCGTTGGAATGAGAAGATCAAACCTTGGTGCCGCTTAAATCCATTTCTTCTTCCTCTTCCTTCCCCTTTCTTCTTCTTCATTCTCTTTCTCCCTTCTCTTCTCTCTCCTCTTAAATCTTCCCACCAACTTTCCGTGTAATAAATGAGATATGAAAAAACACAATTAATGCTATTTATACTTTCTTAAAATCATTAGTAGCACATGGGTGGGTCACTCAGGTGGGCGGATGCGCCTACCTGTGACCGCCCACCTAAGGGCCGAAAATTGGCCAACAAGTAGGATTTTGGTGGAATTCGAATCTCGGCATGAATCTCACTCTCGGCACAAGATATATTATACGTATGCACTTTAGGATACGGCTACATACCAGCTTTATCCATACATGGCCTTATGATATATGCATGTACATGGCTTGGGTACACCCGTCTCCTCTGGCACTGACTCAGACTTGTCTGGCCAACCGGTGTTCGAAGTCACCCTTGCCATCATGGTCCATAAGGAACCCGCCTTAACCCTCTCCAGTTCGGGTCCTGCATGGTTAAAAAGTAGGGTATCACAGTTAATGATACATCAACTCAAAGCCAAGGAGGAAGAGAAGAAAGCAAGGATGTGTTTGCTTTGAAGAGCAAGAAGCCAAGGAGAGAGAAGGTGTAAGCACCAAACTTGTCAATACAAGTTTCCAATCATCCCAGGTAATCGGTTGTGAGATTCTCTAACCTTTGATTTATATTATATGTATGTATGTATGTTAGGGTTAGTTGTGGGTGAACTGTAAGCATGCTAGCTAGTTGTGGATGTATATGCTAGGCAGAGCTTGACTATAGGGCATTAATATAAGTCAAATTTAATTGTATTCTTTATTGAGTGCTTAGTGGGTGCTAAGCATTGGGAGTGAGTGCTACACATTGTATCGGCACCGCGAGTGCCATCTCAGCTTCGGCTTGAGAAAATTGGGTGTAGGTGCTCCCGACTATGGGTGCAGTCAAAAGTAGTGTACTGAGTAGGTACGAAGCCTTTATAGGCACTACTCCGAGAATATAGGCAAATTGCCGAACCTCATAAAAACCCTGTGTTGTGGGTACTTGTGGTTTGCATTTTATATTGAAGTGCGTAGAATGTGAAATGGGTGTGCACACTTGGAAGTGCCTATGAGAGGCTGAGTGTGCCTATGAGAGGCTGAGTGTGCCTATGATTGTGTGCAAACAGGGACAGGTATATCAGGTTTTTCTTGGTCAGATATCAGACAGGTTTTTAGAGATTGGAATTGCACTCACTGATTCACCCCCCCTCTCAGTGACTGCCAGGTTACAGCAATTATCATTTAGTGAATCACCAATAGTAGAGTGAAGTTTACAAATCTTATACGTGTACTCTGATTCTAGTTGTGATTTTGGGGTATTTATGGATTTGGGTACTGTATCTGTGATCCTAAAGCGTTAGGCTAACTGGATATAGGTATCCAGTGCCGCATACCTTGGCCTAGAGGAAGCGGGGTGTGACAACCACAAGCAAACCAATTGCAACTCACGTGTGTTATGTTCACCACTAAACCTACCACAATGTAATAAGGATCCAATATAAAGAAAGCTAGGTAGCCCCTCCAAGAAGACACACATCGAAATAAGTTAATGCAGAAGATTGTGGTGATACAGATCTTTTTTAAGTTAATGCAGAAGGAATGGAGATCTCTCAAATGAGTTCATCTTGGGTTATTGTAGAAAAATTGCTATGAACTTCATTCTCTTTGTAATAGTGAATGTTGGTTGTGATTTATTCCTCACTATTTGATTGAATGATGAGCAGAGGTTTTCATTTCTAGGATATTGCTACATTACCCTGCTTTAGTCAGATTTGCTGCTTCCTATTCAACCATTGCCATCTTCAAAAGGGGTCAAAAATTCGAGACAAACTTAACACTTAATCCTGTCTATAACCCTAAAATGTGAATGCCACAGACAAAACTCTTTTCAACACCTGTGGAAATGGTGGATTCCCTCTGGATTTGGTCATCTGTTGCTCATCTAATTCATAAATTCTCACCTTCCTTGAAGCAGCAACATTCTGGCTTGGCCTTGGGCAAACACTAAAGAATTTTTTTCACATTATTGCGATTTCTTTCCCTCCTTAATTTGACATCCTTCCTTTCGGGATGCTTTTTTCATTAACCACAGTATCACATGGATACTCTTATCACAGAAACATACAAAAAAAAAGAAGTTATAACTCCAATCATATCTGAAAAGTAAAAAGTGCTTGTAATGTTAAGAAAAGTGTACTATGTAATCCTGCCAAGCCCTCTGACCAAACCTTGTCATCATCTTTCCTCAATTTTACAGGCCAGACTATACCACTGGGAATTTTAAGAACCATTATGTCAAAGGGTTCCTCTCCCAATTTCCTGATGAACTTTCCAGGAATTCTCTGAAAAGTAACCAAGCAAGTTTCGTAAAATTTATTTTCTATAGATGAAATAAGACTAGGAAGACAGTTATAAAAGAATAGTTGTTTATGCCGGCAATCGAATCAATGACTTATCCACATCCTGACACAATTCTTACTTGATCAAAAACTAAAGCGACTTCATCTACCCCTGATAGTTTCTAGTTAGTAACTTGGTATCAAGACTTTAGCAAAGGCTATTTACCTTGGAAAAAAAGGAATGCACAATTTGTAGAGTCATAAGGTTAAGCAATTGACCAGTGGTGTAAGAGGAAAAATGGATTAGTAGCCCGCCAAAAAAACGATCATTGGGGTCGTCCAACCTTAAGAAATTGCATGAGGAACCAGAATGAATTGCTAAAATAGTTGGGATATGGTTCAGTGTGTTTATATCGTGTATCCAAGATAAACGAGAAAGATCATAAAGCCAGATCTTAACCAAAAAGTGGCCACAAATTTGGATGGTTAGTTAGATTTCTTCTAGCAGAGGGAGAAAAAGTGTCACACCCCACCTCCACTCACTTGGAGGCTAGTGACATGGACACGCACATGTATTCACAATCCATCCAGGATCCACGATGCAGTACTTTAAATTCATACGATTATGAAATGAATCTAAGATCACATACTTATCATATAAACAAAATATATCCACTGATCATTTCTATTGATATTTACCATATTTACACAAAAAAATGTTTTCACATTTGGATCATAATTACAGTTATGCCCCTATAGGGCTACATCTGTATATACAAAAAAAAAATCAAAAAGAGAATATGATACTCCCATCTTCAACGTGCTCCAAAAGCACAGTCATCACACACGCATCCATTCTCGTGCGCAACTAACTCCTCATCCCAAAGGTCACCTCCATAGAGAGTTGGATCCTCAATCACAGTGTTCGAAATGTTACCTGAATCAACATCTAAAAAGGGGCAACAACGGGGGTGAGCTTCCACGAAGCCGAGTGAGAGGTAACACACACAAGCAATCATGACAATCCAAGAAAATGCAATAGTATAAATATCCATGCCCAACCACATCAATATGAATGCAATGACATGATCCATTTATTATTAAACAATTCTAATCAATAATTTCTAAGTTCAAAAGGGGTATAAGTGCTATTGCAACATAGGTGTTATTCCCAGTCATGAATGTACGTTTTCAATCCCTAGGGATATAAACTAGTTGCGAGTCAGGAGCATATCGATCCTTACATGGCTACTTTGGTACCCAGTAAGCCCCTATTAATAACCCTCCCATAATACCATTACATCGAATCCAACATCGCATGTAGGGTATACCCGTCACTGAATCAAACATTGCGTGAGGGTCTATCACGATGTTGGCATCTACGCACCTCAGTCATCAAAAATCGTCCTCAACCACAGACCATCGGACGAAAGGATTAGCCAATACGTACACACATACACACTCATATTGAGTATGTAATGCCATCGACACCAACCATTGGCCACCCTGCACCCCAGTCTCTACATACACATGCACACACACACACACACACACACACACACACACACACTCACCCTGAGCATGTAGTGCCTCAACACCAACCATTGGCCACCTTGCACCCCAGTCACACACACACACACACTCACCCTGAGTATGCAGTGCTGTCGGCACCAACCGTTAGCCACCCTGCACCCAGTCATACACATATATACACACACATACACTTACCTTGATCATGCAGTGTTGTCGGCACCAACCATTGGCCACCTTGCATCCCAGTCACACACACACATATGCACAATCATAATCCACATTCTCATGCCACATCAACACTTTACACAAGGAATAATATAATAATATGAAAAATGATATAATTCATCCACATATGCATTATGATACAAGCATTCCATAAAAGCATACAAAATCTCCTCACCTCAAGTCCTAGGTGATGATGGATAACTGATGGCCTCACATTGTGTCTCGTCACCTCTTGGTTCTACTCCTAAGATACATAAGGATTTTAAGAAATAAACCGCCCATAGAGAAATGAGACCCTAGGCCCATAGAGAAATGAGAACCTGGGCACATGTTCTAGCTTCATTTCCTATTTATCTTTTCTTTGAAATCATTCTCAACTTAGGGTTTTATGACCATAGGGTTAATTTATATATGGGGGATGTTCACCCACCTCAATTAACTTAGATTAAGTGTAATTAATGGTTTAATTAAGATAGGTTTACACAATGCATCCAAATTCCCCAAAGTTTCAATCGCGACTAAGTAAAATTTGAGGAATTTCGGTTGAGGGTGTAGGTAGTGACCACCAATGGCTTATGTGGTCACCGCAATCCACTATACATATATTTAATTTCATTTTCCCACACCCAATTTCTGGTTTGAATGGTGGGGTATAGAGGGTTTGGGCAAAACCCACCATTTCTAGGGTTTAGTTACCTAAATTGGGAATTTTACTCGGGAGGGCTCATAGACTCAAATTGATCCATCAATCTTGTTAGGGTAGGTCTCTTACACTAAATACCTCTCCCAATTTGTAGTTTTAATAAGTGGGAAAGTGGGTTTTAGTAATTTTCCCCATTTCTAGGTTTTATATTGCCCAAATTGAGGTTTGAAGTGGGGATTTCTTAAAGGAAGGTTCATAGGTTCCAATGGAACCATTGATCTTGCTAATCAAATCCCCCTCCTAATTAGTAGTTTTAGTGAGTGGAGAGGTGAGAATCAATTGGGGTTTCTCTTACCTAGCTTAAGAAATAGTGGAAATGAAGAGAGAGAGAGAGACAACTTCCTATAAGGTAGCGAGAGAGAGATGGTTTACCTTAAATGGGTAGATGCTCCCTTTGCTCCCCTTTTCTTCCTCTTCCCTTGCTCTTCCCTTCTTCTTCTTCTTCTCCTTTCTCTCTTCTCTTGCTTTTAGTTTGGTAGGAATGAAAAGAATGGGTAAGGACTTTTATTTATAGAGTCACTTAAGTTAACTAAGGTTTGTTTGGCAAAATAATGGTTTCTACCATTTACTAGTTTAAACTATAATTTGAGATAACGGGCTCACCTTGGGGTGTCCCAATATATTAATCTACTTCTAATTCTGTTGTCTCACCCTTGGGATTGGGTTTGAGTTATCTAGGTGTGAGGGATTGGGCCCCACGACCAAATAACCCCGTTTTGGCCTGTATTTTCACTTTTAAGGTTCGGGGATCTTCCCGTGAAGTATGAGGGCTTAATTAACCTTTTCTTCTGCGCCCGGAACCCCTTCCAATTTTTAAGACATGAGTAGCAAGTGCAAGTGGAGTCATCCTTCTCTTCCCGGCAAAATACGGCTGCTACCCAGTTTTCATCGGTACCAGTATCCTCCGGTGCCTCATCTGTACAAATAAAAATAGGAATTTTAGGGCACGGGTATAACAAAAAGTAATGGAAAAGGCTTTACTAGGAAAGAGAGGATGCAATGTACAACCCTTTTTTATTTAGGTAAGAGGCTTTGACCCTCCTATTTCTCTATTATGCTTAAATTGATATAGCCTATAAAACATAGAATTACAATTCTCACATACTGTCCCAATATCTTTCTCCATTGAAGTGTTTCTCTTCTAATTCCTTCAATAAAACTGATCAATAAATTCTCACTAAACCTTTTTTACTTCCACTTAAGAAAATTATCCAATAGGGGCTAAAATTCTCACCTAGTATTCTTCTATACAACTCCTATATGTTCTTCAACTTGCTCTATTTAGTTTTTTCAACCATTGTAGGGTATATGCTGCTGCCATGATTATAGAGTTAGGAAGCTTGGACCATCCATGTGCACCCTAATAGAACTCTACATTCAAGACAGTATATGCATAATTAACTGCTAAAATATTAAAACCAAAGTGAGGATACTCAAAAGGGTCTAGCTAAAACAGGAGGAGGTTTCTTGTTGGTTATCAACTTGGGCCAAGAAGTTTGAATCCAACCAGAATCAATTCTGCCCTCACCCAGCAATAGTAGGCCTCAAGGAGAAATCAAGACCTCTTAGTTGTGAAGGGGTCCTTGCCATTGAGCTACACCTTGGGGTTACAGAATTTTCCCACTGCACTGCCATTTCCAATGGTGAAATGGTGGAGGTATGCAAATAATTTTGCAGCTAGCATTACATTTTAATGAATGCAATGTTTGACGCTTATGTTAATGCAGAAAAGCTTTCCCTACATCAAGTCAGATTAGGGGATATAGCACATATTTGATTCCAGATGGTATAGAAGCTTGTGTGGATCAGTTCCAAAAGTAATCTACTCTGGTAGTTTTACATGGATGGTGATCAACTAACAAACCAACTGGATAAAAACTAATAAACATCAAGAGAAACCTCCCCCACCCCCTACCAGAAAAAAGAAAAAGAAAAAAAGGGAAAGTATCAACATTGTAGCTGTAACCTTAAAGAAAAGTCCATTTTGGTAACTGACAACTTATGAGTGAATCATTTCCAAAATCACCTTCTCTGCTACTTAACTAATCTTCATTATAAACTATCACAAGAAACAGCATGAACAGTTCAACATCTATAGAATTGTGACACATTATGACTTATAACCATTCATCAAATTTGGGAAGACAGAACACATGAGAGAGAGGGAGAAAGAAATAGGCTGATGCCTATGAGCTGTTGATCTTGAATGTTTTGACTTGAGAATTATCTTAAAGAAGTGAAGCCCCTCCACCAGGAAATTTATCTCACCATAGGCTTCTTCGTATCTCCGGGATAGGCACATTGTAGAGAACATTGGATTATCTATATACCACACCTGTGTATCTTAGGGCCAATAGAGAGGATATTTTCTTTGTATTTGGGCACCAGACAACGCAAGTGAGCTGCTGCGGATGGAAAGGCAATGTGATGGGAAATACATTGTGGACTTTAACAGTGAGTTTAACAAAATTGGAATGAAAATGCAAAGTTTATGCTGTTCACAACAACATTAAGAGTGGAGATGCCTGCTTGCATTTGTTGTGCTGCCACAATTCATAATTAGTTGTGCTTTTCTTCCTTGTACCATATCTTATGATGTGGTAATAGTTTAAGATAAATGGAGGCGACGTTTTTATACTGCTCCCTTATTTTTTACTCTTTGACACTCAACTGGTGGGAAGTTCATAGAAGTGACATAAAGTCATAAGGACAACCCCTCCACGGTGTGTTGTAGGCACTCTTAATAAGCATCCAATTTTCATAGAACCTGCATATCAGTAAATCTGCTTTATATTATAATTCCAAAGTGCTATTCCAATAATTATAAATATGTTGTTTCTTTGATTTAAATCCTTCAGACCAAATCTTCTTCCTTTGTTTAATTTTATTTCTCATTTATTATCTCTGTGACTGGGGTTTCTTTGACTTAAATGAAAATTATTCTCTGTAAATCCTTCAGACATCTTTCAGACCAGATCTTCTTCCTTTGTTTAATTTTATTTCTCATTTATTATCTCTGTGACTGGGGTTTCTTTGACTTAAAAGAAAATTATTGTCGCTGTAAATCCTTCAGACTGTACATCAGATATGTTTCCTTGCGGGAACAGGGGCCATGAAACTAGAAAAAGTCTTGCCTGAGTCCTTATTCAAGTTTGGCTCCATTGAATTCTTTATCTAGCAAAGTTTAAGCACGGAATTTTTATCATTTGTGCAGTACTTGCCAAAACGCTTTGCTGAGAGATGTCTGACAAAGGACCCTCAAAGAGTATCGAGTCGAAAGTGTTCATTTTTTTTTATTCACTGAAAATGTAGCCTCATAAGGAAGTTAGGTAAGTCCAAGGTTCCATTAGAGAGTATAATGAAATACAATGTTAGAGAATGCTAAGTCTTGTTTTGCACACCCTAGAGATGGATTGTGTGTAATTAGAGATGGGGTGCTTTTTCATGCAACTGATCAATGCCAGATCTGTCGCAAAAGAAGAGGCTTGCTTGATAACATTCAAATTTATCAGGATGTTAATTGAACTAATAATTTCAGATTTTAATTATAATGTGAACCATGTTGCACTTGTGATTGCTAATGGACAATTACAATATTATTTCACATAGGATAGATACTATACTGATCTAATTCTACTTTCTATTTTCTTGGTGTGTAGCATTGCAGGTTCCAAGGGATGCAGGGTCAAATTGGATGCTCCATTTGTCTTATATCCCATTAGCATTTTTCTGTACATGGAGTAGAATGTTGTTAGGGAAAAAACTCTGCTCTAGGATGGACTTACAGCTTCAGGATAACATTAACCAGCTGTATGTCTCAATTGTTTTGCTACCCCTCGCATATGATGTAGTGCATGCAGCATTATAATGGTTGAGAATTAACAACATAATGGTTGAGAATTAACAAGGCAGCAAAGTTAAAACATCTACAAGACACGAGAGAGGTGTTGTGGGGGGACATATTCTTCAGTCCCAAATCAGCCAAAGAGGAAGATTATGAGGCCGTAAGCGGACAATATCATGCCAAGGTTACACATGAAATTTGTTTACATGGAGAGAGAGAGAGAGAGAAATGATTGCATCCCTGGACATACACTAATAGTAGAGGTTTTGCACCCCCAGAATAGATTTCTTATATACAATGATGTGCAGAAGAGCTATGATTTTACGAAGGATATCACATAGTTGGACTTGAACATTAGACTATCAGGTGCTCCAGCATTCTCGTTACTTTTAGCATTAAAGAGTAGACGAACAACCATGGCTAATGGGTTCAATAGCTCGGAATATATGAACACGCATTACATTCTTCCTTCCTCCAACTTCAATCAACTCAAACACACAAGCATCACCTTCCACCAGATTGTTTCCTTTCCAAAATTCAAGCAATCCATTTCTCAGATGGGTACGTCCATCTCTCTCATGATGTATTTTGAATGTCCACAACCTCCCCTGCGGATCCTGGACCTCTACTATCTCCTTTTCTATGAACCCATTATTTACTGCAACAGCCTTTGGAACAGTCTGCCATCCAAGATCAATAAACGATCGTATGAGGTGATTAGTTTCCTTCCAATGAAATAAAAAATCGAAACAATCTAATTGGTCAGATTGATAGGGAAAACTCACAATCTGATATTTTCTGCTTGTTCTCATTATCTGGGTGAAATGTGGATTGTCTGTTTTGAATAAGCGCACTGTTTCGACTCTCCCATTCCTTTCAATCTTGTTAGCTGGCATCCTCTTCCTCCACTTCTTCTCTGACACACTAGATTCACCTATACACGAATTAAAGCTTGTGAAATTCAAAACAAAAACAAAAAACCATTTTGTGTTTGAATTCAGCCAAAAAAAAAACAGAGTATTCTCCAAGAACTCACTTGTCATTTTACCATAAGTAACCCCTTTCTCTGGGGATTTGAGCCTCTTATTCTTCCCAAGTACTTTATTCACTATCTGGGAAATGGGTTTTTCTTTCTCTACTTCGTGTATGGGAATTTTCTTCTTAGTTTCTGATACGGGTTCATCTTCATCATCAAAGGAAAAAGGATCTTCTTTCTTTGTATAGTGTTTTTGTCCATTTTCATGATCACTATTCTTCCTCCTTCTCTTAGCTGACATCGGCAATTCCTTTTCGCAAGCAGTTTTGGCAAATATAGTGACCCTAAACTTAGAATCTCCATTGTACCTGAAAATTAAGAATTCTCCAGGTTTCAAAGAGTGATACCTCACAAATTTCCGCCAACCCCTTCGAAAAAACCAGTTCTCCTTGAACTTTTTAACCCTCACAGGCCAACGCTTTCCATTCGGACTTTGAAGGATGAATATTCCTGGCAAATCCCGATTAAAATGCTTGATAAATTCTGGAGGTATCAGCTGAGAAAAGGAAAAAAAGCAGCTCAGATTAGTCCCAGTCTACCAAAACAGAGACCAACTCCTTAGTTCTTTGTACCTCAAATGGTAAACAAATTAAATGATATCACGGAAAAAAAAAAAAAAAACTCAAATTAAATGATGTTTACCAGTCGCTTTGAGAAATCACCGATGAGGACTTTGAAGAAGGAAGGTTGGATCTGTCGACGGTTTGGTTGTCTACCCATTTGGAAATTGAAACTTTTGAATTTGAATTTTGCATATGAAACTCCGAAAAAGGATCACAGAACAAATGTTTATGGGGAGGGGGCCTTTGTCAGACATAAATAGAGAGAACCCTTCCATCTTGGGCACTAGAAACTAAGATTTCATCCGTGCAAGCAA
>NC_056569.1:22284546-22331000 GCF_013358625.1 Macadamia integrifolia
CCCCCCCCCCCCCAAAAAAAAATATATATATATATATATCAGTTCAGTCAGGAGCATCCATGATAACCTACCCTTGATACTGCAAACAAGTCTCCCTAACTGATTTATCCAGACCATTCAGTTAGTGGGCAGCATCTGATATGGTTGTGGTGCACAAACTGTATTGTTTGCGATCTTAACCTTGAATAGAATCTTCTACTTTGGACTTATCAATAGGTCTCATATGACCATTTAAGGTGGTCCCCCAATTCATAATGTAAAATCTTCCCAATGAATAGGCATCTGAAAAAATGAGAAAGTGATCGTTGATGAATCTGAAGACTTACCAAATATGGGGACCCCTAAAAGAATGTAGACTTGCATCTGCTTATAGTAATTCAGGAAATGGGAAGATAGGTGAATGCATATGAGAACCTGTCTAGGTCAAGGAAGAGCTTTTTGAACTTTGTGGTGATGCTTTTGAAAGTGTTGTGTGTTGAAGAGGAAGCTCCTTTGAACAACCTGGAGACACTGGAAAATTCAAGAATGAGCAGGATTATGTGCTAGAGTTCCAAAGGAAAGACCCATTCTTTCAACAGAAATGGGTGACACAAATACTGAGATGGTTCCTAGAACTTTGGCAAAAATAGTAATATGAATCTCTAGACATCTGAAAAGTCTTTTGTTCGTAATTTTCCACTAAGGTTTTTTCGTGGTAACCGGTAAATCTATTGCTTTGTAGGTTCATGTAGCCTCTGTCCAAATCCTAAAGAAGCCAAGCAGAGCTTTTGGAGCACTGCTGGAGAATTCAACCTCAGAAATCTTAATCCTGATAGAAAAGTGAGTTCTATTTTCTTTATTTTTCTTCAGTTAATTTATCTCTTTTCTCCCTCTTAAGTGCTCTGGCCATCCTTAATAATGACTTTTAGTACTGCAACTATTTTATCTTATAGGGGTCTTTACAGAATCCAAATAAATCAAAGGCCAAGGTTAAGAATTGTCGCATCTGACTTCTACTTCTGTAACAGAAATATAATTGTATGTTACATTTCTTTATAAAAATGCATTCTATGCAAGAGGGCCACAGTCTATTCTTCTTATAAAACCACTAAGCTAGTCCAAAAGTGCTCTTGATGTTTAGAATCTTTAATGGTACAGGCCCATTTGAACAGAGGAACTGAGGAAACAATACTTAATTTAAGCCAAAGTCTCGAATATCTCTCTTTGTTTTCATATCTCATAATGCTCATCTGGTTGACCCCCTTACAAATGGCCCTTGTGGTTACTTGTGCTCCTCTTCTTAATTCCAGAAAGTTCACTGTTGAGAAAATAAGAAACTGGAAACTGTAATTTCATAATTTTGACTTTCTTCTCCAATCATTATTATTGTTATTATTTTATTTTTTTTGAAGAGAATTGTTGTCTTTCATAATGCTTCATGGTTAGACCCTAATACTGTCAGTCCCTATTCTTTTCTTTCTTTTTTCAAAATTCTGCAATTACTTTACAGTTCCAGTTGGACCCATTGCCCTCAGGCCTTAGCAGATGTCTTTTAGGAGTCCCTGGAGTTTGACTTGGAATTGGAATAGGAATAGGTTAGCCTTGTCATGGCATATAAATGTGCATATAAATTGAGAGTTTTTGTTTAGTTTATAGTTTTTTTTATTGGTTAAGAGAATGGTGCTTTTTTTATAGTGGTTTGATAGTGAACCCTACTACTGTTAGTTACCTTCCATATTCTTCTCTCTTAAATTTTTCTGCAATTCTGTTACAGTTGAAAATTGGGCCCATCACATACACTATCAAATTATTCTACATCACAATAAAATCCAGATCCCTATCTCTTAGACCCTGCTTTATGAGCACTTTTGGTTCAATTCACTCAAAGAGACCTTGTAAACATAGTTTCAGGTGATTCATGGGATACTGCTGGCTCACAACCACCACCTGTATTAAAAGGCACCCAAGGCGCCATGCTGTTACAAGATTGAAGCCTAATGAAGCCTCTCCACAATATGACATAATGTGAGAAGGGGTCTCTTCTGGAACTTCACCACATGATCTTTATGGTTGCAAATGTGATTTCAAATCTTAAAGGATTTTCTGCTTTTGCTTTATTGTGGAAACTCAAGCCCGTAAAAGTCTGATCATAAATCTTTCATGATTAGGGGTAGCCTGCTACCTGAAACTTAATCCATTTGCTATTTCAATGTCTGCTTCCATACCCCTGAAGCAACCTACTAACCCTAGTTTCATGTGATTCTTGTGATCCTGTAATCCCAAGTCCTCCTCCCCCTAATTCCTGGAAACATGCTGATGCAATACCAAAGGCTTTATACAATCTGACAAACTAAACTGAGTAAAGGGCTTCCCATCTTGGTTTCACATGGCTCTTAATCAGGATACTCCTGTTCTGCTCACAGTACATCATCAACAATGCCTAGTATCACTGCTGTGATATTTACAAGACCTAGTTCCCCTCTTAAAACAATTGTACATTTCTGATCATTCCTTGATACCTTCTCTTATACAATGATTTCCTTATCATTTTCACTTGTACTGCTACTAGTACCATTTTTCATGTGTTACCTTGTTGGGTCAACAAAATAGGCCAGGCTGACTGAGTCCATCTGACCCTACCAAACACGTGTCATAAGAAATAATTACAGTTTTGGTCCTTTTGGAGTTGCTTTACTTCTGTACTTACATGGCTAGTCTTTCTCATGTTGCCACTGTATGAAGCCAGAAGATGTTGGGTTAAGCAAGGTGTTATAAAAGGGACTCCCAGGGTGAAATATACAGTGCAGTCATCCCACTCCACACCACAGCCACCCAGAGATGACTGTCTTCAGCAAGCTTCTCTTAGGATCAAATGCATATCAAGGCATACGATTGGGTTGATCCTGTCAAGTTTGAGAGTTATTCCATGCCTTCTTCAAACAGTTAGTACTCTCATCTCTCTCTTCCTCTGTTTTCTTATTTGTTAGCAGATGTTAAATGGTTAAAATGAAACCCATGAAGTGGATTTTTCTGGCTAACCCAATTAGGATAAATTTGCATTGAGACTGGCAAGATTGAAGGTGAACACAGTGTTCACAGCCCCGTGCGACACTTCTGTACTCTATCCCACATTTGGAGGAAATATTCATTCCTTCATGGTAGTTACACCGTGTGCAGTTGCTTGATGTGCTTGGACCTCCTCATTCAAAAGAATATGGCGACACTGCACATACTATAATGATCTACCCTCCTCTGTTAGTCGGTCAGGTAAGCAGAAGTTAGTGTGTTTTAATTTGGAGATGGATATCACATGATTTAGTGATCATAATTTTATTCTTATTGGCCCCCGTGTGAGTGGCCCAAGGTGTGCCTAGTGAGAGTCGAACTCAGGACGTCTGAGTTTACGGTTCGTACCAAATTCGTTGTTCACCAACTGCGCTACCCCCTTGGGTTATAGTTATAAATAAGTTTGCTCCTCTATTGTACACTGGTTGATAATATCCTTATACTATTACCTCATATCCGTTGCACGCCATCTGAACGCCTCGTGGTTGAAGGAAAATTGTCTCCCCTTTTTTGATATACCTAACTTACATAAAAAAGGATTGTGAAGTTGTATATTAATTATTCGAGTAGTAAAATAGTGGAAAGTGTCTACTAACCAAAGTTGATAAAAACAAGTTTAACCTTCTATTTTTGTCTTTACAATGAGGGTAAAATCCTATGTTCAACACATTTTTAAACTTGAAGGCCTTATGGGAATATAATAGGGGATAATAAAAAAAGATATACAATTTTTTGGTTCATCCATTAAAATATATACAACATGCACTCCATCGCCCAGATAACTGTCTATTGGCATTTGGTAGCTGTTTCTCATATGGACCATGTCTCCATTAAGGGGGAACTATGTTGCTTTAATGGTAATTGGGTATCTGTTTCACTGTAATATAATGGAATTGGGAGTTCTTTGAATACCTTGTGACAGTTGAAGGATACCCATCCGTTTTAACTTTTTTTTTTTTGCCAAAGCCCATCTGTTTTAACTGAGTAACGGTAAACAGTTCTTAACTCTTTTTTTTTGGTTTACAGATTGTAGTTTAGGGGAATCCAAAGAGGGAGAAGGTTGTTATGGATGGTTGGAAGAGATTGACATGCCGAAGGACTTAAAGATGTAAGGGGTTAAATACTTGGGCCCACAGATCATTGAAATCTTTTGCAAGTTTTCTCATCTGTGGGTGTGGATGTTGATGTTTAACACTAAAACAACTAGGGTGAACCTTCTTTTATTTTTACTTTTTGCTATTGTTTCTATACTTCTATGTAAAGGTGTCAATCAGGACGATTCTCAGTATTCGAGATGGGTCTATACCGGTATTGTCACACCCCGTTCACACAGAACCGGGCCAGTGACCAGGTTAACACCGGTTAACCCAAACCTGCCAGGATCATCTGATACAGTATCCAACCACAGCATACACACAACTAAGAAAGTGTTCATCAGTTCAGCGGAAGACTTAATTTACTTGTAGATATTCCTATTATACTTGATACCCAAATTGTAATACATAGTTAAGTACATATGGGCATGCAGGCATGATATTTACACAAAATAATACAATTTACATATCAAGTACACAAAAGGGATCATCATCAAAAACACAAAGGGTACAGCTCAGCTCGGTATTAAAAGTAGAGCTCAGCTCGGCATCAAAGGTAAAGCTCAACTCGGTATCAAAAGGTAGAACTCAGCTCGGTATCAGAAGAAGAGCTCAGCTCGGTATCAACAGTAAGCTCAGCTCGGTATCAAAGCTACGGTCCTGCAGCACAGCCCTCGCACGAGCAATCCGTGCCGTGCTATAATTACTCGGGGACCCACCAATCCTCTTCAGGGAATTCAACTGTGGGGCCCGACCCATGCTTTTCAGATTGACGACTTGCAAAATCATTTAAAAGAGGTGCACACGTGGGATGAGCTCACTAGCTCAGTAAGTGAAAAGAACCACACAGCAGTCCGCACAACAAATCACAATCATATGCACTATATGCTATGCAATTCATTTTAATCACTTCTACCTAGTCAACATTACTAAGTCTTTGGTTTAGTGCTACTACAACCACAGTGCGCGTATATTTTGGGTGCGAGCCGCGAACTCCATCCCGTGATACGCCCATAGGGCTGTCGGAGAAGGCCCACCGTGAGTACTTGGAAAATTAAAACATGCCGACCACCGGCTCTCAACATAAAGTAAATGACAGAAATTAAAGGTGTTGACTCCAGCAATTTAAAAGCAGTACGACTGGTCCTCTTGAATATACCACCGGGGTTGCCGACTGTCCTAATGACCAACCGGGCGTATGTCTAACCGCCACAGTGACCCGACAACCGCGACCACTGATTCCCCCAAATGGTAACCCAACACCTCAACCCTTGTTGGGAAGGGTCGTAGCACGGGAAGGTGATAATCCTACACATGCTCCTATATGACATAATATGATTGCATAGTGCCTCCGCGTCCCATTCCACGGGCCACCAATGCACTCGTTTCTAAGCCGACTACGACATCTAGTCTATTAATGCATTATGCACAATGATGTCAACATTCATCTCATAAGCACATCATCATTTAACATTGAGAAAATAATCACGACACACATGGCATAAGATAATGTGAGGATGGCTAAGCTATATATAATTTGCATGATGACATGGCTAATCTAGATACAATGGAATGATGCACAACAAGCCTTAAAATAAGGCCAAACATCCTCTCCCCACTTACCTGTAGTGTACAAGGACTCACGCTCGGTACGGGTGAGATCCGGTGCGAAAAGTGTATGTTTTGGTGAACCTAACATAAGTGAATGGGGTTAGCACTTCACCATTTTGGGAT
Source organism: Macadamia integrifolia (assembly GCF_013358625.1). NCBI lineage: Eukaryota > Viridiplantae > Streptophyta > Magnoliopsida > Proteales > Proteaceae > Macadamia > Macadamia integrifolia. Next base: position 22,290,420 of record NC_056569.1, read on the forward strand.
CAAAATTAACACGATCCAATGATAAAATCATGTTTAGAATCCTAAAAGAAGGTCGCACATCCGTTTTGGGTCCGTTCGGACGTAAAAATCACGTTGGGAACCTCTCGGGTGGGTCGGACAACCCACCTGTCATGACCCACCGGTCATGATCGGCAGGCAAGTCGGCCCGTAGGTTGGCCCACCGATTGGGCCCGAGGGTCCTGCTAAGACCGGTGGGTAGGGTGGCCCATCGGTTGGCCCGCTGGTCTTGGCCCCGAGGCTCTGTCCTCACAGGTGGGTGCCCTCTGGCGGGCCATTTGGCCCACCGGTCTTGGCGGAAAAGTGCCATTTTTCCCCAAACTTCCCCCAACCTTTGGGGAATCAAATGGGGCTTTTCCAAATCCCTTCTTCACACATTCAAGGTCTCATAAGATGGTTCTAACTTAGATCTATGTTAGATTTAAGGAATGGAAAGCCATCTTACCTTCTTTGCTCAAGAATTCCTTCAAAACCCCAAAATCACTTCAAATCACCAATGCTCTTGCCAACCTTGTAAACACTTCTTCAAATCCTTCAAAATCAACACATAGATCATCTATTAAACCTTAGATTCATCATCTCAAGAGGGATTTACAAGACCTTAAGAAACTCTACCCAAATCAAGGGTTTTACTTGGGTATGGTGAAAGTTTAAGGAACCTAGCCTTTGCTCACCTCTAAACGTAGATCTCGTATTAGAGATCACTCTTTCGGCGTCGGAATGGGAAGATCAAGCCTCGGCGCCGTTGAAATCCATCTCTTCTTCCTCTTCCTTCTCTTTTCCTCTTCTTTCCCTTCTTTTCTCTCTCCTCTTTATTCTTCTCACCAAACGTCCGAGTGTCATAAATGAAAAAAAGAAAAAGGAAAACATAAGATAGCTATTTATACCTTTTTAAAACATCTTGTAACCTCATGGGTGGGTCACACAAGTGGGCAGATGCGCCCACCTGTGACTGCCCACCTAAGAGCCAAAACTTGGCCAACAAGTGGGATTTTGACAGATTTCGACTCTCGGCACGGATCTCACTCTTGGCATAAGATGTAATATATGTATGCGCTTTAAGATACGGCTTCATACCTGCTTTATCCGTACATGGTCTTATGATATATGCATGTACACGGCTTGGGTACTCGCGTCTCCTCTAGCACTGGCTCGGACTTGTCTGGCCAGTCGGTGTTCAAGGTCACCCTTGCCATCATGGTCCACAAGGATCCCGCCTTAACCCTCTCCGGTTCGAGTCCTACATGGTTAAACCGGGTCAACCGTGTAATCAGACCGGGTTTAAGAAGTAGGGTATTACATTTACCCCCCCTTTTCTGAAAATTTCATCCTCGAAATTAGCGTACCTGGTTGTTCAAAAAGATGAGGGTACTTGGCTTGGATTTCATCCTCTTTCTCCCAGGATGCTTCTTCAAGTGAATGATTAGCCCATCGCACCTTTACATAGGAAATGGAGTGGTTGCGAAGGGTTTTCACCTTTCGGTCCAAAATTTCAGCTGGCTGCTCTGTATAGGTCATATCAGCTTCAAGATATTCTGGTTCCACGGGTAATACATGAGATGGATCATGCATGTATCGCTTCAGCATGGATACATGAAACACGTTATGAACATCCCCGAGTGAAGGTGGCAGAGCAAGCATGTAGGCTACTGAGCCAACTCGGGCTAAGATCTCAAATGGTCCAATGTATCTTGGGCTCAATTTCCCCTTTCTGTGAAATCTTTGCAACCCCTTAGTAGGAGAGATCTTGAGAAACACCTTTTCTCCTGGCTGAAATTCAATGTCTTTTCTGCGGGTGTCTGCATAGCTCTTTTGACGAGACTGAGCTGTTTTAATCCTTTCCCGAATAACATCGTCCTTGTCACAAGTCATCTGTATCATTTCAGGTCCTAACATTCGGCGTTCGTCTACCTCATCCCAATACAGAGGAGTCCTGCACTTCCTACCATATAATGCCTCATACGGAGCCATCCCAATTGTAGCTTGGTAACTGTTGTTATAGGCAAACTCCATAAGGGATATATATTCTTCCCAACTACCACACATTTCCATTGTACATGCCCTGAGCATGTCTTCTAATATCTGTATGGTCCGCTCTGACTGACCATCAGTCTGTGGGTGGAAAGCAGTACTCAAATTCAATTGTGATCCCAAGGCATGCTGGAAGCTTTTCCAAAATCTGGAAGTGAACCTTGGGTCCCTATCTGATACAATGCTCACTGGCACTCCATGCAAGCGCACTATGTTATCCATATAAAGTTGTGCTAATTTGGCCATAGAGAACTTGGTCTTGATGGGAATGAAATGAGCAGTCTTAGTAAGCCGATCAACGATCACCCATATCGCGTCCATTCCCTTAGGTGTACATGGTAGTCCGGTGACGAAGTCCATTGTAATCCTATCCCACTTCCATTCTGGTACTGGGAGTGACTGAAGAGTACCATAAGGTCGATGCCTCTCAACTTTTACTTTCTGGCATGTAAGATAAGTCGCTACATATAGGGCTATTGTGACTTTCATGCTTGGCCACCAGTAATTTTGTTTGAGGTCTTTATAAATCTTTGTACTTCCTGGGTGGAGTGAGTACTCGGAGCTATGTGCTTCTCGCACTATCTTGTCTTGTATATCCAAATCATCGGGTACACACAATCTGCCTCGAAACATCAATGCCTCATCACTGGCTAAAACAAAATATGGGTCGTTCATTGTTTGATCTTGAACCTTAACACTGATCCACTGTAATTTAGGATCCAAAGGTTGTTTCATTATTATCTCTTGCCTAATAGTCGGATGCACCTGTAGAGCCGTCAAGGATACAGTCAACCATTTAAGGTTTTCTGGTTGACGTTCAAACTCTAAGGTTGCTCCTTCATATAAGAGAGCTTCGTCCATTAGCGTCGCCTCTTGTACAAGTGATGGGTTGACTGCTAAGTACGAGAGTGACACAGTCTATGCCTTTCGACTTAACACATTTGCCACTACATTCACCTTGCCGGGATGATACTGAATGTCACAGTCATAATCCTTCATGAGCTCAAGCCATCTCCTCTGCCTCATGTTCAAATCCTTCTGGGTGAAAAAGTACTTAAGGCTCTTATGATCACTGTATATCTCACACTTCTCCCCATACAAATAATGTCGCCAAATCTTAAGGGAAAAAATGACTATGGCTAGTTCTAAGTCATGAGTGGGGTAGTTCTTCTCATACTCCTTTAGTTGTCGGGAAGCATATGCTATCACCTTTCTGCGTTGCATGAGAACACAACCCAACCCAACTTTGGAAGCATCAGTGTAGACTATCATTCCACCTGTGCCTTCAGGGATGGTCAACACAGGGGCCGACACCAACCTCTTCTTCAATTCCTGGAAACTCTTCTCACATTCCTCTACCCAGTCGAATTTCACACCCTTTTTGGTTAATTTAGTCATTGGCGCTGAGATTCGAGAAAAATTTTCAATAAAGCGCCGGTAATATCCAACCAAACCCAAGAAGCTTTTAATTTCAGTGACATTTTTAGGGCTTTCCCACTCTACTACTGCTTTCACCTTATCAGGATCCACCTCGATTCCGGCCTTAGACACTACGTGCCCCAGGAATCCAACTTGCTCAAGCCAAAATTCACATTTGCTATATTTGGCAAACAATCGTTGTTCTCTCAACCTCTATAACACCATTCTCAAATGTTGAGTGTGCTCCTATTCTGTCTTGGAGTAGATTAAGATGTCATCAATACAAATAATTACCCATTTATCGAGAACATCATGAAATACTCGATTCATTAAATCCATGAATGCTGCCGGTGCATTGGTTAACCCAAAAGATAACACTAGGAACTCATAGTGACCATACCGAGTCCTGAATGCTGTATTGGGTATGTCGCTGCTCTTTATCTTGAGCTGATAATAGCCTGATCGAAGGTCTATCTTTGAAAATACCTTGGCACCCTACAGTTGGTCAAATAAATCATCAATGCGTGGCAATGGATACCGGTTCTTAATGGTTAGCTTATTTAATTCCCGGTAATCAATGCACATACGCAAGCTCCCATCCTTCTTCTTGACAAACAATACTGGGGCACCCCACGGTGAAACACTTGGGCGAATAAACCCCTTCTCCAATAATTCTTGCAACTGCTTCTGCAACTCCTTCAATTCGACTGGTGCCATCCTGTATGGAGCTTTAGATACTGGAGCTGCTCTAGGAACCAAGTCTATGGTAAACTCCAACTCTCTATCAGTCGGTAAATGCATCAGATCATCTGGAAAGACGTCGAAAAACTCTTTAACCACCTTTACCTCTTCTAGAGGTGTAATCCTTGCATCAACATCAAGTACCGATGCTAAGTAGCCCTGACATCCACTCTCCAACAATTTTACCGCTTGAAGGGCAGAGACAAGGACCTTTCTCACCTGTTTCATTTTATCTACTCGGTATACCAATTCTCTTCCTTCGTCATCTGTCACCCTAATCAGCTTTTCAGCACACATCACATTAGCTCGATGAGCTGACAACCAATCCATGCCCAGTATAACATCAAATCTATATATTGAACTTAATGAGTTGTGCATCAAAGTTCTTCCCACTAATTTCCACTGGGTACAGCCCATACACCTCCTTCAACTGTGCAGCTTTACCAGTAGGCATACTAACAATCATCCCATGCTCTAGGGTCCTGGGTTACATACCAAGTTTCTCAGCAAATCTCTTAGATACGAATGAATGTGTAGCTCCTGAATCGAATAAAACATAGGCTGGTATGCCCGATATAGATAGGACACCTAGTGTAACAATGCATATAATTTTAGCAGGTCATCAATATTTAACATAAGGAAATTCTTAAATTTAAAATGTACCTACTACCACTTTTGTGCTGGCCTCAGCTTCCTTAGCTGATAGGGCATACATCCTTCCCTGTGGTTGATTCCCCCGCGTTAAGGGAGGTCGGTACGCAGAGGGCTGACTAGAGGGCAAAGCTGGTCTGACCTGACAGTCTTTTGCATAGTGCCCATAGGAATGGCAGTTAAAGCAACGGATCTGTGATGTCAAAACTGGGGCGGGGCCCCTCTGCACTTGACCCGTTGAAGATGGAGGTCGGGGCAGCCTTGGAACTGTAGGTACCGCACTAGTGTTCAACCGAAAAGATGTGGAGCCCGAACCACCAGCTGGTCTAGGAGGGTAGCCAGATGGCCTATAGGGTTACCTATACATAGGCCCAGAATTGTACGACCCACGGTATGCCTTGGAGGAGTTGCCCATATCCAGAAATGGATTTGTTCTCTTCCACAGTCCAGGTGTGAGGGACTGTTCTCCCTTCTGCTTATCTTCCATAGTCTTGGCCTTCTGCACAATCTGGCCATAGTCTGTCAAGTCTAAGACCTCAAGTACATACCCAATGGATGCCTTTAGGCCCTTCAGAAATCTTACAGCCTTTTCTTCAGCTGTCCTCATATGCCTAGGGGCAAAATGGAATAAGCTCTCAAACTGCTGCTGATACTCAAGGATAGTCTTTCCTCCTTGAGTTAAGGCCATAAATTCCGTCTCCTTGTGGTCTCTAAAGCTACGTGGGTAATGATTGTCCAAGAACAACTCCTTGAACTGTTCCCAGGTGGGTTCCGGATGTGCGGCCAACAATATGGGCTTAGAGGCTTGCCACCAAGAGTTGGCCTCCTTCTTGAGTTGCAATCCCGCACAAATGAGTTTCTGTGCATCTGTGCACTCAATCACCTCAAATATTTTCTCTAGCTCCTGGATCCACTGGTCCGGCTCCAGAGGATCACTCCCCACCTTAGAGAATACAGGTGGCAAGTTTCTCTTGAATGACTCCACTACCTTTGACGTATTATTCGTCGGTGGGTCATTAGGAGCATAAGTTGGATAGTAAGAGTATGGAGGGGGCACCCCGTACGGAGGAATACTGAATGGTGAAAATGGAGGTGTACCTCCCACTTGTGGCCCCGTACCAGACCCTACAGGCGGGTCCTGTGGAGTAAGTATCCAGGGAGGTTGACTTGATTGAGAAAGGTCCAATTGTTGCTGAATAGCAGTCATAAATGCTTGCTGTTGCTGAAGCATTTGTTGTTGGAAAGCCTATTGTGACTGCTGAATTATAGTAGCAACATCCCCTGGAGTAATAACCGGTGGAGGGTTCGAAAGTGCAGTCATAGGTGGGTCCTCTTGTGCCCCACCCTGACCAAAGGTCTCTGGAGGTTGTGGAAGTGAGGTTTGCCCCACAGAGCGAGACCTTCTGGGATTCGGTGGTTGACCGACCGGACGAGGACCACGCGAGGTACCTCGTGCATTGCTACCGGATCTAGTATGCACCATCATATCCCTGTACCTGGAACATATCATACACCACGTTGGTTAAACACCATAGAATTGATATCGGCACATAATTATATGCCAACACGCAGGGTATTATAGTGTATGATCGCTCGCAGCTAACCGCAACTTAATTCCAAAAATACCGAGTTAGTGCTTCAACAAGTATGACAATGGTCCCACTTGACCATAACATATTATTATAAGAATAATAATAATAATAATTATATTAATAACAATAATAATAATAGTAAAAAATTCTATTTTTTTTTAAGTTTTCTCTCAACCGGCGACTGACACCGGTGGGCAGGTTGGCCCACCGGTCTGCTCGTCGATCCAAATCTTCAATTGGTGGGCTGACATCGGTGGGCAGGTTGGCCCGCCGGTCCTACCCGAGCGGCAATTTTGAAAAGGGCTTTTAAGCCCCTGTTCATCATTTGTTCTCACGTTTTCTTCCTCACTCTCTCTCTCTCTCTCTCTCTCTCTCAGGCAATTTTGGAGAGCTTCTTGACGCTTCCACTCGCGATCTCACTCAACGATCCGACGCTTTTGGGAAGATTCAACTCCTCTACTTACAAGTAAGTTTCTTCCTCATTTTCTTCTCAGAACTTGTACTTGGGGGTAGAACTCATGTGTAGTCTTTAATCTAGGTTCTTTTCCCGCGTTTCTTTCCATAGAACAGTGTTTCCATGAAAATGTGATGTTTCCCTTGTGATTTATTTCTAGTTTTAGCATTTATTTCTCAAATTTTGAGAGAAACCCCAACCGTGCCCTAGTTTTCTCAAATTTGGGGATTTCTTCAATTTCGGCCCTTTTCTTTCCAATTAATAACTCAAATGCAATGCATTGTTTGATTTGTACTTAACATGCTGTAGAGACCATGGAAAGTCCTTATGTTTGAAATCCCATTTCTTCCAATGAACATCCATCTCTGTGTTGGGTTTCTTTGATTCTCTTTCACCTCAATATCATAATAGTAGATGTTTTTGCATATTCTAAATTGTAGAATGATAGCATTTGATCCATGAACATGTAAGCTTCATGCTTCACTCTATTGTGAGTCTTTTCATCATTTTTTTTCCTTAAATTGCACTTGCACAATGAGAATTGGGATTTTTTTCTATCATTCTTTACTTGCCATGCTATATATATATGCCCTTTCCGTCACATTGTTGTTTTGCCATAATCTCTGTTTTGTCACTAGCCAGGCATTTCATTCATAGGCTTTTTATCACTCCTCACTTGTCACATTTTCTGTTTTGCGAGAATTGGGTTTTGGGGCTTCCTCTTACTACTCACCCATCTATTATTCCCTTTGTTACTCCTTTTTCCTTATTCACCCCTTGTTCCTCTTTTCTTGCCAGAATGTTTTCTCGCAAAGGCAAAGAGCCCGCATCCTCTGGCACTCGGCGTAAGACCGTCGCTTCCAAACGGAAGAGTGTGGGGACTAGTTCTCCAGCCCCTCGATTCTTCTGACTATGACGAGGAGCTCTTCCACTGTTCAAAGGCAGCAACCAACTGGCAGGCCTTCCTGAAGAGGTCTGTAATGATGGAGAAGACTGTGGTAGTTGACGACTTCCACAAGGTTCAACTTCAGGAGAGGTTCATAGCACTAGGTTGGCAGTCTATCCTCCACATAGACCGTCCGTGCTACGAGCAGTTGGTTCGTAGGTTCTACTGTAACCTGGAGGTCTCCTACCAGTACGGAGAGTATGCAATAATCAGCATGGTGAAGAGGGTGGACATTCAGTTGACCGTGGACACCCTGGCTAGCATTTTGGGTATCTCCTCAGCTGGGCACCGATTCTACGGTCCTCCTAGGAGTAAGCCCATGGGCCCGTTCATGAGTTTGAAGACACCGGACCACATCTATGAGACCATCTGTGGCAATAGTGTGCATCCGAATTCTGAGACATCATTTTTCCCGGAGGTTCGTGTGTTTACCCGTTTGGTCCAGTTCAACTTGCTCCCCAGAGGAGGTCATCAGAACCAGGTGGGCTTCATGGTGGCCTTCTTAGCTTACTGCATCTATACGGCCTTAGAGGGAGGCGCCGAGCACTTGTGCTTGCCTTACGTCATCCTCAAGACGATGGAGCACCATACTTCACACCCCGAGGACGGAGGATTTCCATATGGCAGAATCCTCACCAGGATCTTTGAGTTCTTTGGGGTGGACCTGAGTGGTGAGGAGGGGAAGACTCCAGCAGATAAGTTCGACAGGGGAAATCTCTTGAGGATGGGTCTCCACACTCTTATGGATGTACCTCAGAGAGCAGGAGCTCAGAGAGGTAGGGATAGGAGGGCTGCCCCTATGGAGGATGTTCCCATGGAGGAGGAGTCTAGTGAGGAGGATGAGGATTATGTTCCTCAGGATAGAGAGGATGATTTTTTGGATGAGGACATCCTTAAGGAGGTGCCTCAGGAGTCAAGAGGTGCTGATCCTGGCTTCACCAGAGCTGCAGGCCCACAACATAGAGCCCGACCACCTGAGAGTGGTGCATATGATTTTGAGGGCATGATGTCCACTATGAGGGCTTTGAAGGATGGGCAAGATCAGCTGTTAAGAAGACTGGATGAGAGTGCTTCTAGGGAGGAGCGCATCCTGGAGAGGCAGGCTACTTTGGAGAATTCCTTTCTCAGACTGGGCCAGGACTTGGATACAATGGCCAATGCCATTTCAGCAGATTTTGGCCGACTTCGGAGGGAGGTACGGCTGGTGAACTTGAGGTTTGACTACTACGACCATCGACTTAACGTTAACTCTAGACCTTAGGTGAACGTAGTAGTATTGGACAATGACGATGACGATGATCAGTGAGGACTTATCTCGTCCACACCAGCTTCTCACCTGTTTCATTTTGTTGATCTTATTGTATTTTTTTTCTTTCTTTTCTCATTCTTTGTACTTTCTCTGTAACTGGACTTATTTGTGGGGTGATGTGTTTTGATGGTGGTTTGTGGTGAATTTGTATATTTAAGTACTTGTGTAGTTTAGTTGTGGTGTCTTTTGTTAATTATAATTATTGATGTATATATATATCTGTTGTTTATCAGGTGTTTGTGTGAAAATTTTTGGAAATCTTGTTTTACACCGTTATGCCGCCGAAAATTCATCAAACTCGCACTCGATGAGTTATGACGCTAAATAAATTAACCTTTCATTTTCTCTCGCACATGCCATGAATGCAGTATCTAAATGCAACCATTATTATTACTTTCTTTCTTCGGCTTTTATCTCTTTAAAGTTTTTACATTAACCCAATCCCATTTCCTATTATAGATTATATGGGGTCTAATGGTATGCTGTGAGTGGAATAGAGCATCACGCTTTGATACCAGCATTGTCACACCCCGTTCACACAGAACAGGGCCAGTGATTGGGTTAACACCGGTTAACCCAAATCTGTCAGGATCATCTGATACAGTATTCAACCACAGCATACACACAACTAAGAAAGTGTTCATCAGTTCAGCGGAAGACTTAAATTTTCCTGTAAATATTCCCATTATACTTGATACCCAAATTGTAATACATAGTTAAGTACATGTGGCCCGCAGGCATGATATTTACACAAAAGAATACAATTTACATATCAAGTACACAAAAGGGATCATCAAAAACACAAAGGGTACAGCTCAGCTCGGTAGCAAAAGTAGAGCTCAGCTCAGTATCGGAAGGAGAGCTCAGCTCGGTATCAAAGCTGCGGTCCCTTAGCACAGCCCTCGCACGAGCTATTCGTGCCGTGCTCTAATTCCTCAGGGACCCACCAATCATTTTCAGGGAATTCCACTGTGGGGCCCGACCCGTGCTCCTCAGGTTGATGACCTGCAAAATCATCTAAAAGAGGTGCACACGTGGGATGAGCTCACTAGCTCAGTAAGTAAAAAGAAGGACCACACAGCAGTCCACACAGCAAATCACAACCATATGCACTATATGCTATGCAATCCATTTTAATCACTTCCACCTAATCAACATTACTAAGTCTCAGGTTTAGTGCTACTACAACCACAATGCGCGTATACTCCGAGTACGAGTCACAAACTCCATCCCACGATACGCCCATAGGACTGTCGAAGAAGGCCCACTGTGAGTACTCAAAAAAGTAAAACATGCCGACCACCAGCTCTCAACATAAAGTAAATGATAGAAATTAAAGGTGTTGACTCTAGCAATTTAAAAGCAGTACGATTGGCCCTCTTGAATATACCACCGGGATTGCCGACTGTCCTAATGACCAGCCAGGCGTATGTCTAACCGTCACAATGACCCGACAACCGCGACCACTGCTTCCCTCCAAATGGTAACCCAACACCTCAACCCCTATTGGGAAGGGTCGTAGCATGGAAAGGTGACAATCCTACACCGCAGGCTCCTATATGACATAGTAGGATTGCATAGTGCCTTCGCGTCCCATTCCACGGGCCACCAATGCACTCGTTTCCAAGCTGACTACGGCATCTAGTCTATTAATGCATTATGCACAATGATGTCAACATTCATCTCATAAGCACATCATCATTTTACCTTGAGAAAATAATCACAACACACATGGCATAAGATAATGTGAGGATGGCTAAGCTACATATAATTTGCATGATGACATGGCTAATCAAGATACAATGGAATGATGCACAACAAGCCTTAAAATAATGCCAAACGTCCTCTCCCCACTTATCTGTAGTGTACAAGGACTCACGCTCGATACTGGTGAGATCCGGTGCGAGAAGCGTAAGTTTTGAAGAACCTATCATAAGTGACCGGGGTTAGCATTTCACCATGTTGGGATCAAAATTAATATGATCCAATGACAAAATCATGTTTAGAATCCTAAAAGAAAGTCGCACGTCTGTTTTGGGTCCGTTCGGACGTAAAAATCACTTTGGGAGTCTCTCGGGTGAGTCAGACAGCCCACCTGTCATGACCCACCGGTCAAACCCACTGGTCGTGACCAGCGGGCAGGTCGGCCCACCAGTTGACCCACCGGTTGGGCCCATCGGTTGGGCCTGAGGGTCCTGCTAAGACCGGCGGGCAAGGTGGCCCGCCGATTGGGCCCGAGGGTCTGCCCTCTCAGGCGGGTGCCCTCAGGTTGGCCATTTGGCCCACCGGTCTTGGCGGGAAAGTGCCATTTTTTTCCAAACTTCCCCCAACCTTTGGGGAATCAAATGGGGCTTTTCCAAATCCATTCTTCACACATTCAAGGTCTCATAAGATGGTTCTAACCTAGATCTAGGTTAGATTTAAGGACTGGAAAGCCATCTTACCTTCTTTGCTCAAGAACTCCTTCAAAACCCCAAAATCACTTCAAATCACCAATGCTCTTGCAACCGTGGAAACACTTCTTCAAATCCTTCAAAATCAACACATAAACCATCTATTAAACCTTAGATTCATCATCTCAAGGGGAATCTATAAGACCTCAAGAAACTCTACCCAAATCAAGGGTTTTACTTAGGTATAGTGAAAGTTTAAGGAACCTAGCCTTTGCTCACCTCTAAACGTAGATCTCGTATTGGAGATCACTCTTCCGGCGTCGAAATGGGAAGATCAAGCCTCGGCGCCACTGAAATCCATCTCTTCTTCCTCTTCCTTCCCTTTTCCTCTTCTCCGTTCTCTTTTTCCCTTCTTTTCTCTCTCCTCTTTACTCTTCTCACCAACGCCTGAGTGTCATAAATGAGAAAATGAAAAACATAATAATAGTTATTTATATTTTTTTAAAACATCTTATAACCACATGGGTGGGTCACTTAGGTGGGCGGATGCACCCACCTGTGACCGCTCACCTAAGGGCCAAAACTTGGCCAACAAGTGGGATTTTGACAGAATTCGACTCTCGGCACGAATCTCACTCTTGACATAAGATGTAATATACGTATGCGCCTTAAGATACGGCTACATACCTGCTTTATTCGTACATGGCCTTATGATATGTGCATGTACACGGCTTAGGTACACCCGTCTCCTCTGGCACTGACTCGGACTTGTCTGGCCAGCCGGTGTTCAAAGTCACCCTTGCCATCATGGTCCATAAGGAACCCGCCTTAATCCTCTCCGGTTTGGGTCCTGCATGGTTAAACCGGGTCAACCGTGTAATCAGACTGGGTTTAAGAAGTAGGGTATTACATATACACTCTTGCTTATCATCACACATACAATTACATTATTCTTCACACTGGAACAACTTCCTTATTATCAATGTCTTGTTTGTTGAGAAAGCCACATAAAGTTTGGTATGACTTATGTCTTGCTCCGAGAGCCTGACATCCCGGCTACCTTCCAACATGCTCTACTTTGGCTAAGGAAATAGGGATGATGGAAGCACAATTGAATAGATGCAAGGAGACAGCTGGTGAAGCCATCTCTTGATGTGAAGAATCCCATTATCTGAAAGCTTCATTAAGCAAAAAGGTTTTGCCAGATCTCTACGCCATTATGTTTTCTGGCAGCCCCTTCAATTTTGTGTATTTGGTCATGATATTTTGATGTTGAAAGTAAAACATGCAGTATGATTATTTTTCATCCAAAGAAAAGTTGTGATTTAGGGGAAGAATTTTCTCATGGTAAGCTTTAAAAATGGTAATTCATCCAAAGAGCAATTTGTTCAACACATTCTGAATTATTGGACTTGGTATCCGTATATGGTTATGAACCTAGCTCTTTAATTAATTTTCAGAGTTCATTTTATAGTGTACTTGAGCTAGGCACATGCTTGGCAGTTAAGCAAGGCAGAAGGCCGAGCCATGCCTCTCCTCTCACACCTTAAGCACACGTGCATTTACTTATTATTAACAATGATTAATTCCTTTGGATAAGATAACTATGCAATCTCAGTGCAGTTACTTATATTTTGCTCATTTTTTCCATTTCTAATTTGATTGAATGTTGCAGGTGATTTTTGCTGAGGAACATGTATCATTCTTACACTTCCTGACAGATGTTTGTGTTATCATTCTTTCACTTACTGTATGATTATTGGATCTTTAGCTCAAATTGGGAGAGTACTTGAGAGGAGCTGATCTCTAGTACATCTCAAGAGGTGGTGGTTCAAATCCACCAAGATCCATGTGACAATGTATGCCTTATCTGTGAAACCCTTCAGAATTAAAGGAATGAAACCTAGCCTAATTCCGTTGCCGCTTTTTCTGGTAGTGTGTTATGTAAACTTAGAAATGAGATCATATCTTGGATATCTTTGTACTTTTTGGGTTGATTTGATTCCCCTCTTATTGTTAGTTCTTGTTATTCCTATACACTGGTGAGTTATATGCTTTTGTTCAACTTGGGAGGTTAATTCAATAAATTAACTAATATTTTCCCATATCTACTGAATTACGAGCATCTCTTTGACCATCTATTTTTTTTTCATACTTATTAGTTGAGCTCTTGAGAGGTATTTGAGAATCAATAGAAGATTGATGGTAAGCTCGAGAGGAATGAGGCCAAGCTTGACAAATTTATGGAAGAGATGCTTACTTTTATGAAGAGATCCGATAAGCGAGATAAAGAAGGAGCATCCACACCACCTCAGTTTTAGACCTTACAGATCAAAGATATACCTTTCCGGCAACAACCTAATCCAGTTGTACCAGGGATGTTACTCGATAATTTTCAGTTAAGATTATAGCATTAAAGTTGAGGCTCAAGAGTCCAGTGGTGAAAAGGGGCATGAAGAATTTTTTGATTGACAAAGATGGAAAACCTTTGACCTGTTCTCAACAAATGAAATGCAAAGAATAAAAATTTTCCAAGGGTTGTCAATTTCTTTATGAGATGTATCATACGTGGTTGCATATGGAATTGATAATTTTCACTTTAGTATATTTTAATATGAGAATGGAAGTTGAATAATAGATTTGAATGGATTCAACTAGATCATGGATGTTTTATGGTTATTTCTTACTTGGGACATAGATCATGTGAAGATGGAATGTTTGGTATCATACAATGGAATGAATAAAATAACACTACAGGTCATAAAATTTCACCAATTATATGAGTCTTTAGCTCAAACAGGTAAAGCACTTGAGGAATCTCTAATAAATGGTGGTTCAAATCCATCAAGATTCATTAATTGTTAGGAAAATTATCTTGTACCATCCCTAATTTTTTAACGTATGTCTTATACTACCCTAGTTTGTTAGAAATATCGCGTGCATCCCCCGTTTTGTTAACTAAATTACACTTAAATCCATTCCGTTAGGGGAAAACGTTAAATGATGATGTGGCGTAGTAGTTATTTCATAAATGACAAATTTATCCTTGAGGAAGTGTAAACTTACTATTTTACCCTTCCTTGTAAAATTCTCTAAATCAACCTATTTTCCCCAATCTAAGGTTTAGGGCTTGGTGTCCTGCAATTCTATGTTGCAAGACCCACTTCAATGGCTACATAGTAAGAACTGAGAAAGAAATGGAAAAAAAGATCGAGTGATCTGAAATTTTTTGCTAGTTCTAGCGTAAGCAAATGCAATTTACTCTGATAGTAGCCCTAATTTGACGACCCTGTGGCAAATTGAACCACCATGGCAGTTGAGAAGAATGACTCTTCACACTCTTCTCTGCCGCTTTTGTTTCCTCGTTTATTTTCCTATCCACAATGTCCAATTTCAGTGCATCTTCTGCTTTCAAATCCCTCCTATCCACAATGTCTGGTTTTCAGTGCATCTTCTACTTTCAACTCTCATAGGTTGTTATGTTCCCCTCTACTGTACAGTATGGAGTTAAAGACCCGCCTACATTTGGTTATTACATCTCTGAAAAGAGATTGAATAAAGACCAGATCTCCCGTTATTGCTCGCGGTTTACCACCCCTGTAATCGTTACTTAACAATCGACGAAGACAATATCAGATCAAGAGTTGAATTAAGGGGGGGAAAAGGAAGAAGAAGAGAGATAGAGAAGAACGCCATTAACATCTCCTCCAAAGGCTCCTCTTCCGATTACATAAAGAGCGTAATTGATTAATAGATAGATCGGTGGAATTTTTTCGATATTATAGAGGGACATAATAGGGTTGGTGATGGGGCCTGATGAGGGTTTTCAGTGACCTAAAGAACGCCATTAAAGTCTTTACTTAAAAAAAAAAAAAAAAGGAATGCCATTAACACAGCATTTTGTCAGAGCTGTCATAGTTACAAGGAAGGCTCATTTAGAAGCCCAACTTGGACCAACACGTTTAGCCCAACCATTTATATAGGTATTTTGATTTTTTTGGGGATAGAATAGGGTATATATATTGATATTTTCATCAATTATTGATTGCAATTAAGTGTAATGTATTTTAAAAATTGTTGATGATTTAAAGCCCGAAACCCGATCAAGCTCAACACAACACGAACCGAGACCGACTCATTCCTTAATTAGGTAGGTCATGGTCCGAGGACAAAGGACCGGCTAGGCTCGACAGATTGACACCCCTAGTTTCAACTATCATATCGGCAACATTGGATCAGTATCTGTAAAGATTGAATTATTGATTAGCTGTATCATCTTAGGGGTAAAACAATAAGATTATACTTTCTTGAAAAAACAAGGGCATAAGTGACCGATTTGCAGTGATCCTTAGTAATATCAATAGCAGTCAAGACCGATACGGTAGAATGATTCTGATCACTAGAACCATGATTGGATATCTAATTGATCGAAAATTTACTAATTGGATAACTTTGGAACCAAAGTTACTGATATGGAAGCAATTGAGTCATTCAAATTCTTGCCTATTAAATACATACCCCATGTCTTTCAGTCGTGTTACTTTTTTTTTAGTCGAATTGTCAAGAACCTTAAGATAATGGAATTATAGAAGCTTATTTCCTGGGTTATTCAGATCTCTTATTGATCGGATGATCATTTCTTTGGATTTGAAAAATTTATTAATTGGATATCGATACCCTAAACTTAAGGGTGTTATCGGTTCGGTTTGGTTCGGTTGACATATATTTTGGCTGAAACCATAACTGCACCATTTACTAAATGGTTGCACTTTCTGAAACCGCAACCATTTAGTAAACGGTTTTGGTTTCTATGATTGCTATTCGATAATACCACTAAGCCTACATCAAAACCGGGTTGTTGACGTCTGAGCAGGTTGCACCATGTCTCATAGTTATTTTAGTTATTTTCACCATTATCCAGACCTTGTCAAATCTTTAATAATGCATCGATCATTTTCTACTTAATTCTTTCTTACTATTAATTGGATACATTGTTTTAACTGTAGCATCGATTGCATTGTATCGGTATTGGTATCTCTATCGGTAAAGAACAATACGCAATAATCCTTTCACGATATTGATAAGGATCATATCGTTATCATCCAAGACCGATAAGAATGTTGATACTGATAACTAAATCCATAATTGGATATCTTATTGATCGGATGATCATTTCTTTAGATTTGACAAATTTATTAATTGGTTATCGATACCCCTGA
This sequence comes from Macadamia integrifolia, assembly GCF_013358625.1. NCBI lineage: Eukaryota > Viridiplantae > Streptophyta > Magnoliopsida > Proteales > Proteaceae > Macadamia > Macadamia integrifolia. Next base: position 22,307,193 of record NC_056569.1, read on the forward strand.
ACTTAAGGGTGTTCGATTTCACAGTTTCACGGTTTTAAATGGTTTCGATTTCGATTTATTCTATATGATTTCTAAACGGTTAGCAATCGGTTTGCTAGTTTATTCACATGTTACTAAAATTTGCTTTTGGTGATAAAATAATTAAATTCATGATTGGATTATCTAATTGATCTGAAATTCCCCAATTGGATAATGGTACCCTTAAATAGATATGAAAACATTGGGTCAATAAAAACCTTTCGATGATTTTCAATTATATTACCAGTTTGGATTTAAATTGATATGAAAAAATTAGGTCATTAAAATCTTAAATTAGGCATAATAAACCCCAATTGAAAATCAACACCTACCGACTAATACAAATGGGTCCCGAATTTGAGATTTAGCAGATCACATGCTTTAATATTCTAATCTCATGGTCTGAATCACACAAGGCTTCATTTAGATAGTTTATGTGATGTGGTAAATCTCAAATAGGCACTCAGGTAAGGGACCAAAAAAATCAATTTTGCACATCACATGCTTTGATTTTGCACCGTCTTCAAACTTGTTCGTGTTTCTTTCTTTTCTCCTCCCCATCGTCCGGAAATCAATTTTTTTCAATTATATTTTGAATTTGAAAACCCTAGATCTCTGGATCCTCTCTCTCTTTCTTAATTTTACTTGTCAGGTATCAAAAGGTGAAGCGAAAGGCGTATTCTGCCCGACCACACACCCTGTTATACAAATCCATACCCCGCCTCGTCAACTCTCGTCAACCAGCTCCGCTTTCTCTCTCTCTCCTTCATTTTTTTCTGAAAAGAATTCAGAAAAAATGTGAATCCCTCAAAAAAAAGAATGTAAGGGAGTTGACGGCTGCAATTAATTTTATGAGAGGCGGCTGGAATCTTTTTTTTTCTTCCCTTTTATCATGTTGCAATGCTAGCTAGCTTGAGTCGGGTCGTCATTATACCACCTCCAAATTCTTTTCTTTTGTACGTATCATTCTCTCAAAGGAAAAAGCTGAAATGCATTTTCAAATGACAAAAGTAGGGAAACATTCTTGGGCTCCTCACAATCACATTCACACTAACTTTTGTGTAAGTACATGGCCACAGTCACATGGTTGTCTAGTTAGATCCTCCAGACTTACCAGATGTTTGAACCTAATATATTGTTCTGGCCCTACATATCTAATTGCTTAGATTTTGTTGTGGGCCCTATATGCTGGGTACCTTTCATTTATTTTGGCCTCCCTATTTGGGTCAACATTAAAAAATGCCAATTCAATGGAATCTAGTGAGTGAAGAAGTTGAGGATCAACAAGTGACATCATAGTAAATGTATTTATCTTTGGGTGGGTTGCCTTGGTTGGTTCTTGTCAATTTACAAGCAGGTGATGGGGTTACAATATTACAAGCTTCATGGATGTATTTCTAGAGTAATGTAGTGTACCACCACCTTAATTGTGAATGTACTTCAAATAGTATTATTTGGGTCTAATAACTAGCATTTTCAATACTCAAGTAATTGTACATGATGCAAAAGTTTCAACCATTACGGAAGGATTCCTTCTAATATATCATTGCATTCATTAATAGAAACCACCACTTAAATTTAAACCAAAGACAGAATAGCATATTCAACCATTAATAAAATAAGTTTCACCGGGGGCAGCACTACAGAGTTATGCAAAGCAGAATGCCCATATATCATTCAACCATCACAATGAAACTACATAATTTCATATGGCAGACTCAAATGTGGAAGTAAATCTTTGGTTTTTCACTCCTTGTAAATTTCTGAAGACTTTCATGAACTCATTTCAAATACTATAGAAACGTGAAAGTTCAAATTGATGGAAATTGTTAACACCACCTATCCTTAAAAAAAAATAAACATAAACAACCACATATATAACTCAAAAAGAGACCCACGCATGAGATCAAATACTGCTGATCCAAAAATCTCTAACTAAAACAGTTCTTCATTGTACGTGGCCTCCAATTCATTTTCCGACACCACTACTACCTGAAAAATATAAGACATGGTCCCACATTATCAATATTGCACTAAACGTTTTTAAAAATTAATATATGCAATGAATGAACCTCTTGAAAACATACCTTACAAGTTCCCCTTTTGTGTTCTAGATATTTAAAATTTTATTTTCTTGTGTAATTATCATGCCTTCGGGCCCACATGTATATATATATATATATATATTATGTATAACAATTTTGGTATCAAGAGTAGTGGGGAATTTACAGATATATGTGATAAGTCTTCTGTTGAATTATTTAATTATATTCACATATCTTGTGTTGCATGTTATGTTGTGGTTTACTGCATCAGATGATCCTGGTGATTCTTGGGTTATTTGGAGGTAACCCGATCATCGATCCGATTCTATGTGAATGGGGTGTAACAAACGTAATACGGCATACTTGAAGTGGTGACAGGGGTTAAATACCGATGGATTTAAATAAATGTGTTTCAGAGCAACTTGGATTAGGACATGAGAAAATCAGGCTTAAATTTGAACTCCATGGATCAGGTCTCATTTTGGGACCTATTCAGAATTCCTTGATTGCCCAACCCAGCTTAGGCAACCCAAGTTGAACCTTAGTGGAATGGTGAAATAAGATTAATTTTCTTCTTCTTCTTCTTCTTCTTTTTTTTTTTTTTTTGTGAATGTAAGAAAGTATTCCTCCATACATGGATGGGAAGGCATTTTTGTTATTAATTTTCTCACACGCACACAGGGGTACCATGGGGTTTGAAAACAATATGAAGGGGGGAACTGAATCAAATCCAATATTCCAATCAGTTTCTTATGATTCGGCAAAGAACCAGCATAATCTGACCATAGGTGTGGAGTAGATCATAGCTATATGCCAGATCAGAACAGAAACATGTAAAACAAAATCCGCAAGGGGAGCCAGATCTTCATAAACATGGGGAAAAAGATAGAGCTTACAGGTCTCTTTCAAACTTTCCAGACTCAGAAGTGATGTTTACCTGTTGTAATGCCCAACGAAGATGCTCCACATGGGATGTGGTTTTCGAAGATTTACTCAAACCTGTTGCAGAAAATCCTCGCCGACTACTGCAAAACCCTGTTCAAACCTTACCAGCAAAAGCTCCTGTTCGTATTCTAAGATCACAAACCTAGGTGAGAGAAAGGGTAGAAAGTCACAATAAATTCAGACAGAGAGAGAGAGAGATGATTTCGAAGAATTCTTAAATGGCTTCAGAGATCAATCGATTTAACCAATTTCAGATCTCAAAAATAAGAACAGAGATCATCAAGATCAAAAACCGTCTCTCTCTCCCCCTCTCCGACTTTTCAAGAAATGAATCCTTATAAGTAACAAAAAAGAAATTTAAAGCTGGAAGTAAGAATTGCCTGTCGGCCCAAAAAGAACTCTGATGCTTGATCGTTCTCCGGTAAGATCGGTGGGTTGGGGCATTGAAGTGGTAAACTCTCTTCTTCCCTCTTTCGTTTCTCTAGCAATACGTATCTTAGGTTTCCCTAAACACTTATACCAAAAAAAAAAAAATGTTTCTTAGACTATCTTGCAAAACGTATGTGTATTATGATACATACTACTTATTCCAAATCAACACTTTAGCACAATGAAATTTTGATCCAACAGTCCAAAAAACAACCCTCACAAGATTCCTATATCAGTTGTCCGACCAGAAAACCTCAACCTAAGTTTTAATACTTAATTTATATTTTAAGTCAAAGCCATAACCTTTAAAATAAATTTGTTTTACGGGGACAAAAGGAACTTCTTTTTATTGATGTTGTTTTAGTGGGAGAAGGAATTATATATACAAGTCCAATTTACATTAGTTATTTCCTTGATTTCTTTGTAGAGTAATGTAGACCTTATATCTTAGATATATAAAAATCGAAGGATTTAAAAAGAAAGAAAACCAATTCTCTAAATCTAACTGTAACTTATAAAATTTACTATAGAGATTTAAATATTCTTTCACCTCAAGTTGTTATTCTCCTAAAATGACCACACAAACATTTCAAACTAGCCTTTTTTTTTTCTTAATGGCAAACAATTGTTTCAAGCTAACTTGTAGCTTAAAATACGAAAAATATCAAATGCAATGAAGTACATATACTTCCGCGAATGTATTTTCAAGGAAGAAACTGCTCCATCTCATCCAGATCCTCTTCCAGAACCTAAGATACAGAACCAAAAATCGAATAAAGACAATGTGATTATGGACTAACAAGAGTTTGATTCGATTTGATCTGATACATGAAAAACTCAAAAGAAAAGAAAAAAAAAAAATCGATTCAGATTAACGAAATACAACCAAATCGACCGTTTGACGTCACTTTTGCTGTATATGTCAAAAAGAGCAAACGATCATATAGAAAACTGTACCAAAATACTGAATTACTGACTATATATACATAAAAGGATGCCAAGTAATTGAGGCTTGGACAGATTCTCCGCTATAAATTGATTTAATTCTGAAATCAGAGAAACAGTATGGCCAAGAGAGTGTGTTCCATTTCTTCTAGATATTTCTTTTTCTAATCTTGACATTGTTAGCAAAAACGGGAATGGCTTAAAAATAGATATGGACGGTACGGGTTTTAAATAGTAGATTTTTTTGTATGATACAGTCAAAAAAATAGAGAACGGTAAAAATCGAAAAACGAATGGTCCGGGTTTTAAACATGTAGATTTCAAACAAATGGGACTAAAAAAACAGTAATATACTCATATAAATTAAGGAATTATTATATGAATATCTGCATCTAATGTTCAAAACAACTACAATATCTAACATTAATGCCTATACATCCCACGTCTCATTATAAGTTTTAAGACATATCATTGAATATCATTCAACACCAATTCTAAATTCATACACCACACATGCCCAAAGTTTTATTGAGCAATGTGACTAGGTTATGGTGTTGTTCATTGTTGTCAATATAGTCAAGACACTTTCGAAGTGATATATGGTCAGTTAGAGTTAGGAGTCATCACTTTAGAAATATTTTTCAGCAAATACAACAGTTATAGTTCAATTTCGGGGTCCATGAATTTAATTTGAGTTGAAGGTAATATCATAAGAAATATAGTCCATTGCATTAACTTCAAGTTGGTGAAAAAATCAGGTCGATCAGAGTTCGGGAGAGAGATATATGGTCAATTAAGAGACATTATGTTCAAAAATCAAGTTTTAAAAAATGCCATAAAATCGGGAACGTGTTTTAACGTGTTTAGAAAGGGAATGCTTGAAGTTTTCTGTATTTTAAGTATCTTTGGGAAGTATACGGTAAAAGGTGTTTTAAAAAGTAAAAACAGAAACGTGTTTCAAATGGAGTTGTAAACGTGTTTTTTCTAACGGTGATCTTGAACAAGGTAAATTCTGTAATTATTAAATCCAAACAAGAGGTTTGAGTGGTTGGCAGGTAAGGCTAGAAGAGAGAAACACATAAGGACATTTATGAGGATGTTATGAACAATTTGCTTTGTTTAGTTATTAATAGACAACCCACTACATGAAGAGAAGGAAATGGTAGAGAGATTCGGCATGTTGCTCACTGAACCACCTCCGTAATATCTAGCAAGTTGAGTCTTATGTCGGTCATAAAGAACACCAACACATAAAAAAGGTCTAGAACAACCATACAAGATAGTTATCACCTATCATACGGCTTTCTAACTTCACTTCTTTCTCTGGTCATTCTACTTTGTTGGATCAATGGTAATTCTGAAGATCTATAACCCCCGACATTTTTGACATAATGGTTCCGACTTCCTACCCATAGTTAGGATGCATCTCTTCGAGTCATACTTTAGTATCACATCATAGACCCTCATCGCAACTCTATCTTCCTTATTAGTGAACCGGAATATAGTTTTTAGGTACTTTTTGTTGCAACGGGGACGAGACAATGTGACACACTACGATCATGTACAAAAGTGCTGCCCTTTGGCTTGGCAATGTGGAACCTCTCAATAACTCCCATTCCTTTATGGGGTCCTATCGGGATAGGTAGGCCCAAGCCTTTCCTCTTCCTTGACTGAGCAGTAGATCCCCAAGGTTGACAAATAGGAGTTTAGGCCGTAAAAGAAAGGCACCGACCCCATTCCCCCCTAGGATTTTGCTTTCCTTATCTACATGAGCATTGCGTCAGTACTGGAAAAAAGAGGTTGGCTTATTGAAGAAGGAGCGGGCTGGGTGCTTGTGGGCCCCTCTACAACAAGTGCTTGTTGGATCCCCATCCCCATTTCTTGATAGAGGGCCGGCTGTGTTTCCCTAGTGGTCGTCCAGTGGTGGCAGAAAACGAATTTTGGTGGGCTTCGCACGGTTCACGTTTTCTTATGTTGAGAGCTTCTCATTCTCTTATAGAAGCCCGCGTCCACGCCAGGAATGGGTAAAGCCTAACGAAGCAGCAGAAAGCATTGGGCAATTGTGGGATGAGTTAATGAAACACCCATGGGCTGGACCACACCGCAGGTGGAAGTGCTCTCCTTTCAGTCGAGTGGTAGGGATGTCTTGTTCTCGGACAGGAACAAGAAAAAGAAGCTAGTCGTTGCAGGGAAGACAAGGCCCATGGGCTTAACAGCTCCGCAAAAGAGTACGCATGCTAGCACTCTACAACTAGCACTTTGAAGCCAGTTGAAAAATGGATGTACACATCACGCACGCAACGACTTTCTCTAATAGGCTCGCTTCGCTTTTCAAGTGGAGCTTGCTGCCTCCCCACCCTTGCAACACATTCCATTTGTGATTCTGGATGCAATGGAGGATTTTGATAATGCGCCCAAATACCCCCACCCTCCATAAGACCCTCTTTCTCTTTGCCCTCTTGAGAAAGATAAAGTAGAGAATCAATCCTTTCTTCTCTTCTTTCATGTGAACGACCTTATCTTGTATCGAAAGGTTTTTTATGCTATACACCACGGTGAGAAACCTCCTATGTACCGTACCATTTTGGTACCTCAAAAGGGAGGTGCTCCTTATGATGCTATGAACGGTTGTCTGAAGTGCAAGAGGTAAACTCAGACTCGGATAGGATAGGATTGTGTGTGCCGAGACCTTCGGGTGTCATACTTTAGCCGAGTTCCCCGTACCGTAGGCACCTATGTTACATAGCTAAAATATTATGTTACGTTACACCACTATTACGCCAAAAAAAAAGGTTCCATATGAGCTCCCGTTCTGCAGAGTGGTGGCAGGACCACTAAGGGATTGGCTCCAGGTGTAGGTAGGGTCAAATCTATAGGGGTCATGCAAATACATAGGCCCGTTCCCTTCTGTAGGGTCTTTGTTTAATTATTTATTTATTATTATTTTTTTTTTAATGTCTAAATGACCTTGCATCACAAGAAAAAATATGATGTAATAAAAAGGTAAATAGTAAAATAACAAATTATTTGACACCTCTTTTAAGAAAGAAAAAATTATTTGACACCTTGAGGGTATGAGTAAGAAAAACCCTTTTTTATTTAAAAAAAATTAGAAAGAAAAAATATAGAATATTTTTTTTCCAGTTAGACGTTTGTTTAGGAATAAGAGAAAATAAATTGGAGAGGGTTCCCTAAAAGGCAACATCACCCTTTGTGACCCCTTGTTGGTCGCTCTCCTGGACAGAAACCACTTATCATAAAATTTACCGACCCTAACAATCACCCATTTCTCAAATTCAAGTACCCTAAAACGCAATAAACTAATGTCCTATGTCTGTCTATGTGGATTCTGATGTTTTCTCTTGTATAATAAACAAGCAGGGGAAACACTAATATGGAAGATAACAATGGTAGAGAAAATTTGAAGCTTCGATGAACCATTGGGGATGTGGTGGCACTACTTGAACCAAATAGAGCTATTGAGGGTGCAGAGGATGTCAAAGTGGTGGTAGAGGGCCTCCTACAAGGGAATTGAGCCTGAGGTGTTCTGGAGGGATCCGTTGGGACGTTGACAATGAGGCCGAAGCAAGCAATGAAGAGGTAGTTAAGGTGACCTACTAGGTGGAGTGGAGAGTCCCTATGGGGATGGTGATGTGGTGGCGGTCAAGGAAGAAAGAGAGGAGCTGACAGAGCTTGAGAGTTAGAAATCAAGGGAAAATGGTAACAAAGTGTACAGGGGTGGCTACCTTCCGAGGAATTAGACAGGGCTGCCCTCTCAGCCCGTTTCTCTTTATTACAGCTATGGAAGCTTTCTCCCGTCTTCTGGATGCTTATACAGACCTAAACCTCTTTCGAGGTATTAAGGTTGCCCGCCACGCCTCCGGAGATACCCCTCATTTCATTGCGGATGATACCTTTATATTTTGTTGTGCTACTCATGATGATTTTCCATCACTAAATGCATCATAGAGTCTTGCTATCAACCTTGAAAAAGTGGCATTGTTTTCAGAAAAAAAAATTGTTTCATCGGTCGAACAAAATCATTTTGTGTGCAATTATTGGTATTAATGAGATGAAAACTGATTCGACCTACTTGGGCACCAACCTTTTTCACCTCCGATCAAAGACTAGTGGTTTTAAGCAAATTGTCGAAAGGGTTGATAAGCGTCTTTCTATTTGAAAATCTAACCTTCTTTCTTATGTAGGTCTTATGGTTCTTATTAATCTGTGCTTTATTCAATATCCTCCTATTTAATGAATTGTTTTGCTTTGCTCAAACAAATTTTCAAGAACTTGGGCTCTATCTATTTGAGATTCTGGAATGGTGACATTAGTAACTTCAGAAAGCTTCATTTGATTAGTTGGAAAAATTTGCTCCCCTAAATCCTAAGGGGGGTTTGGATTGAGAGATTTAGCCACTCAAAATAAAGCCCTTTTACTTAAACTTGGCCGGCGTCTCTTCTCTGAGCATGACTCCCTATTGTCCCAGGATTTGAAATATTTTCCTAATAATTCCATCTTTTATCCTTCCACCATAAAGAAAAGAGGTTCTATCACCTTGAATAGTATTACTCGTATTTTACCTATGTCTAAAAAAAAAAAAAAAAAAATTGGTTTGCGTTAAAATTGGTAATGGTAGTGATAAACTCTCATGGGATGACTCTTGGATCCCTAACTTCCTGACTTTTCTCTCTTTACTTCCATCACTCACCGCAATTCTAGGGTTAAAGATTTGCTTTTAGGTGATTCTTGGAATTTACCTCTTTTGATCTCTTTTATTCCTTTTTCCATCTCATTCAGAAAATCGTCAAGATTCCTATTCTAGTGGTAATGACAAATGGTGATGTATCTTTTCAAATAAGAGAATGCTAACTGCTAAGTTAGCTGCAAATTTTTTGAATTCGGTTGATTCTACTAACTCTATTGGATTCTCCAATAGGTGTTCATGCCCTTCCCATTGCTCACATTGGTGGTGATTCTTTTGGAAAATAAAATCCAAAATTTAAAATATTTTTCAAGAGACTTGTTCTTGATGACATTTCTACTAATGACATCCTAGGAAAATGGATGTATATTGATTGTACTTGTGATCTTTGTCATTCCAATTGTGAATCCATTTGACATACATATCTAATGATTTCTCCTAAACGAATTGGGACTGCTAGTTTGCTGGGATTAAGAACTGAGAATTTCATCAATATCTCTTTTCAATCCATTATTATGCATTTATTTAATTCTGGTCTCATTCCTGAATCTGATAATTAAAAGTAGTTTTTTTGGCATTCTAATCATCTCATACTATTTTATCTGGACTCGTAGAAATCAAGTTCTTCACACAAAGGTGAAGCCAAATCCTGACCGTTATGGCCAACATAAACTGACGGATATCCGAATCTATATGCTTCAGGAATCTTCTGATTTGGACCACTTTCAAGAGGCTTTGCCAACTCATCTCCTCTTTCCCCCTCCCCTCCCCTCCCCTTTCCTTTCCTTTCCTTTCCTTTTTTAACCATCCTATTTTAATTTCTACAAGTGTTTCTAACAGTGCCGAAAATATTTCAGGATGGGCTAGTGGTGTTTGTTTTTTAGAGGAAGTTTTGTCTTTTTGTGTGCAGATTATATGATGATAGGAAAAAACATTAGTGCATATTTCCGAAGCTTTCTCTTTGGTGTAAAGATGGCAAGGATGGAAGGGTGGGAAGCTGTTCAAGTATGGAGTGATTTGGTGGAAGTGCATAACCTAATCCAAGATAATAGCACCTCCCTTTATTTTTAGATTTTTATAATTCCATTCCCCCAATCGATTCTCAAGCCCTCCAATGAACTTGTGTTCTTATTTAAGCAAATAGTTTACCTTGTTATGCATAGGAAAACAAAATATTTTGATAGTAGAACCGATGTGGATGTTTTAAGTTATCTTAGTTAATGAATCTCTTTTATTATCTCATAAAAAAAAAAAAAAAAAAAAAATTACTGAAATCAAATGGAACATGAAGGGAATGGCAAAGATATAATCGTACTATACATTTTTGTTCTACAAGATCAAACAATAAATGTGACACTGAACAATAGTTGAAGATTTGGTGTTGAATTAAGAGAATTAATAAAAAGAAAAGAATATGGTGAAGGCGAACAATAACAAAATAGTTAATTCTCATTTCCTTATATCTTGTTGCCTTATCTTTGTCTCTGCAAATGCAAACCCCGATCAACATCAGTTTTCCGATGTTTGTTATTTTAATAACCGATTGTTGGGGTTCTTTACTTCCATTGGCCGGATTTTGAAGAAACCACACATCATATGGAGGATGCCCATGAGGTGGGACAGTGGCCATGGGAGGTGGTGGACGAGCAAAGAGGAAAGAAACAGGACAATAGAGATTGAAAGATAAAAAAATCAAAGGCAAAATTGTAAGTGACCCAATTCGTTCGTGGGTCATCCACGTGGGCAAGTATAGACCCTCTAGGATTAGGAACCCTAGCTAGCCAGATCTTTATATATAAGAAGTTTGACCATGACAAAGTAGACTTTTGACATTATCACAAGAGCTCTATCTCTCTCTGTCCCTATTGAGAGTGTCCTTAAGTATCTCCATTTCTCTCTTTGGATTTGAAGCATGGAACTTTGCCTAGCGTGATCATTGCAAACATTCGATTATCACTATTCGTGTAGAGTTGACACGTACGGTAACCAGACCCATTCCATTGTGAGTGAAGCATTATTGAGGTAACCCTAAATCTCTGTTGCTTCCATTCTTTTACAGTAAGAAAACATTTTTTTTTTTTTTTTGCAAGGAGTAGAAAACGCACAACCCCAAGGGGGCGCTAAGTTGGCAAGGGACCTTCAGTTTAGGAAGCATCTGAGTTTGACTCCTCTTACCTCCTTGGGGTCACTCACATGTGGATATTTAATGCTCTCCATTGTTTTCAATGAAAGTTGAATAGTTCTTATTTAAACCCAATATGACTCAGTTCATGCGGTTGTGGGTTAAGTATGGACCCGCAGGACTAGTCAAGCTAAAGGCCCCGATACCTGTAAAAAAAAAAAAGAAAATGCACAAGGGTGAAGGAGTGGCACTATCTTGGGTAATTATGAAATATCCTGTCTTTGTTATGGGTAGACTTGTAAAAATAAAGATTGAATAGTTAATTTTGGTAAAGTAAAACACAAATTTGAGTAATCTTGTAAGTTTTCCTTTTTTTCTTCTTAGTACTTCAGCCTATCTTCTTTTTTGATAAAAATATTTATTTAAAAATAAACGAGGGATGGGAATTTACATTTTTCACTGTGCAATGCAAGATTGATAAAAGGAGGGACAATAGATATAGGAGTCCCATGTTACAAAATGCCTATGGTTAGAACTGTAGGAAACAAAACAATCCGCCACAATGTAAACTCTTCTGAGTCTCGTCTATCCACTTCTCTTTTGCTTGAAATGATAGAAAACAAATACGGAATGATTCATGAAGATCAATAAGCATGCACGATAAACACCACAAAATACATGTTTTAGGCATACCTGAATCCATGGTTGAAGAATAAGAACTCCTCAATGTTTTCTTGTATGTTCCTTGTACAACACGATCAATGTTGGTCTGGTCTACCCTCTTTTCCTTTTGCTTTTTTAATCGTTAGCCTCACTTAATGGGCCAATGATAACTATATATAGGGGTGAGGGTAGGGACCAACCCTGCAATAAAATTAGGGTTTCCTCCCCATTAAGGAAACAATACCTTAGGTCCACACATAGTAATAAATATTTCATACCATTAAGGTGTGCTAATAGAATCCAATATCTCCATAGAGATCACTTACCAATAATATTAGATTCTTTTTGCTTACTCTATCTTTAGTCAACACCACTAAATCGGTTTTGAAAACAAATCTTTGACTATGCTAGCCCACCTAATAGGAAATCTTACAATCTCCCACTTGGGCAGCATATGTCACAAGTTTTAGATTTTAAAATTTATTTAAACCGACTCTTCGATTTAGATAAACTGAATGTGGCTACAAACAAAACAATGTCGAATGGAATGCACCTTAAACCAAATGCCTTGGTCCGAATGAGAATTACAAACACCCAACCATATTGATCATCACATCTAAAGCGATATGAGACCACACACGTCAAAGTGCTCATAACATCACTGACTTGGGCTAAACAATATGAAAGTGTGGTATGGAAATAACATGCTATAGTGATCATCATATCTATTTCGAAATTGGTCCTGGCTCGAAAACCAAATGAGCCATATGAGACAGATACCGAAGGTCTCATTAACTACAAGCGTCTCCCAAATGCTTAAGCTTCAATCAAAGAAGCTCATTGGGACTAGATCCGGATGTCCCACAACACTAGCACTAGACCTCAATCAAACGAGGCTTTACTAGTGACTGGATGTGTGTCTATTGACTGGAACCTCAGATACCAAATGAGATAAATACACCATATATAACCTCAATTTTTTTAGGAGGCAAATAGATAAGTGTATACACATAAACAAATGGCCATAAAAATGCATATATGTATTCTTGAGAACAATAATAATGCATCATATATATAAAATAAAACTGAAAGTCAAATGCAAACATATTGAGCAAAACTCCCACTAATAAAATGCATCAAAAGAACTAACAAGCCACATATTAGTGACATGCTCTTGAAATACTTTTAGAGTCAGGCCCTTAGTAAGAGGATCTGCAATCATGTTTTCTGTAGCAATCTGCTCCATTGTAATCTGTGACTCTTGAACTTTCTCTCTGACCAAAAAAATACTTAATGTCAATGTGTTTAGAGCCTAAAGTACTTTTACTGTTATGAGTGAAACGTACCGCAGCGGAGTTGTCACAGAACATCCTTAATGGTTTAGATATAGAATCAACAATCTGTAGCCCTGAGATAAAATTCCTTAACCATAAAGCTTGAATAGTGGCTTCATAACAAGCCACATACTCAGCTTGCATAGTAGAAGATGCAGTGAGTGTTTGCTTGACACTCTTCCAAGATATAGCCCCACCTGTCATCACAAAAACATATCCAGAAGTAGACTTGAGGTCATCTAGGCATCCAGCAAAATCTGCGTCAGTGTAACCGACTACATCAATTGAATCGGTTCTTCTATAAGTAAGCATAAAATCCTTAATACCCTGCAAATATCTCATGACTTTCTTAGCAGCTACCCAATGCATTTAACCAGGGTTGCTCAAATATCTCCCAAGTACACTAACAACATAGGCAATGTCAGGCCGTGTACAAACTTGAGCATACATCAAACTACCAATAGCAGATGCATAAGGTATGTTCTTCATCTAATTACACTCCAATTCTGTCTGTGGACATTGAGACTTGCCAAATTTGTCCCCTTTTACAACTGGAGCCTTACTAGGGGAACATGCTAACATATTAAACCTTTAATATCCTCTCAATGTAACCTTTCTGAGACAAACCAAGAACGCCACAAGACCTATCACGATAAATCTCAATACCCAAAACATAAGAGGCCTCACCAAGATCCTTCATATCAAAGTGACTTGATAATAATCGTTTTGTCTCATGTAAAAGATCAACATTATTGCTGGCAAGAAAAATATCATCAACATAAAGCACAAGGAAAATGAACTTACTCCCACTGATCTTCAGATAAATACACTGGTCCACAAGATTTTCTTTGAAACCACAAGAAGTGATAACTTCATCGAACTTAAGATACCACTGTCTAGATGCCTGTTTCAAACCATAAATAGAATTCTTAAGTTTGCACACAAGGTGCTCTATATCAGCTTGCCTGAAGCCAAGGGGTTGTTGCATGTAAACATCCTCTTCAAGATCTCCATTTAGGAAAGCTGTTTTGACATCCATCTGATGAAGTTCCAAATCAAAATGTGCTACTAAAGCCATGATGATTTTGAAGGAATCTTTTGTCGATACTGGTGAGAATGTTTCCTTGTAATCTATGCCCTCTCTCTGGCTGAATCCTTTTGCTACAAGTTTGGCCTTGTAACGCTCAATTTCACCTTTAGAGTTCCGTTTGGTCTTGAAAATCCATTTACAACCAATCGGTCTGCATCGTTTTGGTAATTCAACCAAATTCCAAACATCATTAACAAACATAGAATTCAATTCATCTTTCATGACAAACATTCACATTGATGAATTGGGATCATTGGCAGCCTGGTCAAAACTGATTGGATTTGAATCCAAAGTAATATCAAACTCATGTTCTTGTAAATAAACAACATAGTCATCAGATATGGCAAGCCTACGAGTTCTCTCTGATTTCCTCAAGGGAACATCAACAACAATATGGTCCTGAATCTCATCAACAACATGGGGTGCAGGCTCAACCACTATAGGTTGCACAGGTTCGTGAGTGGAGACATTCTCTTGTTCAATGTGAGGCTGTAATACAGTAGACGGCAGTGTCACAGGCACAGGTACAAGAACACATTCCTCCTAAAAAATAAAGTTACGTGGTTGAGCAGACTGAAAATCTAAATCATCCTCAAAGAAAACTGCCCGATTTGTTTCCATTACTCTAGTAGAATGTGTAGGACAATAGAATATATATCCTCTTGATCTTTCAGAATAACTGATAAAATGACCATTAATGGTCCTTAGATCAAGCTTCCTCATCTGAGGATTGTAAGGTCTCACCTCTGCAGCACATCCCCATATATGAAAATGAGATAAATTTGGCTTCTTACCAGTCCACAATTCATAGGGAGTTCTGGGAACAGACTTGCTAGGCACTTTATTCAAAATATATACTGTTGTTTTCAAAGCATCACCCCATAAGAAATCAGGTAAAGTTGAATTACTTATCATGCTTCTCACCATATCCATAAGGGTACGGTTTCTCCTTTCAGCCACCCCATTCTGTTCATGTGAACCAGGCATAGTGTACTGAGCGTCAATACCACATTCTTGTAAGAATCTGGCAAATGGTCCAGGGTTTCGCCCAGTTTCATCATATCTACCATAAAACTCTCCACATCGATCAAATCTCACACTTTTTATCTTCTTTTTCCTTTTAAGTTCTACCTCTGCTTTAAAACTTTGAAAGCATCTAAGGATTCAGATTTTTCTTGAATAAGGTAAATAAAACCAAAACGGGAAAAATCATCTATGAAAGTAATAAAATATCTGTATCCACCCATGGTAGTAGGAGTAAATGGACCACAAATATCAGTATGAATCAGCTCCAATGCTTCACCCTTCCTAGTTGCACCTTTCTTTTTAGCTATAGTGTGTTTCCCCTTAATGCAATCAATACAAATTCTAAAATCTGAAAAATCCAATTGAGGAAGTGTACCATCCTTAATCAATCGTTCTATCCTCTGTTTAGAAATATGTCCTAAACGTTTATGCCATAATATAGAAGAATTTTCATCCAATCTAGCACATTTAGGATTTGTAACCACATAATTTATAACAGAAGAACTGTTGGCATATTTGGAAGAACTAATATCCAAATCAAATTTATAAAGACCATCATATAACAAGGCAGATCCAACCATAAGAGAACTAGAATAGAGAGTAAGTTTTCCATTGCCAATATTAAAAGTGTAACTACAATTGTCAAGTTTAGATACCGAAACAAGTTTTCGTCTAAACGACGGTACATAAACCACATCATTCAAATTCAAAACAAAACCAGTGGATAAAAGTAATCTAACTACTCCTATAAATTCAACTTTGGTCTTCTCTCCATTTCCCATGTAGATCATCATCTCTCCCTCACTTGGTTTCCTCCTGCTTCTTAATTCCTGCAAACAATTAGTGATGTGAATAGTTGCTTCAGTATCAATCCACCACGAATTAGGGAAAACATCTACAAGATTGGATTCAAGACACACTAGAGCTAAAGATGTACCTTTCTTTTCAAGCCATTTCTTATAGCCATAGCAATCTGTCTTCATATGTCCATCCTTTTTGCAGAAGAAACACTTTCCCTTAAAAGCCTTAGTCTTTAGTTTCAGATTCTGATCGGTTTTCTGTTCTATTTTTCCTGATTTTTCTTGCTTGTTGCCTTTCCAATTTTTCTTGAATTTCTTCTTACCCCCATTATTGGAAACAAAATAAGCAGAGTTAAATTTTTCCTTCTTCTTTCTTTCCTCTTCCTGTATCAATATGGAAGTCATGTCCTCAAGATCCCACTCCAATTTTTGTGCATTATAGGAGGTCTTAAGAGTATCAAACGATGATGGAAGTGATTGCATAATTTGCCATACAAAGAAAGAATCAGATATCTTCACTTCCATCTCGCCCAATGTGGCAGCATAATTGGTCATTTTCATAATGTGATCACGTACTCCACTTGTGCCATCATATCGAGTGGATGAGAACCACTCTAAATATGTTCCCTTCTCAGCCTTATCAAATTTGGTAAACTTTGTATTAACAGCTGCAAGAAAATCCTTAGCATTTTCTTTCGAAGGCACACTTTTCTTAATGGTCTTGTCCATAGTATGCTTCATAACAATTAGGCATAATCTATTGGACTCCTCTCACTTTTCATAAAGTGCTTTTGCTGTAGCATCACTCTCAGTTGTGGGTTCGGGAGGTTTATCAGTTCTCAGGGCATAATCGAGTCTCATGATTGCAAGAGACACAGTAAGAGAGTCTATCCACTCCTCAAAATTGGAACCATTCAGGACTTTGATGGAAGATAATTGGGAAGTCATAGCTGGCAATAATAATTACCAAAATTTTACCAAAACATACAATATGCAATAACCAAAAGCATATCAACATCCCAATAATATAATGAAAATTGATTAATTAGGGCTTATTAATCAGATTTATCCCAATACTAATTTTAACAATTGTATGAAAAACATAAACTGGGAAAAGATCCAGCATTATTGGGGTCACACCTGTGGTGGCAAGATCGCCCAACATATAGTGAAATCTTTCACATGTAAGGCGAGACGCCAAAAAAAAGAACAACACCATATTGTAGATTCCGTCACCTATGGTGGCAAGACAAGAACCTCCAAAATAGTGAAGCTCAAAACGTCACCCTCACACTATCAAGCAAAACCGACCAAACGAAGACTCACTTGTGTTGGCAAGAGCACATCGTTCGCCATATGGCTTTCTTGACTGCAATCCATCTGGATGATCTATAGTGATTCCGCATCTTTAGGAATTAGCCCACTAAGTGGAAGTCTAATCTCTAAAGTTACAAAAACGCTATAGACCTGAATTGTAACTGTATGCCCATTATATTTTTAATAATTTTCCATCAAGGATTACTGAATAATAATATGAAAAACAAAAAAACACATAAAATTTTAATATATAAAATCATCAGTGTTCCTATTATGACAGATCAGAACAACATCATGGGTTGCATAATAATTCCCTATAGTGACTGAATCAAATAGCACAAGCATTAATATGAAATAACAAAATTATATATTTAATGTGCTAGTGACTAAACCAAATGTCACAAAAAATAAATCTGTAAATAATTATGCTTTATGGTTCTGTTATGAGTCAACCAATTAAAACTCATGACACCTTTTTATGTAATAAAAAAAATATATTCTTTTGTATGATTTCTCAAAAGAAAAGAACACGGTTTCAACTAAAATTGTACTTACTTTTTACCTTTTGTCACTTTTTTTTTTAAACAACCAAAACACGATTTTAAATAAACCATACTTACCTTTTAACTTTTGTCACTTTTTTTTTTTTAAACAACCAAAACACGGTTTCAAATAAACCGTACTGACCTTTTAACTTTTGTCACTTTTTTTTTCTTTTTTCTTTTTTAACAACCATTCCGTACTTACTTTTGACTTTTTGCACTTTTTTTTTTGGTACGGTTCTCCAAAAGAGAAATCAAGGGATTTTTTTTTTAAATAAAAAAAACAACCAAAACCGATTAATAATGCGTACGGATCAGTGTAATGATCCTACACTGCTTTTGTATGGTTTTTTTTTTTTAATTTAACTTTGTAAGTTTTTTTGTCATTTAGTAATAATATATAATATATTACTTTTCTCGTTTCTTCAAAACAAAACTACTCAAGGAGAAGAAATTGATTTTTATTACTGGTGGTACAGTCGATCGATTTTTTAAAAAGGAGGCTCTGATACCATTGATAGAAAACAAATACGGAACGATTCATGAAGATCGATAAGCATGCACAACAAACACTACAAAATACACGTTTTAGGCATACCTGAATCCATGATTGAAGAATAAGAATTCATCAATGTCTTCTTGTATGCTCCTTATACAACACGATCAATGTTGGTCTGGTCTACCCTCTTTCCCTTTTGCTTTTTTTGTCGTTAGCCTCACTTAATGGGTCAGTGATAACTATATATAGGGGTGAGGGTAGGGACCAACCCTGCAATAAAATTAGGGTTTCCTCCCCATTAAGGTCCACACATAGTAATAAATATTTCATACCATTAAGGTGTGCTAATAGAATCCAATATCTCCATAGAGATCACTTACCAATAATATTAGATTCTTTCTGCTTACTCCATCTTTAGTCAACACCACTAAATCGGTTTTAAAAACAAATCTTTGACTATGCTAGCCCACCTAATAGGTAATCTTACATGAAAAAGTTGGGACCTTCCCGGGAGGGATTCGTATTATCACAACCTCAATAGCGCCAACATCTCTACGTCTCTCAGGGGAGGAAAAATTATAGAAGAGAGTGAAGTTTTTTTTCTTTTTTTTTGCTTATGACGGATATCCACTAGTCCCGCGGGTCCATACTTACCCCACAACCGCATGGACCGGGTCATACCGGGGTTGAATGAAAATCATTCAACTTTCACTGAAAGCAATGAAGAGTACTAAACACCCCGTGTGAGTGGCCCAAGGTGTGCCTAGTGGTAGTCAAACTCTGAACATCCGAGTTTACAGTTTGTATCAAGTTCATTGCTCACCAACTGCGTTACCCCTTTGGGTTGTAGTAGAGAGTGAAGAAGGTGAAAGAACTCTAGAAAAAAAGCAGAGGAGTTGCAGAGTTGAACGACCAAAGCTAAGGCAAATTTCATAAGGGGAATTTACTATCACTCCCCTACACTTGGTCCATATTTACTAAAACTCCCCTGCCTTTTACTTTTTTACTGATACTCCCTTGTTTTTTTATTTTTACATCTCTTTCTCCCTTGCTCTTTTTAAATACCCTGATTACCCTTCTTTTTCACTTGTGACCTATTACACTTTTTTGAAATGGATTGATTCAAAACATGGTTTGAACCAAACCACTAACAAGTTGTCTCATCCAATCATCAAGGATATTGACATAGCTGATGTGTCTTCAAAGATATTATTTATTTATTTATTTATTATTATTTTTATCTCATCCATCCATCATCACAAATTTAGCAATCTATTTTTTTATCGGTATTAGATTGTTATCGGTCTCAGCCAATCTAAGGATAAAAAAAAATTAAAAAATGTATAGTACCCGATTGGAACATATGATACCGATATAGATATAGATCGGATACAAAATTATTCTTTTTTGAATTTACAATATTCTTGATGATTGGATGAGACAAAACTTGTTAAGTGCATAGTTTTAAGTATCTGCAATACCGATACGATACCCTCCGATACGTATCTTAAATTTAGTCGGGCGATACGATACACACCGATACGATACATTGAATTTTTTAAATCATTTCGTATCGATATATATCCTACAATACATATCGATATGCATCAATACACCACTAATACACATCGATATGATACGACATGCCTCAATACGACTCTATGAAAAATATAAAATTGAGGTAAAATGTACGTTTCGGTATGTATTGGTACGTATCGGTACGTATCGGTATGTATCGATCGGTACGTATCGGTATATATCAGAACGTATCGGTGAGTATCGATATATATATATATATATCGGTACATATCGGTGAGAATCGATACATATCGGTGCTACGGTCATATAATGGCCAATATGGGTAATTTTTCAGAAAAAAATGATTTTTTGAAAGGGTTTTTGTTCCAAAGTTGTTGTCAGCCATATTTCTTTCTAACTAAAGTGGAAATCAAGGTTGAGAACAAGGATTTTACATTTATGGGACAACTACAGACCTTGAATTCTTAGTACGATACCCTCAATTTAGTGTTTATGCATAATACATGTTATCAATAGCTTTTTTTAACAAATTCTTTATGCAAAAGTGGTTAAAAAAATGTTTCCTATCCATTTATGTGTGTTTCTTTAACGTATCTTAGTGTATCTCTGATACGATACGATACCCTCCGATACGTATCTTAATTTTGGCTGACCGATACCGATACTTTAATCCTTAGTTAAGTGTAATAGATTACAAATGAAAAGAAGGGTAATCTGGGTATTTAAAAAGATCAGAGAAGAAGAGATGTAAAAATCATAAAACAGAGAATTATCATTAAAAAGGTAAAAGACAAGGGAGTTTTAGTAAATATGGGCCAAGTGTAGGGGAGTGATAGTAAATTTCCCATTTCATAATTACATCAATTCTGCCCACTTCTTGCTAGGGTTACTAAAAAAATTTACATTAGGTGGAAAGCTTTAAGGCTCAGTTGAGGCCATGATTGTCTTGGTTAAGTTTGTTAAATTACTTGTGTAGTTTCAATATTATACTCTTCGTTTTGGTAGATTAAGTATTTTCTACTACCGTGAATATTGTTTCCGAAAATTATGGCAAAAGTGGAGGTCTTCTACAATTTTTGAATGATAAAAGGTGCAAGGAGCATGCAGAGAGGAGAGCGATGGCCAAGTTGATGTTTGAGTTGTGTTAATTTGGTAACACCATGAATTGGAGCTGCAATTGCTTGATTTGATTGAGTATTTATGAAAGAATATATATGCACAAAATTTTAGCTTGATTTACTCTCTAATATAATGTTGGAATTGACGTTAACTCAGACCTCCTAAGTTCGACTCCCACTAGGCACACCTTGGGCCACTCACACGGGGGTGTTTAGTGCTCTTCATTACTTTCAGTGAAAGTTGAATGGTTCTCATTCAACCCCAGGATGACCCAATCTATGCTGTTGTGGGGTCAGTATGGACTCGCGGGACTAGTCAGGCGGAAGGCCTGGATACCCGTCATTAGAAAAAAAAAAAAAAAAAAAAAAAAACAATGCTGGAATTGAAGCTATACACTGAGACTTTACAAATATGAATTCAATGGATAAGGATGAAGGAGGTGGCATGTGTTGGCATGATAAGGCTCCCCCTCAAGTTGGTGCATGAAGATTTTGAACGCCCAACTTGGATGATAAGAATCGAAACTGGTCCTGTCCAAGCACCTTGGTGAATAGGTCAGAAAGTTGTAGTCACGTGGCAATCTTTGTAGGGTGGATCAGGCCGGATTGAAGTTTCTCACAAAAAAGGTGGCAGTCGATTTCGATATGCTTCATTCGTTCATGTAAAACTGGATTAGTGGCAATGTGAAGAGCCACTTGGTCATCATAATGTAATGGAATGGGAAAGGAACATACAAAGCCAATGTCACGAAATAAGGAAGTAAACCATGTGATTTCACAAGTAGCATTAGCAATTGCACGAAACTTGGCCTCAGCTGAAGAACGAGAGACATTGTGCTGCTTCCTAGATTTCCAAGAGACCAAGCTAGAATCTAGAAGAACACAATACCTTGCGGTGGAACGACATGTCATCGGGCAATTAGCCCACTTAATCACAGTAAACCCGTGGTTGTAGATCTGAATCAGCTGGAAAATATAGGCCTTGTCCTGGAGTAATCTTCAAGTACCGTAGTGATACGGCCAAATCGATCACTCAGTAGGGTGAGGACACGCGTCGCCCACTAGATAGGGAGTACAAAGACTCTATCACGTTCTATCACGTCGCTTGCATGAAGGGAATATTCCCCATCAGAAGGATGGACGTATTCGAGTGGAACTCTAAGAGGGAAAAAGGTGCACCCGAGAAGGACTCTGGGAAGGAAAGGGAAAACCCTAAACCCTAGGAGCTATATAAGAGGGCCCGAGAGGAAGGAAGGAGGTAAGCATCAATACCCTCACCATTGCTCCCATACTAAAAACTGTGCGGCCGACCCTAACTTGAGAGTCGGAGGACTAACCCCGGACAAAGCTTCGGGCCTCCACCGTCTGTGCTTGCACAGGATCAACTCACAGGGTTTTTGGCAACAACAGATTGGCGCCGTCCGTGGGGAGAGACAGTAATGGTGGGGAGAACCTACAATCATAAGAAGACAAGAGCAGCGTCGAACATGAATATGGGGGAGGAGGAACCTTCAGGGGGGCTCCCTCCCTCGACGGAGATAAGACGAGAAAGGGGCAACGATGATCGGGAAGGATCCGTAAGGTACCAGCATTCAGCCGGATATTCAGTGCGTGGAGATAGTGATCCTCCACCCCCTCCTAAAGCGTAGGAATATGTGACAAGGGAGCAGTTCGAAGCCCTCCAGGACAAATATGACCGAATGGCCGAGGCAATGAAGGAAGTCTCCAAAGCTGTCTCTCAAAAGACCGGCGGAGCACCGCCTGGCCCCCACATCCAGCCTAAGAGGGCTCGAGACAAGGACCGGAGCAGCACAGGATCGATAAGCTCCGGCCACAACCTTCGAAACCGAGCAATGAGGGAGACTCTCGCACCCAGGGGAAGGACGCGCCGTGCCTCCAGAGACCCACATGGGGAACCACGCCAGGGAGACAAACAGAGGCACGAGGACTCGAGTTTAAAGCGGATGGTCCTGGACCTGAAAGATGAGATCAAGAAGGTGGCAGAAAATCAGACGGGAGCTTGCGAGCCAGATCTCACTAATGACACGGCCCTAGCTGATGAGGTCATGAGGGATTCACTCCCGATTGGCTTTCGCCTGCCCAAGTATGACACTTATGACGGGTCTGGGGACCCCGTCGATCATCTGGAAGGCTTTAAGGTCGCCATGCAGTTCCATCGAGTCTCGGATAATATTATGTGTCGTGCCCTACCATTAACATTCAGAGGAACGGCAAAGCTATGGTACAACCGTCTGCCGACGAAGTCGATCCACAGTTTCAGCGATCTAGGCTACTTCTTCGTGAAGGGATTCTCCAGTAGCCAACCCCTTCAAAAGACCACGTTGAACTTGACCAACGCCAAGCAACATGAAGGAGAATCACTGCGAAACTACATGAAGCGCTTCCAACAAGAGAAGGTCACGATCAGAGGTCTGGACCCGAAAGAGGAGTTCACAGCCCTGCTGGGAGGCGTCAAGGATAAGGAGCTGAAAAGGTCTTTGGTGAAGCATACACCAAGGAACCTGCCCGAGTTGAGAGCTCGGTGCGATAAGTACATCCAGATGGAAGAAACCCTTCAAGCCGATGGAGCAGAACCAAGCCTCGTACAAGAGTAGCAAGCACACTCGCATTTTGTAATTTTTGCTCTTACGCACTTTTAAGTTGTAATTGC
>NC_056569.1:22331020-22333823 GCF_013358625.1 Macadamia integrifolia
TGGCTTGCGTCTTTAAATTCTTAGATGTCGAATGGTTAGGACGTTATTTTAGATACATATGTTTAGGATGGTAATTAGAATTAGATCACAATCATTAATCGGTTCACTTTCGCATTATTAAAAGAAGTAAAAAAATAAAATGACTGCTCTCCCTATGTTCGACCGGTAGCTACACTGATCCCTACACTTGCTATTACATTTAAATCTCAAACAATATTCAAAGATCCGACCACCAGTTTCGTCGAGTCATACATTGTTGGAATCATTTCTTCCAAATACTATCCAATTATGCAGAGATCGGACACGAATTTCATTAGGCACATAGTCAAATCTATAATCAATGTTCTTAGGAAATACACAAAATGATAATTCACATGAAATAATGGTCAAACAGTGTCACATATGTACCAAAGATAAGATTCAAGACTAATATGAGAAAATAGATCTAACTTCTTTTTTTTTTGATACCCAGGGTGTTCGGATCTTTTTTATCTGACTAGTCCCTAGGGTCATTGTGATACCGCTTACACAGGACTGGGTCAGTCTGAGACGAAAATTCTTGTGCGGTGGCCCCAAGAAGTTAGGTGCAGCGATGAAGGTTAAAACAAATCTAACCTAAAGTTTCAATCAACTTTAGAAAGGTTAAGTTGTTTGAATTACACCAGGGGCAAAAAGGTCATTTTCTCACCACACAATCATTGATGGTAATGTCAGACTCGATTCATTATTGTATCAAGGGTTCTCTAGGTAACAAAATTCAGTTTCCACACTATAATCCAAACACCTCATTCTCCCATATATTTGGGAAAATCTAATGACTTTGGTCACTATTTATTCTCACCCCATCAAAACTCCATTATCCAATGGCGAGTTCCTTAGTCTTTTGACATAAGAAATGTTGTTCAGTGGTAAACTTGGATTTACTGATTCAATTAATTGCTTGGATGTCTTGCTCATTTTTCTTAGATTGCTCTTCAAAGCAAGTTTACTTATTACCAACATTTTCCACCCAGTGAATCATGACCTTGTAGGAAAGCCGCAGGAATTAAAGGTAGGAGGACTGCTTCAAGGATTGGAAGGAGCAAAAGAGTATAGATGAGTAAGAGTATTAGAGGTTTGGATGGATTTTCAAGAAATAATAACATGATTAATGAAAGAGAGCCTTTCGGTGATGGTTTTTCTAGAGACTATTTGGTTTGAGAACTCTCTTTTGAGAGAAAAACATTAGCAGAGGAGAGAGAGTGTCTAAGGACACTGCGGGAGAGTTTATGGAGGATCATGGTGGCCGGCCACCTGACATAGGCAGGCAATCCCTTCTCACAGACTTCTGACAGGTGGATAAACGCACGCCGACCGTATCTGGATCAGATCCACCACTACAGGATGAAGGGGCGAGGGCTGCTGTGTAGGCACCCAAAGTCTCTTACTCCACTATTGTGGGAGTTGGTATTCCTAATGTTGTTGAACTTCCCAACCCTATTCAGGTTGACTCCTTGACTACGGTTATCATCCCACAGGAGGCATACGAAGAGAGATTGGAAAAGTTCAAATTTGCACTAATCGGGAGAACAAATTTAGATTTATATCTTTGGATGAAATCCGAAAGAATGCAAAGGACACATGGTCGTTGAAAGGAAGGATTGCTCCTTCTCCTATGGGTAAAGGTTTCTTTCTTCTACGTTTTGAACTGGAAGCTGACATGATCACGATCTAGAAGCAAAATATTATAAAAGTTGGTACTCAATCCATTAAGTTCCAACGATGGAAAAGGGACTTTAATGTGCATGAGAAGAAGGCAGTGATAAAGATGGTCTAGATTCGCTTTTCAGATCTGCCAATGGAGTAATGGCATGAGAAGATTCTACTCACCATAGAAAAGGCAGTAGGCAGGCCTATGGCGATTGATCGACGAACCCGAGCATCTTCAATGGGGGGTTATGCTAGGATTATGGTAGAGTTGGAAGTGGACAACAAAAGAGTGGAGGAGATACAAGTTGAGTGTCTTCAGCTTGGAACTGGTGATCGGTTTTGGTTCTCCCAGTCCATTCAATATGAAGCCAACTTGGGAATGTGTGGGTAATGCAAAAGTATTGTGTTGTTTTCTGGTTGTCCTTGTTGGCAACTCGGCCACGTGGCGATGATGATGTGGCCAGTTTGGGTGACATGGATGAAAATGATGACATGATGGTGTCTAGTGTCACCGATGAGATAACAGAACTACTTGGTATGCATGGAATGGTTTGATACATCCTTAGTATATGGTGCGGGTTTCTGGGTCAAAACTGACAAAATTGATTTATTTACGATCGGGTGCATTTTCGGTAATGAAAATGAAATTTTTAGAAGATCATTTCTTCATAAAAAATATAGATTGTAATTTATCTAGTCCAGTGCATCTGATTTTGTTGCATTCCGATACCGTATGAAGAAGTTACGACATTTGTGGCAGTTGAGGGCAGTTTCAGCATTGAAGATGAATTTTTTAAAGGAAGTGTTCTCCATGTAACAATACGACAAAAATACAATATTTCCAACGGTTCTGATTTCATCACATTTCAATTCCGTATGAGAAAGATACGTCATTGGAAAGGTCTAGGGGCATTTTGGTCTTTTTACATTGTTGATTCAGATGATTGAGTCTTCTGAAAAGTCGTAGAGCATCCAGTTACGGTTCCAACGCACTTTATTTCATCTCAATTGGATATCTTATGAAAAAGTTATAAGTGTTTCCATAAAGCCGGTTCGAAAATCCAAACCGAAAATCCATCAGTTGCTCTCGGTGTTGGGTGGATTTTTTGGAATT
>NC_056569.1:22333923-22352566 GCF_013358625.1 Macadamia integrifolia
AGCCACACTAGGATGGTTAATGAGGTGGTGAATATTGATGAGAAAGAGATTCCTTAAAGTGATTATTTTAGATATTTGGGTTCAATCGTAAATAAAGAAGATGATATAGAGGAAGATGTTGTCCAAAGAAATAAATAGGATGGATGAAGTGGAGAGGTGAGTCTAGAGTGTTGTGTGATCAAGATATTCCTTTAAAGCTTAAAGGAAAATTTTGGAGGACTGTCATAAAACCGGCAATAATGTATGGTGTGAAATGTTGGGCAGTTAAGAAATGTCACATAGATAAAAGAAGTGTAACGGAGGTGAGAATGTTGAGATGGATGTGTGACAAAACTAGGAAGGATAAAGTAAAAACGACCATATTAAATCCAAGTTGGGAGTAGCTCTGATTCATGATAAGCTACAAGAGAGTCGTTTGAGGTGGCATATCAATGTTCAACAGAGGCCTTGAGATGCTCTAGTACGAAGGAGTGATATGATTCAAATTGAAGGAATTAAAGAGCCAAAGGCAAGCCTAACATAACCATAGGAAAAGTGGTGAGCAAAGGCATCCATAGCTTAGGCCTCATATCATATATGACTTCAAATATGGCTGATTGGAGAGCAAGGATCCATGTGGCCAGTTGAGATAAGGTTATGTTGTTGTTGATGATGTTAATGCAACCTAGAGTTCCAAAACCCATATGTAGGTCGCTTTGGGCCCACCAAAGCAATAAAATGTTCAATTACAATGAACAGGGGCAATTTTGTAATTTTCAAGACAATCCAGGACCCTTTTGAGCAAGAAGTAGAATCAAGGACATATAGGTAAATAAATTTAGAGGTAAGGACCAATCTGGAATTTCAGAAGAACTGAAGAAAAAATAAACAGCTCCTACAGGAATAGCGCTTTGGAGCAATTTAACAAGAATGAGACCTTATGAATAAAATATTGGAAGTAGGTCATCATCTACTTCTCGACAAACACACAAGCCAACAGTGGGTCTATTGGATCCTGGTGGGTTACCTCACCAGTCAGAACTCCAAACAGCGTGAAAGCTAATCCTTGGGGCTCTTGATTCGAATCAACAAGCACCCAAAAGAACAAGCAATCTGATATTCTGATATTGTTTAATGACTGAAACTAGGTCTGGCAGAAGTTTCAGAAACAGGTCTGAAACTGTTGATGGAACTCGAAGCAAAGAGGGGCATGGTATGAGTCTCTAAAGCTTGAATCGCCCCCAAGTGAAGAACCTTCTGGCAAAGTTTCAGGTCAATCAGAGTTTACATTGAAGGAGTTCCAACAGACTTCTCCCTGCGGGGAATACGAACCAGAATACCAGGTGGTTAAAGGGAGAGGAAGAAGATAATAAAGAACAAAGAAAGAACAACAGAAGGATTAAGGAGGAGGATTGACCAGAAGTAAAAGAGGACCTCCAATTGTCTGCTATCAGTCCCACGTGAGCACTGCCGTGAATCAAAAACTCTATCTATTCAATCCAAAATCCAAGATTCGGTAGCTTACATCACATATATAGACTTAAGCAAAATAATTTCTAATTATATCCTGAAACCAAAAGCTTGAAAACTAGGATTCTTACTCGTATTGTTGGCAAACTCCGATAAAAAATAAATAAACTTCAAATTACAAATATACCCCAAATAACTAAATAAGCCCCCAACTATCCCTGTTAGACCAAAACCCAGGTTTGAACCCGGTTCTTCTCAGACTAGGTTTCCAGGCTAGGTCAGGCTGGTCCAACCATGTGCTTGTAACTACATCAGATGTTTGAGTTGCGTTGCTCAAATTTGACGAGGCAAAAAGAGATGAATTTTGATCGGTGTCTCTCTAGATATATGGTTTACAAAAGAAGATTTTTTTGATGCATTGTCATAATTTGAATAAAATTAGTTTGTCCTATTGATAGTGATATTTATTTTGCAACATAACGTACCCTGTAAACCAACAAACATGATAACACTTGTTTTCCCCTTTTTTGGAGTAAAAGAAGGCTTCCCTGGGTCCAACATTTTGCATAGCTCATTGAATATGGCCTGAAAACAAATAACACATCAATTAAGTACAAAATTTAATTGATGTTAACTTAACAAAGGGATAACTGAAGGAAAAAAATAAAGCAAACAGAATATGGAATCTGAGTATGCAGTGAAAGAAATGCAAAAGAAAAAGGCAAGTGATCAATGCAAAAGAAAGCCAAAAAATTTCTGATGCATTTTGTTGGCATGGCTGGACCGGCACAACATGGTCTGGAAACCCTAACTGAGATGAACCGGTACCAAAACTGGCTTTTGGTCCAAAGGGGGCTGGTAGAGATATATTTCTATGTTGCATAAGCAATGTAAACTTCATATTTTATTTGGTTTTATTTTGGTAGGAGATAGCTACAAAGGAGTTGATAGTTTCCTAATTGTTTGGTTTCTTTGTTTCCAAAGTAGATTAGCTTACTTTATTTCAGTTGGTTTCTTTCTTATTTATATACATGTAATCCAACTAGTCGGATAGAAAATATTGGAATGCATTTGTCATTTGTAGTTGCATAACTTGGAGCCGTTGCTGCGGATCTGCCACCCCCCCCCCCAAGCTATCGACCTTTCTCCATGTTTTCTCCCACCCATTAACTATACCTTCTTCCTTTCTAACAGCTTCCTTCTCCATCATTGAGCATTGGAGTCACAGTCCAGCAGGCTATCTTTTCTTCTTTGATCATTCTTCTCTTCGGGTTGGTTTTTCTCCGTATTCTTCCTCTTCTTTCTATTTCCTTTTCTTAATTCATAATCATCTTTCCCATACTCTGTTTCCAGTAGAATTACAGTCCCCCTAGGGTTGAGTATCAAACTTCAACCCCCTTCTTATTTTCTTCCTAAACAGGACGTGACTCATGAACCCCTCTACCCTAGGTGACTCAATCTCTTGATTCCTGGCCCAAGCCATCTCCCCCACTGTGAATTATAAGCCTTAGACCATACCCGAACCTAAGGTTACCGCCTGGTCTGATTGCAGAGGTTCTTTCTAATTTTTTTAAGTGCTGTTTTGAGCCATGATTGTGTAAGTTTTACAGAGCATTGGATTGTGCAAAGAATAATAAAAGAAGAAGAAACAAGAGAGAGACGAGAGGTGAGACGTGTTGTTGTAACTCTTGGGAGTCACAACGTTACGTTGAGACTCCCACTGCATTCAATATATATATAACAGTGATGTAACCCTACTAAGTGCATAAAATGAAATGCATTCATAAGAAATAAAATACAGACAGCAGAGGGGAAATCGAGACTAGTGCTAATCACGATTTCCCTTTCCCCCTTATTTAATAACTTCTAACATATTGGGATCCTAGTTCTGAAGTTGAAGATAGATTGCTGCCCAAACAAGAGAGATCTCCCTCTCAAACTACTCCTCCCATCGCTAGTTTTGTTCAGGCATTTGCACTTTGTTTTTCTCCCCCATCCCCTACCCTCCTCCTTTCCTTTGGCAGTGAATTTTTCATTCATCCAAAAAAAAAAAAAAAATTCTTTTAAATGTCACCATAACAATTTTGTTCCCCTTCTACCCTTTTTCTTTATTCTATCTAGTCCTTATTTTATATTTCATCCCAAATTTACCCCTGATGAATAAAATACAAATCCCTTTTGTATCCTTTTTTCCATTTAGCTATCAAGTGTCCCTTTCAATTTCTGGTTAATAACAGAATTGCCACTCCCCTTATAAACATAGAGATTTTTTTTTTTGGATGAATTAACATAGAGATATTCACATAACTGCTTTTGTTGTTGACCCATTTAGAGCTTGGGTGAGCCTATAAGCGATCTGAACCGAGTTTTTTGAAACCTTAAATTGCATCATTTGGTATCAAAGCCGAAAGTTCTCCAACATACCCTAGCCATGGTGGCCAATAGTTAGGTTATTGAGCGATTTAATTCTTATAAGGAAGAAAAGATGCAGCCATTGCCCATCTTACAGAATGGGTTACTACCTTAGAGAATTCCAACCTCTCTCTGAGGTCTAGTGATGAAAACTCAACTCTAAAGTTTTTTCTCTCCAGAACATCTCTACAGACTTCCATTGACAGATTGGCACTGTCAGTTAAAGGAAAAGGTCCCATGCAATCTAGGGATTCTTCCGATTCTGTCCCACAAGCTCAGCCTCATTTTGCACCATGCCGCCCCACATTTTACACCACCACCATATGGAGCTGCTTGACATGATGATCCTCTTCAATGAGCTGAAAGGAGGGGCAAAGCTGGACGTCCTCGATTTTATGGGATAACCCCCAACAGTGCCTCAACTGGACCCATAGCTTGGAGGTGCTATTCTGATGGTGCAGATTGACTGAAACCTGAAAGCTTTCATTTCCTAGAGGCAAGCTGAAAGGTATAGTACGAGTCTGCTGGATCAAGTATCAAGAAAAAATCAGACCCAAGGCATCAGGTTGATAACCGGTGATTTCATTTGGGCTAAGATGCGAGAAGCCATGACCGGTGATTTCTACCAGCTGACTACAAGCAACAAATGCACCTTAAGTTTGCACAGCTGAGACAGGATAGTATGGCCGTTGATGAATATGTGGCCAAATTTTATTGCTTAGCCACTCAATCTGATTTTGAGTGGGATGAAGAGGACTTAGTGGCACATTTTCGGAACAACTTGCAGCCTCAAACTAATGTTGCATTGGCTTCTAGCAGACTGCCTACGATCATAGTTTTAAATTTCGGACCGGAATTTCATAAGTTTCTATGGTTTCAACCCTAATTTCGGAAATTTTCGGAAATTTTGACCCAAATTTCTAGCAAATAGCCCAGAAAAAAAATACCTGGTTTCAACCAGGTTTCGAAGTTTCAACCTAAATTTCGGTCGAAAGATCGAAACCTGAGATTTAGAACCATGCCTACAATGGAGAACGTTGTATAGGTAGCATATCAGGTAAAGGACAGTCTAAAGTGGCCTAACTATCAAAGGATCTTTCCAGATACCTTCTCTAAAGGTGACAATACCAGCAAGCAACCTCCACCAGAAAAGTCCTTCAGCATGCCACAGGTTAGTGGTGCATCTATCATCTATGGCATCTTTAAGGCCAAAACCCGTCCTTACTCTCCACCTAGAGGTCAGGGTTTCGACAGGCCTTCTGTGATGCCAAAGGCTACGACTCAGTGATTCACGTGCAAGGGGTATGGGGATATTTTTCAATGTCCCTACCATTCAATAGCTTGGGCATTCTGGGCAGGTTGCAAGAAGTCACTGGTCAAAGGTTTAAACCAATCGCAATTCATCACCATCTTGCCCGCTACCAATTGATGACAGGCTATTATATATGTGTTGACCTAAGCCCTTGTGTTGAGGCTCGGTTCCCAAACCATACGTGAGCTACCTCATATGGCTCTTCTTAAGAACTTGAAGCCCCCTCTCTCTAAATATTTTTTTTATAAATAAATTTTATTTACAAGACAAAAGATTTTTTGTCAAAATTAAGCAACAGTAGCGTGCCAGAACAAGCTGAAAAACTACAGCTCGCTCAAGGGTGCTTGTAGATCCGGTTTACACCGCCCATGTGCTCACTGAATTCACAACCTAGCTGATTGTAGACCACCGTTACATGTTAGAGGAGTTCCAAACACTAGTTCTCAAATGTCCATGCAAAATATATCTTACAAAACAATAATTGGTCTCTACCGTCAATATCACAACTTGGTTCTCAAAGTAGGCCAGTGGGACCTGTAAGATTTTTTTTTGGGCATCTCTCAAGATAGCAGCTCTAAATATGATATCAGGAACCAACAAGGTGGTTAATATAGAAGATGTGATGCAGGACATATGGGAGCTGCTCCAACTAGCCCTAGCCCATTGCCCAATTAGATACTCCAAAAGATACCATCTAAGGCCCAGGCCCAAGCCCTACCAGCCCTGCATTTTATTTTTTATTTCAGTTATTGCAGTGCAGTTAGTTTTATATCAGTTTATTTTAAAGGAGCAGTATCTTTTTTTAGTTTTATAGCAGTTTATTTTAAAGGAGCAGTATCTTTTTTTTATTGCATGTATTTAGTTTTCATTTTAGTGGTAGTGTGGTGTGCAGTTATAACCACCCCCACCACATGTATGTAGACATCCCCTCCCCCGCCCAAAAAAAAAAAAAAAAAACCCGTTGTAACCCCCACTGATTTCACTACTTCCATCCTTGAGTATTGGGTATTGTGTGAGTCTTCTCCCAGTTGTTTTTTAGCAGCTTTCTGGGCATCGCACTCTCTTTTTACAAGCAAGTAAGTCAACCCCCTGGCTAGGCTCAACTTTCTAATCGTTCTTTCACTGACATGTGTTCTTCTATTTTTCTTTAAATAGGCTATTGCATCCCCTTGGAGGATGGCTGAATGATAGAGTAAGAACAAAAAAGATATAAATTTTCTTCTCCCCCCCCTCTCTATCGGGCTTCTCTCTCTCTCTCTCCAATTCTTCTTCTTTAATTCCCAAATTCTGCTACTACATTTTTTGTCTTTTTGTTCTTTTTCTGTATTCATGTAGTTTCCCTCCCCCCACTCAGATTTCACCACCCTATCAAGATGCCAAGGTTGGATATTCTTGAATCCTAATTCCTTGCACAGTTTCAAGGCTTCTATTAATTGTAAGTGTCGGCCCCCCTTGGTCCATATGAAAATAGAATAAGTTAGTAAACCCATAAATCCTGATTCATGGTTTATTAACAATTTTTAGTTTGCTATTAGCAGTGAGGACCATAAGAACTCTTAGGTTTATGAAGTATCTCCGTGCAGCAAATCAAATACCAGATGTTTCGGACCACTGTCCCATCTCCCTATTCATCCAACCCCTTATCTCCTTCAGCCCCAAGCCATTCAAATTCTTCGATATGTGGACCTCCCACCCGGGCTTCCTCTCTGTTGTCCAGTCTGCCTGGGGTAACCGAGTCCCCCCTGGCCTTCCCCCTCTCCGTTCCTTCACCCTCAAACTGAAAAATGTTAAGCTTGCTCTCAAGAAATGGAATGCCTCTACCTTTGGCATCATTTCCACCAGGGTCTCCGATTGTAGATCAAGCCTTACATCTATTCAAATCCGTCTGCAATCTGATCCTCTCAGCTCTTCTCTCGCCCTTCAAAAGAAAGAGTCTGCCTAGGAGCTGGCTTCGCTTCTATCACAGGAAGAAAGTTTCCTCAAACAAAAGTCCCACATTAACTGGCTTAACCTTGGGGACTCGAACTCCTCCTACTTCCATAAATCCCAACCTCTAACTCCATTCCCCTCCTCATTGATAGCAATGGTTCCGCCTTGAGCTCCCCTGCTGCCATCAAATTGGAATGTGAATCCTACTTCAAAGGCATCTTCTGCCCCCTGCCTCCCCCCCCCCTCTTCCCCTCCTTCCCCTCTCCTCCTTAACAAATTCATCCACAACCATCTCATCCCTTCCCTTCAATCCATCCCCTCCGATCTGGAAATCCAAGAGGCCATCCACTCCCACAAATTTAGCAAAACCCCTGGTCCTGATGGGTTCAGTATGGGGGTGCTGGGACATCATTGGTGATAATCTCACCAAAGCCATCAAGAGTTCTTTCTTCAATCCTTCCCAATTCATCCATTCAATCACACCTTCTTTTACCTCATTCCTAAGAAAGAAGGTGCCTCCAGTCCAGCCGACTTCCGTCCCATCTCTCTGTGTAACCTCTTGTACAAGTTCATTGCCAAAGTCCTCACCAACCGCATTCAAAGAGTCATTGATTCCATTTTCAGTGCGAATCTATCAGCCTTCATAGCAAGTCGTAGCATCCTGACAACATCATTCTCTACCATGAGATTGTTCGAGGGTTTGACAGAAAATCCCACTCCCCTGCTGCCCTCCTTAAGATTGACATCCACAAGGCTTTTGACTCCATCAGATGGGACTTCATCTCTAGAGTCCTCTTTTCCATGTCCTTTCTCCCCATCCTTTGTTCACTGGACCCATGCCTGCATCTCCTCCCCCAAATTCTCGGTCCTCGTGAATGGTTCCCTAGTTGGTTTCTTCTACTCTTCTATTGGCATTTGCAAGGGCTGTCCCCTCTCCCCCTTCCTGTTCTATCTTTCCCTTGAGGTCCTCTCCACATTCCTTCAATCCTAGACGGATAATCTGCTCATCTCCCCCATCCCCAAATGCAAAGCTTCCAATCTTACCCATTTAGCTTTTGCTGATGATCTTATAATCTTCTCTAAAGCTGATGAGAGCTCCACCTCTTCCATCATGGCTTCCCTTCATCTCTTCGAATCTCTCTCGGGCCTCTATATCAATCTGCTCAAATCCCGCCTCTTCCCTGAGAGCACTCGGATTCTTCTAAAGCCCATCTCCTTGAGCTCACTTTCTTCTCCATCGGCTCTCTTCCTGTGAAATACCTTGGCCTCCCCCTCTTCTCCTCCAGGCTTACTGCTCACCATTGTGCCCCTATGCTTTCCCAAATTCAAAAGAGGCTCCTACTTTGGAAGGAAAAACTGTTGTCTTACGCAGGTCATCTGGTTCTCATCCGATCAGTTCTCCAATCATCCTACGTTTACTAGTCTGGAGTCTTCTAGCTCCCCAAATCCATCGAATCCCTCTTATGCTCCTTGCGGAAGGGTTTCGATTCTTCCAAATTTCTCCACCCCATTCGCTGGTCCTCCGCTTGCCTTCCCAAAAGAGGAGGCCTTGGCATTAGGTGTATCAAGGATGTCATTTCGATGGCCATCCTCAAGCTGTCCTGGAAAGTGGTCTCCAAACTCCCCGGAATCTGGTTGTCCCGGGTCTCCTCTTGCCCCCTTCGCAATGACTCCCTTTGGACTTGTCGCATCAATCCCAACTCCTTTTGAGTGTGGTGTAAGATCCTCCTTGCTAGGCCTCTTGCCTTAACTGCCATCAAATCCACCATCGATAATGGGGCAAATACCTCCTTCTGGCTGGATAACTAGCATCCAGCTAGAGTGCTTTCCCTCATTACAAGTCACAAATAGGTCTACTCTTCTCGTATCCCCAGAGATGCGCTAGTATCCTCGATCATCTCCAATGGATCTTGGTCCATCCCTATTGTTCCCTCTCTTTCCAGTATCAATCATTCCATCAACTCCATTCCTCCCCCCTCTTCTCGAGTTGATAGAATTATTTGGTCCCCTTCCCCCTCGGGCCACTTCTCCTCCTCGACTTGGAACCACTCCCAGTCTCCCAACCTAATGTAGAACTAGAATCACAAGTGATCCTAATCCCAAGCAGGATCTGAAATTCTGGCTGAATAGAGAAAATGTCCTCTAATAGGTTTGGTTCTAGCTCTCAAACACTCTCTCACAGCAAACAAATAAAAGGAAAATAAGAAAACAAAAAGAGAATTCAATGGAGGGTTGAGAGGGGGGAAGAAGAATTAGGGAATGGGCATCTCACCCTCAGATTTAGGCATCTCACCCAACTGCATCCCACAATACAACAGCATAAGCCATCTTGTTTTGTTTAACAGCAAAGCCAACTGCTTTAAATAACCTTACATAGCTTGAACACAAAGAAATAAAAAAAAAGAAAACTAATAGACTGAAATAAGACTTTCTAATTTGTGTCTAACTTGCTAATCAAGCTTGACAAAATTAGAAACTAATAATCGAACATAAAAGGAAAATAATCCAATTACAAACAGGAAACTAATTGCTTAACAAAAAAGGAAACTAACTTGGACACAAAAATAGAAACTAAAAATTATGCTGACTGGACCAAATCAATGGCTGATGGAGATCTTCTCTTGCAGCTATAAGGGACAGTTGTATAGCTTCTAGAAGATCCTTTTGAAGACCAAATCTTGCTCAGAAAATACTATTCACGTGTTATTGTTCACATGAACAGTAACTGTTATGGAAATTGCTAGATAGGTTGATTGATGGCTGTTTGGGCTCTTCTAGAAGACCACTTAGGGAAGTAAAATACGAACTATTCAAGGGGCTGCTATGCTGGTTCAATGGTTGTAGGAGTGGACCAGCATAGGTGCAAAATCGGGACCAACCAGGCTGGATCGACTAGACGAAACCAGGTCCAAACTTTGGACTTGGCTGAATCATGGTTTGGTCAATTGGAGTCCTCCTTTTGACAGCCCTATCTACATCACAACCCCATTGTCCCCTCGCACAAGGTTGTCTGATTCCGTGGCCACGTCCCCCATCACAGCCTTACTATCTGGAGAATTCTCTACAATTGCCTCCCCACCCAATCCTTCCTCATATATCACCATATTCTGGTTTCCCCGGCTTGCTGCCTTTGTTGGAATGGTACGAAAGATGTCAACCATCTCTTCTTTGATTGCCCTTTCACCTCTTGTATTTGGAAGCACGTCCTCTCCAAATGCTGGCCTGCTCTGAGACTTCCCCTTCCTCTGCAGAGAGAATGGAATGGGATTGATATGACCTTCTCAGGTAATTCTATTTGTGATGCTGCCGGCAAGCTGACGTTCGGGGCTTCTATCTCCCATGTTTGGTTGGAGCGTAACCTTCATAAATGGACATCCAACTCTAGATCGTTCAACAAGATTTGGAAGGCCATCTACTTTGACGTCTCCTCCAAGCTGGCCTCTCTCCCCAATAGAATTGTTTTGGATTCCCCAAGAAACAGGCTTATTGTTATTTCATAGGGTCTCCCTATTTCTATTTTGTGCTCCCCTTTCCCCACCCTGTAGGGCTGTATCATTCGGCTCCTCTGGTTTGTATATCCCTCCTCCCTCGTTCCCTATTTTATAGATCATCCATTCATCCAAAAAAATAAAAAAAATTACCAGATGTTTCGTCCTTACGGTTTGTTAACTTCATTTTAGGTTAAAGTCTTCTTGACAAAAGGGTAAGCTTCAATTCTATGTTTTCGGTTTTCTTTTGCTTCCTAAGGGTTGATATGGATGAAGTTCCACATACAATATGATTGCAGCTCACCAATGTGCGGGCAGAAAGTACTATTACATGAAGCACTTTCAGGTTAGCAAATCAACTAGAGGATCTGGCTACTCTTAAATTTTTGGCAAGGATGAAGATAAAGGTCTTCTGTTCTTTGTCCGTAGCTTTTTTGACGTCCTTAAGGTATTGAGATAAATGAATGTCCTTAAGGCAATT
Organism: Macadamia integrifolia; assembly: GCF_013358625.1. NCBI lineage: Eukaryota > Viridiplantae > Streptophyta > Magnoliopsida > Proteales > Proteaceae > Macadamia > Macadamia integrifolia. Next base: position 22,344,995 of record NC_056569.1, read on the forward strand.
CAACCAAAAAAATAAGTCCTTAAAGGCTTAAGAGGAACTTGTCCGCAATTGTATAGTACATGGACAGAAGTTATAATTAATTTGTGAGGAAAACGAATGGGACCCAATCAGATTCAACCTACTACCATTCACAAAATAAGAGTGATACTAGAGCTTTTTTTGATAAATGGGCTAATATTTGGTATCACCATTACATACAGATTTGCAGTCCTCGGGGAGAAACAAATTATAGCTTTTGGACTTCGAAATTACCAAACAGGTAATCGAGGAGGAACGTCCAGTTACTATGTAAGAACTGATTCGGCAGTTAAAGTCCTTTAGAAATGCAAGGGGGAGGAGCAAGCTCCCTTGATGTCCTTTAGAAACGCAGGTTGCTTCTGAGGGTTGTGAAGGAAAATTATTCCGACACTCAGTCATTTGAGAGACACAAAGGCTCTGATCAACTGACTAACTCTGCACCCCGGACAAGAACATTTTGTATGTTCCTCCGCGTAAGAATTTTCAATTTAATTGGCATAATTTCTTCTGTTCTAAGTTTTCGAATCATACTACAACTATGAAAATGAAATAGATTCTCTAAATCTCCGTTTGATTAAATAAAGGTAATTAAGTGTTATCCACCAATTGAACACATTTGAGAGATAAGAAGGCCCTGATTAACTGACTAACTCCGCACCCCGGACAAAAACTTTTTGTATGTTCCTCCGCGTAAGAATTTATAATTTAATTGGCGTAATTTTTTCCGTTCTGAGTTATCGAATCATACAACTATGAAAATGAAACAGATTCTCTAAATCTCCGTTTGATTAAATAAAGGGAATTAAGTCTTATCTACCAATTGCACAAACACATTCGTAAGCTCAGATATCCAAATACAAATACAGTAGAGAGAATTAATACTCAGACAGCAACAAGTTGAATTGATAAACAAATCAAAACTTACTTGTTGAATGATCTTGCGCTTATTGTGTCCGGCAGCCAAATCATCAAGGTTTACGATCTTCTTAATATTAGTCTGCATGTCTCGGACTAGTTTGAATTGCACATCGGACTGTAGAAGCGCTCGGGTGATCTCATTGAGGCATTCGTTGAGTACCTTCTCATCGATTATGGTGGCATTGCTCATCTGCTGGAGAGCACGGGAGATGCTCCCCCCTAGCTCTGCTAACACCATCTTGCTCGCTCAAGGGAGAAAATCTGCCGATTTTGATTCTGAGATTACTCTTTCCTATAGAAGAGAAGAATTTTTAGGTTAGGGTTTTCGCAGATTGGCTTCGTTCTTCGCTGACAGAAAAGTTGCCTTTCAACCACATGCCCTGCGGCATACTTCTATATGTCTGATCATGAGACCCTGGAAGTATCTTCTCCAATCTTGACTCTGGATCGGATTGGTATCGGCCGAGACCGATTCTAATATCTTAAACCATCTTCCTAACCCCTAGGAACTGATTCATCACCGATTTTTTTTTCTTTTTTTGGGTAGAAATTTTAATCCAAGTTAATTCATGTAGTTATAACTTAACAGGACTATGTCATATTATTAATAAAAAATTAAGGGTTGATGTTTGATTAGTTATATGCTGAAGGATATATTCAATTATTTGTATGAAAACTATATAGTGGAAAGTGACAATTAGATGGTGATCAATCTTCTCGATCGAGTATTTTTTTATCGTCTTATGGTGGATTTATCATATAATATCCAATTGTTTTTAATCGTCTTTGTGACTTCTAGTTAGTGAATTCTTGACATTTATTGGGAAAGTAATTATATTGTTGATGTTGTAACCTCCTTATGCATGTAATTATCACCCCTCTGTTTATTTGGGATTCCTCTCCTCCCCCATTCTTATCTAATTTTTTTATCTTATTGATGTCTTTGAAGAATCCCATCATCGATATGTAATTCCTTGCTTATTTAATTAAGGTTTGGATATTATCCCAAAAAAAAAAAACTATATATACTTAAGAATTTTAGACTTATTTGAGGGTTTGAATATCCATAATCGTTTTTTGAGGTAAAAGCTAATTTATAGAGAAGTTCACATGGGGCACACAGTTGAAAAGAATACATGACTCAAACAATGGATAACGGCCAAATTATTATAAGGACGTAGTCAAGATCTTCTTGTCTAAGGAGTCAGCAATAATGTTTGACTCCCTGAAAATTGAACCTAGACGGAAACTTAGTTCACACTCATGATCCATGTAACAATGAATTCATAAGGACCATCATTATATAACCATTCATCAATGGATGCCGCTTCCCATATTGGGTAAAAGTTGCAATCCTATAGCTGCAGAAGTAGGAATAAGGGCCACCAAAGATAATATTGTTTCCATAAAGTAGAGACCCAGAAACAGGTCACACAAAATACCATCAATATCTACAGAAGTTGCGGTCAATAAGGTAGGGATCATCTAAACACCAAACCATCCAATGTAAAGACGGTTCTCAGTGCTGGTTATCCAATTACAAAAGCGACAAAAAATTATAAGTAAGAAAAGTATGTTGCCAAGCTCCCTTCTAAAATAATGGTTTGGGCCCAAGCAAAACTAACATTGATGGGTTGAGGATACACTCAAATTGTTGCCTTGGAGTCTTCCACAATGAGGTGGTCCAGCCCCATAGAAATTGCTTCCAGGCAACCACCATGAATGGCCAAGGATTTGCCAACATTGAGGATATCGTTGAATTTAACTTCCTCAAATTTGGCAAAAATTGGATGCCCTTTAGAATCACAAATGATCATACCAATGCCACCTTCACTACTTCCTAGAGATAAAGTTGCATTGCAATTTAGTTTGAAGAACGGCCGTGCAGGGGGAGCCCAAATGCTATTGTGACATTTGTTGCAGGGGGATTGGATGTCGAAGTTCTCTTCAGTTGGGACTTTAAGGGATAGAGGAGAACAGAGGAGAACCGAACCAAAAACTTTGGCAAATGGACAAAGGAAAATGATATGGTCCCAAAATTTTGATTCTGCTCCGTGCTGACGTTACGTTCAGTAGGAACTTGGGCGACATACGAAGCCCTCTCCGGTGACCAGCCCCTTGTTCCTTTGTATGACACAGTTTTTGTTAAGATAACTAGTGAATCTTCTAGCTCTCTGCAATGTTGTTCCCCCCCCCCACCCCCCCCCCCCACCTCAAAAAAACAAGAAAAAAGAAAATGCGTCCTTCCCTATCCATTTTTGTAAAGACATAGGTAGCTTGAAGTGAGAAGCCTCGAATGACTGATTTTAATAGAGTTTCCCTTTCCTATATTGGAGAGAATTTTTGTGTCCAACTTTGCATTCTCTTTGGTATCTTATCACTCAACTTGTGAAAGAGATCAATTTTCAAAACCCCGAGATCAGTTGGAAGCCTGTCACCATCCGACACCTTGAGTGTTTTAGAAGCCAATGCATGATGTAGGAAGCTCTATTGGGACTAAAACACATAAACGTTAAAAAGACCATAAACAAAATCAAATCCTTCCATTAGTAGCCCTCTTTGGTATCATTTTTCTTTTTTCTTTTCATTTATTTAAGAAAAATCATTAATGAAAACCATTTTTTATCAACTACTTGAGAAAAAATATTTTTTATCAACTACTTGAGAAAAAATATTTTTTGTGAGAAAATGTTTGGTATCTCTATGTGCAAAATAGTTTTTAAAATAAATTGGTGAAGCGATTCCTTTCACCCATCTTTCTTATAACTCTCTTTCTCCACTTTGAACTGGAGAAGAGGAAGCAAGGGGCTTGGATTTTTAATTACAAAGCAAATGATTGCTTTACCCCTCCATATTGAACCTTTAGCATGCTAGCAGGATACTCATGCTATCGGGTAGCAGGATACTCTTCTAATCCAACGGTCAAGGCTTACTAGCATACCTGATACCTGGATATCCTGCTAGCATGCATGGCTTTTTCCATTTTTTTTAAAATAGAAACAAGTTCCATAAATGATACCAAATGCAGCCAAAACCATTTTTGTGAACAATAATAAAAAAGAAAAATGATACCAAAGAGAAATAAGTCTGGACCTAATTTTGGTCCCATTAATTAAAAGGATTGGTTTTGGGATTGGCCCCCTAGGACCTAAGGAACTAATTAAGGACAACTCCAATTGACACCCTTAATGACTATTTAATTATTAAGGTTAGATTCTATGCATGTAAAGATTTTTTTTTTTCTGGTAAATATGCACGTAAAGAATGAAAAGAGATATTTATGGAAGCAAAAACGACATGCCAGATGGTGCACTTGACCCATAGGTGCGGATGAGCATATATGCAGAGAGAAATTGAACTCTACTTATTCTCAAGGGTAGCTACATTATTGCATTGTCCTATCCTCTCTTGTTGGACCTAATCAATGGGGCAATAAAGGCATTGTTTGACAATGTTCCGTTTCTGCTTTTTTTTGTTCCTAGAAATGGAGAAACAACCTAAAAAGCGTTTGATAAAGTTGTTCTATTTTACCGGTTTCTAGAAACATAAATCAAAATTTATGCCTATTTACAATTCTAGAAACGACTTTGACAAATTGTTTCTATAAAAGAATTTGAGAGAAAAAAAAGGCTATTATGCTCGATAAATCTCTCAACTATTTAAATATAAAAAGTGGCAACTGGACCCTCTCTCTCTTTTGGGCATCTGATGATACTATTGAGTTTTTTAGTGGCATTATGTCTGCAAAAAACGTTTCGAGAAATAGATTTATCAAACACCAAAAAATCAGTTTTTGTTTCCGAAAATGTGAAAAGCCTTTTCTATTGTTTTTAGACACAGAAACAACAGAAACATTATCAAACGAGGCCAAAGTTTGTCTTCCCCCCTTCTCTTGTTGTATGCTTGAGGCTTGAAGTTTGAGATGAAGATCAAAGACTAGGATCATCACAGGGGGTTTATCCAAAATAAATAAATAAATAATTATCGTCCCAGATGAGATCAGATCAAGGTTCGTAATCTTGGGATCGATCTCTATTGACACAATTTGGATTGAAGGATTGACTCACCCCTTTTTATCTATATATAAAAAAGTAATGTTCATTACCTTTTTATGGTTGGATCTTACCAATGAATCGGTATATGGTCTCAATCTGGCCAATTTTGCCACTCATGAATCATGGTATTAGTCATTTTTGCTCATTTTCTGTTTAGAAAAAGTACGGTTTTTTTTTTTACTATTTCACCCCTAAAACGATACGAATAATCGATCTGAATTGGTCTCAATCAATATCGATACAATACCATCGATACAGCCGATACAACACCGATACTTGAAACCAAGAGTCCTTATCCAATTTGTGAAACCATGGATAAAATGAGAGGTGCAAGTGTGAAGACCAGCTCAAACCCATTGATAAGGAGTCCGGACGATCGCCTATCCCTCCATCCACCCTCTGAGTCAAAGCAGGGTCAACAAGGAATTTGGATCGATTGCACATATATTTACCTAGATGTACATGTGAGCATGGATTTGGTTCTTACTATCGTTATCAATATCAGTCTCTGGCAAATTGGTCATTTTTTCCCCTTGTTTTTTAGAAAAAAATAATTTTTTTTTTTACTATTTTATCCCTAAAATGATACGGGTAATCGATCTGGATCAGTTAGGGATTGAGGATCAATCTCAACCTATATTGATATGATACAGTTGATATGATACCGATACTTAAAACTATGTATGTGAGTATCAAAACACATTTCCCTTTTGTTTCCGTAATATATATGTATATTTCTCTTCATCCTTTTAATGACAAATAATTAAGACAGAAGTTGCATCCTCACATATATATATATATATATATACTAGTAAAAATTACACGTGCAAATGCACGTGTGGCCATTTGTTGAGGGTGAGAGGATTTGAAAGAGAGATAGAGTTTGAGATAAAAAAAGGAGAGAGAGAGAGAGAGAGAGAGAGAGAGAGAGAGAGAGAGAGAGAGGGGTGTCCAACTCAAAATAAATAATATAACAAATGTTATCATCTATCAATGATGCACTTTTTTTCTTCTCTTTTTTCTTCCCTTTTTTGGTTAAAGCAAAATTACTTTCATGGATCACAAATAAGCCGAATATGTGAATATGTATACATGAATATCAAAAATGTTATCCTGACTTTGGAGTGCATTCTACTTTAGTATGCGTTGTTTGTTTGACGCAATATTCTTGGAATTGAAGTTTATTTATTTTCAATGTTAGAAAAGCTCAGAAGGAAATAGTATCTTGAAAGGTCTATAGGGCATTATGAGTGGCACAATAATGCTTCGGGATGAAAACCAAATAGTGTCAGGAAAATGATTTGATTCATCATTCTTCAATATTACAAATTAAAACCAAAATCATTCGTTCTGTAATTTTTTATTTAATATAAAGTATATAGGAGAATGATAGGTATGCCACCAATATCAAGTATGCTAGCGGATAGCACCAATAATATCACCTGATGAAATATAATTCAGGAAAAATATAAGGGTCATTTCAGAAAAAAGAGAAGAGAGAGATAAACGCAATGGGTGCTAACATACTTGATATCGGTGGCATACCCAACATTTTCCCAAAGTATATAGAATAATTTATAAAACTGAAATCATAAGAAAAATTGCTACAATTCAAAACACAAACGAGTCATTAGGCTACTTTATAGGAAAACCTTGAGCAACATCACCGTACCTTCTTCTCCTTAAATTGCCATTGAAACAAGGGATAGCTAATTAGAGCATTATAAGAAGCTGCTGCAATGAGCACAAATATCAAAATAAGTAGTCAGATAAGATGGCAAAATATGGTTGAATCGGCTAAATAAATATTCATAAAAAATCATTAGAAAAAAATAAAGTAACCTTCAATGCCTTTATAGTTGACAAGATCATGAGACCCTCAATGTAGAAAAAAAATAAAGATTCATAGAAAAAAAAAGAAGTAATAGTCTATCCTACGAATTGAGAAATTCCATAGTATCTTCAACTTAAATATTGATAATGACAAAGAATTCTCAAAATATTTCATATTTTTGACATCTTTTACAGTGTCGACAAAGTTGCAGAGAAGTCCGACTTCCAATCATCGTTTCAAGAGTGGGTTTATTCACTGTTGCTCAGTGCTAGAGTTGCAACATTGTTGCTCTCAAATATTAGAGATTGGATTCGGTCCAAGACAATTCAAGTTAGTGTGGTAGTGAAGTGAACTAAGAAGAGAACTGCGAGAGAGAGAAGGGGAATTAGAAAATTTTCTATTTATCCACAACAATGACAAAGGGATTTGAAAGAAATAATTCGTAATTTTTTACCAATTTCAGATTTAGATACTCATAGAAGTGTAAATCCATGGAAGCACTTTGGTAAACGACATGATGTCACTTACATTGCATAAGATGAAAAGAAAAAACTCTATTGTAATTGAAACTATCGACTCTTCGAACTCTCAATTAGTGATAAGGACCTGCAACAATTCCAATATTTTTAAAAAAATTTATTCTAAATATATAGGTAAACTAAGAAAATTAGAACTATAGGAGCGAAAAGAAGTCCAAGAACAAAAGAACTATGAAAAAAAAAAAAAACTATCAATGCATAGGTTTCG
>NC_056569.1:22352586-22367706 GCF_013358625.1 Macadamia integrifolia
AGCATGAGTTACATCCTATGATAGATTAACATCTCTTGAGCCAAAGAAAATATTTAATGACTGCCACATCATATTGCTCTCATGCCAAAGATATTCCACCTTTTTTGAATATATAACACCACCACCCAATAGAAGGTGCACTGACAATCTTAGCGCAATTGGGATTTCTGGGAACATTATACATTCTAAAGGCACCATCAGAAGAAAACAATAGAAAGAAATTAACTCAAGTAAAAGAAACACATGTTAACCATTGCATACACATTGAATCAAAGAACACGTAGAATACTCTCATAATAAACTACCAATAAATAATACAAAGGGATGGCAACAAATCGTTATCTCGAGATGATTGATTCAATCTCCATATTCAATAAAAACATACATGCAAATGCACGTGAGTACAAAAATTACTAAAAAAATCAAAGTTACCTATGTTGTCTTATGTCAAGAGAGAGAGAGAGAGAGAGCATTAATGATCATTGAAAGATTAAATAAGCATTGTTACAAGCAAGGGCAAGATGATATGAATATTTAGAAATAAAGTGTCATCATGATATAGATCCAAAATTGTCCTAACAACTCTGTTATATAGCCCCAAGTTTATGTCTTCGTTTTGAGAGAGAGAGAGAGAGAGAGAGAGATAACAAGAAACATAAGTTAGAAGGAAGGGGGATGTGAGGGATGCATTCATGGCAGAGCATTTGAGTAATAAGATCTTAAGATTTAATGGCAAAAATAATATAAAAAGATTAAAAAAAAAAAACCTCAAGATACCATGTTCACATGAAGAAAAATAATAATCAATGAGAGAGAGAGAGAGAGAGAGAGTTATATAATGAAAATTTTAACCAGTGAAATAAAGAGAGAAAGAGAGTAAAATATAGTATGTAAGTCTCCTACATTGCAACTTTGAAATTTAAAATTATTCTAAAACGACCCAATTGCCAACATTTGAAATCTCTCTCTCTCTCTCTCTCTCTCTCTCTCTCTCTCTCTCTCTCAAACACTATCTCTTGTGTTGCCTTTAAATGGAACTCCTTCTCAATTATTGAATTGATTAGTGTCGTTTTCTAAAACAAACTTTAATTGACTATTAATCCATACAATAAAATATGGATGAGTTAATAATTAATCTTCAACCCTCTTCTAATATCATTAATCCATACAAAGGGATGGCAACAATGCAATGTGGGAAGGAGATGAAGATGGGTAAGAGAAGTGAGAAGGGGTTTTATCAAGTTCAATTGCAGAAGTAGAGAGGGATGATTCCATCAATACCTCAGCCTCTACGTATCGTCAAAAAGCAATACCAATGTTTAGGAGAGACTGAATGTAACAAAGTTGAGCAACGGCAAGAGAGTACCTTGAATCGATTGCTTGTTTGATAAATCTCTTCCGCTCCTTACATAGCCGAAGCGCCTCGTTATTCTTGCTTCTAAAACTCGAATCACCTATTTCGCACTCGCAAAAGCCCACTCCAAGAAACAAAGTTCATTTTCGAAACTCCTACTTAAATGATCGTTTTTAAAAGCTGTTTGTCGCAGTTGCTTCCCTCAAAATCCACCGTTTCAGGGGAATGCAATAGCAAACATTGAAATACTCAAGAGGAAAGACCCAGTTAAGTGTAACCAACTTTCTCAAACCAATGGAGTCCACTGAAATAACCAATGGAGGCAAAGATGGCTCCATTCTGGATGAGGGCTTGATGAGCAAGGGAATGGTTGTTAATGAAGACTCCATTGAAATAACCAATGGAGGCATCTATACTCTACTCAAAATTTAGCCTATCTTGTCTCTGATATTGAAAGAGAGGAGAATTATTACAAAAAAAAAAAAGACAGGAGGAAGATGAATTTTTATTGGTACGGAATTCCTACGATATAGATTTTTTTACTTTAAATAAATCCTAAAAGATATTTTAAAAGGAGGAAAAAAGAGGAACGTGAGAGAGGAGGAATGGAGGAAGAGAGGAGATTGAGGAATTATTATTGATAAAGAAACCATTAAGATTTTGCTAGAAAAAATTCCTAAAATATAGATTTTTTTATAAAAATAAATCTTAAAAGATATTTTAAAAAGAAAAAAGGAAGAACGGTTGAGAAAGAGCACGAAAGGCTTATTGTAAAAGACATAAGGAGAGAGAGAGAGAGGAATTATTCTTGATAAGGAAACTAATAAGATTTGGTAAAAAAGCTCATAAAATATAGATTTAAAAAAAAAAATTCCTACAACATATTTGAAAAAAGAGAAAAAGGAGGAGCAAGAGGTTGAAAGGCTTATTGTAACAGAAGAAGGAGAAAGTGTGAAAGAGAGAGATAAGAGAGGAAGAAGGTGAGAGAGAGAGGGTGAAGAATTATTATTGATAAGGAAACTAATAAGATTTTGGTAGAAAAAACTCTTAAAATATACATTTAAAAAAAATCTTAAAAAATATTTTAAAAAGAGAAAAAAGAGGAACGGTTGAGAGAGAGGAGTAAAGGCTTATTGCAAAAGAAGGAAAGTGGAAGAGAGAGAGAGAAAGATAAGGAAAGTGATTTAAGTGATTTTTAAAGAATATTTAATTATTAAAATGTAAAATATAAAGGGTACCTACGATATCAAAAAAGTAAAAAAAATAATGAAAAAGATAAGATATTCAAATAAATAAGAAAAGTAAAATAGTCAGATGAAAGATTAGTCATGAAATATGAATACATACTTTTATATAATAATAATATTTTTTTTTTTTAGGTGAACAACGTACGTGCAGTGGATCAAGCTCATCAAAGGGCAGATGGTAGGTGGTAGATGGGGTTGATAGGTAACCACATGGGCAGGGTGTATTGGACAGAGAAGGGTCAAAGAGCTTCAATGACGACAGGCTGGACGTAGGCATTTCACATTAAAGATTACTAAAAGTCAGCAAATCTGTTGATCAAGATTACATTTCACAGCGTGGTACACGTTCCCTGCATTTGATAAGAGTTTTAATATAAATGGATATTTGTGGATTTAAGGAAGAACCATTCAAAGTTTCTTCTTCTCTTCAAGTAATAACAGAAAACTCTGATCAAGGGGAAGAAGAAGGAGAATGAAATCAGAGCCCATGGCCATGGCTTTCTTCCCCGACATGTTTCGTTGCATCAGTAGGCATACCAGAACCGCCTCCGAACCACAAATCATATGCAACGGCGAATACTGCACAATACAGAAAGCAGTGAGGAAATCACGATCCCTAATCCATCAAGATTCAACCAAATCGAAGAACAAGAATACGAGCCGGAGGAGATTAAAGAGGAAGATCTCTATTATTTCATTCTTCTCTAACTCATCAAAACCAAAACAAACTCGTCAAGTTTCTGCTGTTGCCAGTGCCACCGTCGTTCCATGATTTGGGGGTTTTTTTTTTTGAAAGGATCGTTAACGCAACGAAATTAAAGGAGGACATCTACACAGGGCAGATCGATTGAGATCGAGATCGGGATCGAGATTGAGAACGACGCGGCCCCGTTCACAGATTTTGCTTCTTACATACCAAATGGTAATTGGTAAGTTATGGTCTGCTCTGTTCATGGATGATTGAAAACAAACCTGTTTAGTCTTGGGATTCGATGGTGTATTTTTCTCAAATTTTGCCCAAAGCCTACTGGTTCTTGGTGGCATCTTTTGTCCTGTAATTTTGTAGGTTTCTTTTTACCCTTCGGGGTTTAATATATTTATCATTTATCAGAAAAAAAAAAAACTTAAATTTTTACAATGAAAAACTAAATATTAATCTAAAACATTTCCTGCAACTCTTACCGTTGTTATGCTATTTATTTATTTATTTATTTTCATGGAGATGTATGTGTCGGAAGAGAAACAAATTAAGGCGTTGTCCTGGAGTCGAATTCTCATCGGTACAAGTCAAGGGAACAACATCCTGGCCTCTGATTTCCATCTATAGAACACGACAAGGATAAAAGACTATTTAACTTCGATTCTGATGGACTGAATATATTTCATAACAAATCGAAGCAAGATGCAATGATATTTTCAAGGAAAACCCCTATGAAAAATACACATTATTCCTTATTTTTTTTTATTGAATCGATCGTAATTACTACCACAAATAGGAGCTAAATAATAGACCTATGATTCAAATTGGGAGTTCTTATCGTAATTCACGACTACTTGATAAGGGGATTCATAGCAATGGCCTATTTCTTTACATCCATCGCGCAATGCATATAGTTATTAATAAATAGAAGAATCACAGTATACACTTTCGTGTGCATACTAGTGAAAGCATTATGCATGTTTGGTTGAAATTACCTTGCGCTTTGTTAATTTACTATGTGATGATTTTTTTGAAAAAGACCAAAGTATTAGGGAAAGAATTTCTTATTTAGTTGTGCAGTAGGAAAACATTTCCTCGATTTTCATTTTTTTTTTTTTTATTATTTTTATTTCTCCATTTCTCACTTCTGATCAATTGTGTTACTTGTGTAACATGTTTTATATTGGATTTTTATTTTTCCTGAAAATAATTTCTCACAATACTACAATGGGCCCTTAGTGATCGTAATCTTGGTGGACATGTGGAGACATATTTTACGTCGGTGTGGTTGTGTGTGTGTGACCCACTGTGTTTGGCTTAATGCAATGGGCAGGCCATTGTTGCTGCATGGTAATTGCCGCATGGAACAACCACATTGGATAATGGTAATTCGATAGGAGAATCGTCACCGTCATCGTCATCTTTATCTTCATCTTCTAATTCTCTACCTTCTAGAGAAAGGTACAAAATACAAGGAGTTTGTAGGTTTACTAACCTGAAACAATGTAATGTTATAGTCCGATTAAAAGTCAAAGTGGAACAAGAAAGAAGCGAATAGTTCAATAATTAAAAAAATAAATAGAGAGCTTGTGTGATAAAAGTGGATCATATGATTGAGTTTGACTATAAATTTGATATGTGACCAATCAAGAAAGTGATCAAGGTAACCAATGATTGGGATCAAATCCAAGGATCTTCCATGTGGCATAACCAATATCATATAACTAGTGTTACAAAAATAGTCATTGCATTGCAGTTCAGATCAAACTGCAATTTTATCAAGAAGTAAACCCCAAAACTTTTGCTCTGAAAAAACTAAAAAATAAATAAAGTTTTCTGTTCACATTGTCAATTTTCAATAAAAAAAAAAAATTTGGGCAAAGTTTTCCTTCACAGCGCAATTGAAGGGACGAAACCCCCCCCCTCGAGTGAACTAAATGGGCTGTGGTGAAAGGATTTTTGTTCATTGTGGCCTTAGGGAAACTCGGATAAAAAATTTGTCATGTGGCTGAGGTGGAAAAATGAAGAATTGGAAAATATATTGATGACTGAATAAATTAAGGGAAGATATATGGTTGAATTTGAATGTGAAATTTCAAACAAGGTCAATTCAGACCATTGTCTACTTCAATGTGGCACAACTGTGTAGTCCAGATGAGATATATATATTTTTTTAATGAATAGGATTTCCAAAGTTCCATAAAAAACAACTGCTCTGATTTCAAATGTACTCATCAACTGGTTGCAAGGATGGCAACAGGTGAGTTTCAACTCAATGCCACACCTGGCCTTCTTAAGATATCTCCCAATCCTACACTAGCTTTCCTCATGAAACATGCAAGGTGCTTACCAATTCTGACTATGACATACCTAGAGCGGGTACCAGGGTGGAAATATCCAAGTTCTTCCAATACTGCTCTGGACCCTAACCTAATAAGCTCATACCTTACCTCTCCAATGGGGGGAGAGGGGAATAGAGCATTAGGTTAACACACCTCATTGCCATCCTAAATGATTTCATAGCTATTATGAGGGATATTTGAAGAATGAGTGCTAAAGGAAGTTATATTTTGATGGGTAAGTTGATATAAAACTATCAACACATCTACTAAGTGGTTACATAATCATTCAAGGACATCTTTTTCCAACATGCCAGACACTTAAACATAGGAACTTGAATTACAAAGTAAACAAATCCAGGCCATCTTGTAGATCCATTTGCTGAATTACTTTTATATTATAATCTTGACCAGACCCAGGTTGTTACTTTTGCCTATTTGATGTTTGACCTATGAAACAGTGGGAAACAATGATCAGAATCGGTAAATGAACCAGGGAAATATATGGAGGAACATGAAATAGAATTGATCGAAATTGGCTGGAATATAAGTAGTGTTGAAGACAAAACTCTCAAAGCGCTTTAGAATCTGAATGTCTTTAGTGTTGAAGACAAAACTCTCAAAGCGCTTTAGAATCTGAATGTCTTTTGGAATATAAGTAGTGTTGAAGACAAAACTCTCAAAGCGCTTTAGAATCAGAATGTCTTTCTTTTCAACCTTCTTTGGTTGCTTTTTTGACTCTACACCGCATCAACTGCAATGGAGACGGCTGTGTCATTTCCCCATTGTCTGAGTCCAAAGTGGTACAATTACACAACAACAATAGCAACAACAAAGCCTTGTCCTAACTTAATGGGATCCATTAAATAGATCCAATGTGGTAAATGTCATAAAATCAAGGAAGACCAAGACGGGCGCACCAACATAGATGTCCTACTTCCCTGGGAATGGCTCCACCATCTTGCTTATACACTCCCCTCATTGTGCTCTGCTCTTAGCCTGCTGAACTCCCACATGACCTTCACTGTCCGCTTCCCATGATGTATGCACCATCACTGTAAATGCCAAAGGTTTGCACTTCGGATCCATTCCTTCCACCACTAACAGACCTCAAAATTGTAAAACCTCGTATCAAGGCTTTTAAATTTCTCTACCCTGTGAAAGACCTTACAAGTCCCAGTTCATAGCTCAGGTGAACCCGAGCCCATGCATTTCAGGATCTAAGCTCAATCCACAATTCTAAAAATGACCTCAATTTGCTTAGATAAATAAAAAAAGAGCAACCTAATGCACAAGGCTCCTACTACTACAGGGTCTGGAAGGGGCAAATGTATGCAACCTTACCCCTTTTGCAGGAGATACTGTTCCCAAGTTCCAAAAATTACAATGTTAAATCAACAACATATCACAAATACCTCCCACTTTTGCAATGTGAAAACAAGAACATATCCCACCTTACTACACCATTCTAAGAAATTACAACGTGAAATCAACAACGTATCAAAGATAGATAATGTTTCATCAATTTGCACTCAGATTTATCAGACACTATTCATTTCCAAAATGACCTTAAATTTGTTTCTCCACCAACTAACAAGTGGAAGCAAAGACATTTCCATGGAATCCAAGTGTCCATTTCACCACATTCATGTAGGACATCAAAATGTTAATTAGGACCAATTTGCTCAGCTCTAGAAGTCAAATGATTATTATTCAAAAAAAAAAAAAAAAACGTAATGATTAGCAATGTAAACTGCTGATTCTACTGCAATATTGCAACTCTTTAATGTCAAATATGTCAACCTACTGAAGTTCATGGTTCACAACACATCCATGATCCATGAAACCAATGTAAAATCCCTTGATTTTATTGTGTAGTTTGCTAAATTCCCACTTGTCTGACAAATTATGCTAGACATATCACATACATGCGAAGTTAACATCAACTCAAATCTCAGTTTCCAAAGATACTTCCTATCATCCAAATTGCCACTAGATGCAACATGGACCTGAACCTAATTTAGTGTTTCCAACACGTACTAAACCCTTCCACTGTTTTTTGCTAGTCCAGCCCCTGGTAGGTGGAGATACAGGGTCGTGTATGGAATAAAGAGAAACTTACATATTTGCATGTCCACCAAAAATACAAATAACCCAGCCAGTCTCCTCTAGATGTCCCTGAAATAAATCTTCATTCACAAGATGCACATTCAGCTGCAAAAGACCAGCAAGTCAATTCTAACCTATAAGGCTACAACAGTTCTCAACTACAATTCTGGTTCCAAGATCACAGCTGACTTCAAATTTGAAATGCATCAGTTGAATGATATGCAATACCACATTTCCATGGAGAGAGCACATAACAAAACACTGTAGTAGATGAAATTCCTTCTTTTAGTCCAACGTCAGAACCAAGAATCATCAGCAGGCCAGAGATAATGAAGACAACCAAAAAATCTGAACAATTGATACCCATCTCATGATAATGTAAAAAAAACATAATCCAATGGATTTCCCAATTATACCACCTACTTTATATGAGCTACCTAAGTTGCATGTTCATGTGCAGCAAATGATATATCTTCCCCAATTCATGTCAATATCCTTGGCCAGAATAGCAAGACCAAGAAAGCAACTAATTCAACTGACTTGGTTATATCTTTCAGCAAAATCCCAAATATCCCACTGAAGAATGTCGTAGCCTTCAACTTGTCTTGTTATTCTTTTCCATGGGTAACTCGGTGAATCAGATAAATGCTGAGGTCTTGTATCCAAGACTCAGTGAATTTCTCCTCTCATCCTCGGCATCAGTCCAGAAAGGTGGATTTACAATAGATACAGTTGTCAATAACTTGACATATGATGCAACGCTGGAGGTGTTGGAGGAGACTTTCCTAATGTAAGAGAAACTGAACTCCTGTTTGAAGAAAATAATGAATCCTCTCCTTACAACAAAAGCCAGTAACTCTTAAACTTGCTTCTCGTTCCCTCTTTTTCTATGAAACACTACCCAAATTCAGAGCTGCAATGCCAGGTCTGGTTGTTGAGAGTCGACCAGAATGCCAGAAGATTGACGCCCTGGAGACCCTGATGACTGGAACCCAATGTTCAAGTCCGGAGGCAGTGTATCCTGTTTCTGCTTTGGTTGATTATGTGGCACAAGACCATGCCATCGGGGCTGCATCTGAAACCTTGACAAGTCGGTTGTTAAAAGTTGAGGGAGAACGACCGGTCTGTTGCTTTGAGACCGTGGATCATCCCCAAAACGGACAGGTTGTGGAAGGAAAGCCCGAGGGGAGAATTTATTTTTCTCTTGCTGCAACTGCAGCCCCCCAGAACCATGAGATTCCTCACAAAATCGTGACACAGGTGGGTGTTCTCTAGCTGGGTTGTACAGAGAAGCTGCGGCAATCTGCATTTTGGAAGGGCTTATATTGTCTGTTGATTTAAACTCTGCAGTTCCAATGGACATCCAAGAGTGGGCAGCAGTGACGGCAGCAGTATTTGAATCATCTCTTCTTAAGGATGGATTGAACTGCATAGCCTGTTGAGCACTAGCTGAAGTGTGATTCGAAGATTTCTGCTGGTTTTGTGTCTTCTCGGCCAACATTCTCATCAACAAAACTGGGTCACTAAAACCCTGCTCCTGATTTCCGTGGGGAAAGTATGTTACTTCCCTGGTGTGTTGGTTAGGAACAAAGTCCGGGGATGAACTGTTTACTTTTTTACCATCCAAACAACCACTCACAGCTTTACCACTAGGCAATCCTCCAGCAGCAATTCCATTGGTTTCGTTTTGCTTGAGGGGTACAGATTGCACAAGATTTCTGTTCCGGGAAACCATATCCATCAACCTTGAAGTAGTCATTTCGGAACTATAATCAAATTGCTTTCGTGGGGCTATCTCACTGGGGTTCCCACTGACAGAAGAGCTATTCAACTCAGCTTTCTTGAAGACATTAATATCCGACTTTGGTATGCTTATTGATTTCTGCTGCTGACATGCAGCACCAGTGAGTAGTTTGGTCCCAGTAACACCGAACAATTTCCCATCCAAAGTAGGCCCACTAACAGGACTCACCTTTGCAGGTTCCTCAGTCTTACTAGGAGCTGCCATCTCTGATGAATTCTGAGTTCTGAAGCCCAGGTTAGTATCTTGCATGGCCGTCAACCCCTCTGCATTCTTCTCCTCCTTTCTTAAAGCAGCAGTACAGTTCAAATTTGTACCATAGCCCAGTTGTTTCCGAGTATTTCTGCCAACCATTAATACCGGGGTTGGAAGTGGTTCATATGCCCCAACCCAGCCATGGCCAAATTTCACCTCCACAGGCAGGGACTGCTCAATTTTCCGGGAGGCAACTTTCCAGGCAACAGGTCCAAGAGTTGCAGCAAAACGAGCCAGGCTCCTTGCATAGGAATGATCTGCATGAAGACCGACCTGATTCAGAAAATTGAAACCAGATGAGCATAGAAGCCAAGGGTGAAAGGGGAGAAATCAGTGTTTTTATGACATACATCAACCAGCTGCTTGCTTTCGCCTTCAAAAGTTGTAAAGATTGAATCCATTTTAACCACAGGATGATTGGATAAATTATAAGTTGTGCGACGGTTTTCATCAATCACAAACAACTTCCTTCCAAATTTAGATGGGAGCCCCTTCCCTAAAGCAGAAGAGAAAACAAAGCAATTAGCAGCAAATCAAGTGAAGAATGATGGAGATAGGGTGCTCAAAACATGCCTGACTTTAAAGCTGCAGTGAGGACAAAAAGTTTATGATAATGCAGGTCATATTGCAGAAATTCTCTTGGACTTAAATTCATTCCAAAGACGAAAAGGGGTTACATTTATATTGATATTGGCAAACTCAGCCAGCTTCCACATGAGTCCATTTGTTTCTAAAATACTCTTCCACTTCAAAAAATTTCTCAATCTCTATGAGTTCAAAAAGGCGAAAAGATTCCTGGTTTGGCCAACCATGATCCTTCCTGGTTCTCACACCGATTTCTGCCATTTGGGACGATGATGTGGCTTTTCTGGTCATAGGATATTAAGAAATGTTTTAGATTGGCCACATGTCAAATTACAGCCTCAGATTCAATCATTTACTCTCCCATGTATGTCCATGCATCCCCTGGTAAACTGTGCAGCACTTGGAAGTCCAGAATTTGCAGTATTCATTCTGCCATGTGGCAAATTCCATTTGGGCTGAAACTTGACATGTGAGCAGAGGATCTTTGGGTCTACTTGTCCACCAAATTTCAGCCCCATACGACTTGCCAAGTGGCATATATAGGTCTGTCAACCAAGGATTTGTTCCTGATTAGGCCAACTAGAAAACTTCCTCCTATTCACTCAAAATCTAAAGCAGATCTAAATCCCTTGTTTAGCCAAATTATCAGCATCCTGATTCAACAATCACCTAATTTTCTAAAGAATGAAGAAGAAGACCATAATTTACCTGACTGTTGTTCCTCTGTCTTTTCTGGCTTATTATCATTCAGGGAAGAATTTCCATCTACAGGTCCATCAGTATTGTTAGGCTTCTCACAACCACCAGCTTGTGTCACATTTGACCAGGTACAGATATCTCCCATTGTAGCAAGAGTGGCACCTGAGGAGAAATCAGAGCCGACAGGCTCCTGCACAGTCCTGCAATAGGGCTTTTTCATTGGTTTCTTCATGGCAGAATTGGATTTGGTTTTCTGCTCTGATTTAAGCTCTTTCTCAGTGCGTGCAATATCAATCCTTAATCTCTGGAATTTCTTTCTTGCTAGCTCTTGTATGGAGCGTGCCTTTTCAAAATAATTAAGTGATAGACATTAAACAGTAGTATATAAGCTTAACAAACAAAAGAGAACAGAAATCAAAAGTCTTACCTGTTTGAAATATATGGTTTCTGGAGCATTATATTGCATTGCATTTGTGCAAATGAGGAAAACATCACTCTGCATCCAAGACAAACAAAGTTTAGGAGCCAGTCTACAACAGTATCCAAAGAACCAAGGGCATCATTTCTCTCCCCTAACATTAAATCTGTAAAGGAGGCATTTAAATTCTCTTGGATGAATAGAACAAAGCAGGACAAGGAAAAAGGAGGCTACCTCTCACTGCCAAGAACGCACCATTATAATCACTATGCCGTCACAGTTTGAATTACAAAGAAGGTACTTAAAGAAATGGCGACCAAAAGTAAACAACTAAGTTCTTGACATTATACCTGGTCAAGCCATAATGCTACATTTAGAATGTCCCTTTTTAATCCATGCAACTCATTTGAATTATCAAACAACAATAACTCAGCCCTATCCCAACTAAATGGGGTCGGCTATATAGATCATTTCCCTTCAATTAGCTCTATTTGATGTCATACTTGATACAAGGCCTAAGCTATGTATGTCTTTCCTCACTACTTCTCCGAAGGTTATTTTATGTCTGCCCCTATATCTTTAGATCCTTCAATCTGAATCAAATCACTCCTCCATACCGGAGCATCCAAAGGCCTCCAATGAACATGGTCATGCCACCTCAAATGAATTTCTCGTAGCTTATCATATATCGGAGCTACTTCCAAACAAGCTCTAATATGATCATTCATTAATTTATCCTTCCTAGTTTAACACTTATCCATCTTAACATACTATCTCAACTACACTGCGTTTATCTACATGATGCTTCTTAACTACCCAACATTCCGCACCATACACCATAGTTGGGTCATATGATCATCCAATAATATTTTCCTTTTGAGTTTTAAAGGAATGCATCGATCACAAAATACTCTGGACACACCTCTCCACTTCATCTACCCTATTTTAATTCTTTGTGAAACATCATCCTCCGTATCAAAGGGCAATAAATATAACTTAGTGCCTCTGTCTCTCATAATCGCATCATACCACATTATCAACCTAGGCTTTTTGCATTCTTTGGCACACATGCCATCTGTCTGACAATCCGAAGCTTGTGAGATCTAGCTAGTTCACATATAGAAATGAAGCATTGAGAAAGAATCATAGAAGATTTTTAAATACATAAATATTGAAAGGAAAATGTCCTTTCCACGGCCCATTAAGAGGAGCTTTAATATCTACCGCATTGCATATTTAGTTAGCAATCAAATTTTGTAGATGTTTTCTTTGCCAAACCAAGCACCCCCACCCCCCAAAAAAAAAAAAAAGAAAAAAGAAAAAAGAGTTTGGCATAAGGTCTACATGGGAACATGAAAAGGATATAAAAGGAAATTCTAGCACTGCGTCAGGGTATTTAGGATAATGGGGAACATTAAAAGAAAAAAGAGAGATTGAGAAACATTATCTTTAGATGGAAGGACTAACACCATCGGTCTCACTGGAACTCATGACCATCAATCTTTCTGCTACTCTTTCCTTCCTTTAATTTTGTTTGCAGAGACAGACAGATAGAGATGACTAGGATTGGGTATAAGAATGGTGAGACAGCTGTCCTTGTAAAAGTTCTCAACTTATACTTAAGCTTGCCTGATTGTAGTATAGAAACTACCCACATATTCTCTTAGATACCTGAAACAAATTTCTTCTAGTTAAGTTGTGCTGAAGAAATTTCATATCATGACTCGACATCATGTAGTCCAGTGATCCACCATGATGACCAGTATGTGCCTCCAGCAAAAGCAGACATTTTTATGTTATGAGGAACTTACAATAATGAAAGTCCTCATCAAGGAGAGGTACCATCTATTTGAAGCATTGTCAAGCTTATCATCCGATACTAACCTCAACTAAGCAAAGATCATTAACCAAATAGTTATATGTCAGTCAACTATACTTGTGAAAGACTTAAAGAGCAATGCACCATTGAGAAATTCAGTGTCATCAAATTAAGCTTTCACTGGTTTTTAGTAAGGCCATAACTGAAAGATCACTGCTGCTCATAGTTGTCATGGTGCCTAGGCGAACCAAGGCGCCAGAGCCTGGAGGGGGTGAAAAAATAATTCGACCCGAACAAGGCACCAAAAAAAAAAAAAAAAAAAAACTGGCCAGGACGCCTAGGCATTGCCTATGCCTTGACAACTATGGCACTGCTAATAATATAGACAGAGAATAAATGGTTCCAATTTTGGGATGAATAAGAGTTTGGAAATAAGAAGGATTTTCTGAGCACTTAGCTCCAGCTTGATTTAATTTTTTAATGTAAATATTTGCTAGAAAGGTAGAGGATATGACAAAAGAAAGAAGTGATCGTTCGAGTACTCCAAACCGCACAGAAAAATGGGCCAAAGACTTCACTTCTATTTTTGAAAATTTTCACGTATAAATAAAAATGTTGAATCCATTTCATTTTATTTTCTTTTTAAGGAAACACAATTTGTTTATGTTATTAAGGAAACACATTTTGTTTATGTTATTAAGGAAACACAAATGGAGATCAAAATCTAAGAATCCTTTGAGTTCGCAATTACTTCAATATAAATACAATAGTTACTGCAATTTAGCATACAGTAGGCCTTGGCACAACGGTAAGGTTGCTTTATTGTGACCTAGTGATCATATGTTCGAGTCAGGAAACAGTCTCTCCGCAAAGCAAGGGTAAGGCTGGGTATATTATGACCCTCCCAAACCCCGCAGTGGCAGGAGCCTCGTGCACTGGTATGCCCTTTACTGCAATTCAGCATGTTCATAAGTAAGTTTCAAAATTGTTTGAGAAGCTGGTACCCATGGATCAAGGGATTGCAATCGGCTTAGACAAATCACAATCTAGATTAGTCTGGATCAGCTGATCCTTAGCTTAAGTAAACTTGGATACATAAGTACTAAACTTAACCCAAATTGTCCATGAAAGATCTAGGTCCACATCAGACACTTCAGACAAGGAATAGCCACTCCTTAAAGCCTTGATGATTGTTCACTCATTGTTGACTTCCACTTTAGGAAGGTAATTTCTTCACGTTGTATTCAACCATTTCCATGTGGAGCACCATACATTCAACCAACTCAAGCCTAAGAAAGATGTGGAACATCATTTACCTCATTATCATAGGATAGGCATCAGTAAGTATGCCTTGGAGGCCATCACACCCATTAGAAACTCGGCAGGGCCCACAAAATCAACGACATTAAACAATCATGAGGTAAGACAAACATATACATAACATGCCATGGTTCCTGCAGTGCTTGACCCAGTCACATATCATTTCCCCATGTAGCATGTCTTTAAGACTTTAATTTTTACCTTCTTTTTTTACATAAAAACAGCAGGACAAGAGACTGGATTTTTGTAGCTAAATGATGATGTAGATATGAATTTCTTTAAATTCTCCCAACCTGGAGGAGAGGAAACATTGTAATTGGATTTATAACTTTACATAGAGTATCTTACATCCTATGACAGGTCAAACATAGTGAATTAGGGAAACATTATGGTAGGTAGAAGACGGCTATTACTGTGTCAGAACCTCAAATCAATGCACGACACAGTTATTAATCAACCAAAAAAAAAAAAAAA
>NC_056569.1:22367726-22371871 GCF_013358625.1 Macadamia integrifolia
AAAAAAAAAAAAAAAAACTTCTAATGAATAAATGTTATTTTATTCAGTCTAAAAGATGTAATGATAACTTTTAAGACTCAATTAGGATCATAAGAGTCCAAAGAGCCAGGAATTGGTCCACTTTTATTTTATATTTGTTAATGACTATTTATTAATCTGTCTGATTAGATTTCCACATATCCAAGTAAATCCAACATCTTAATAGCAACAAGATTCCACAACCGTACGTGAAGGACTCAATTCCTATCGGTCATGGTCTCAAGTATGAAAAGTGGACATGGAAGTGGAAAAATATGCAAATTAAGGCCCTTTGTCAAGTCTGAACATGAGAAATTCCAATGCTCATGATAGCATCCAAGTCCACGTTGCCCACAAATATTGGAGTTATTAACTACAAAAATAGAGAACAAAGAGAAATGACGACCAATATAGCAGGATATAAAAGTGAAAAACATCTCCTCCAGGTAAACCTTTTAAACATAGAAAAGCACCAAGAGCTAAAGGGATACCGGATTTTAGGACATCGGAAGGTGTTTTACAGTAAGTAAGCCACACAGTTCTAAGGAGAAAACAGTAAGAAATAAAACGTAATGCACTGAAAAATGGACAACTAC
This sequence comes from Macadamia integrifolia, assembly GCF_013358625.1. Taxonomy (NCBI): domain Eukaryota; kingdom Viridiplantae; phylum Streptophyta; class Magnoliopsida; order Proteales; family Proteaceae; genus Macadamia; species Macadamia integrifolia. The sequence goes on from NC_056569.1 coordinate 22,368,341, forward strand.
TCCAGTCCCCAAGTACCCAAACAATGGAAGACCTTAGCCCCCTTATAGAGGAGTGATTAATCTAGACCAGCAAGAGGCCCGCATAATCTTTAAGACTCAAAGAGTAAGAAACCAACCTCAAATTGTTCCAAGGTAGAGTAATCTCCATTAGCCAGCTTCTTCCTTACAGTGCTAAAGTCCATTGGTTGCTTAACCACGTCGTGATAGTCAGGAAGCTGCAAGAACCAGCAGCACAAGCACAAACTCCATTCAACATGTCTCATGAACATAATATAAATCTCATGAGTTGAAAAGCAGGAAGGAACAAACAGCATCTGTGTTTTACCTCTTCGGGATCAACAGGCTCTGCATAAACACCATATGTGTCTTTCCTACAGCATTCAACAATAGGGAGCCTCTTAGATTTACAATGGAAGGAACCACATCAGATGTATATAGACAGACATTCTAACACACAATCACGCACACAGACGGAGAGAGAGGGGCTTACCTTTGAAGCTTATCTAGAATTAGCTCCAATGATTTCTTGTCTGGTAACGGTAACGGAAGCCCAGATGAAGAACCAGATAGAGAACCTGATCAAATTGAAGAAAAAAGAACTCCAATAACCAAACCAAACCAAACTAAACCGCACCCAAAAAAAAAAAAAAAGATTCAGAGTTATTAGAACTAACCCAGAACAGAGCCCATTCCTTTGGTATCCGAATATCGCCTTCCTTCCTGTTAAAATCCAATGAAAGGCCAACCGCTTAGGAAAAAGAGCTAAGATCAATAATCCCTACTAGTAAACTGGTAATCTATACTTAGCTATATGTATTATAATGGAGAAAGTGATAGAGAAAGAGACAGAGGAAGGGAGTAGACAATAGATGAGGAAGACAAGAGGAGACAGTAAAGAAAAGTGAAGCGTGACCAGATTCTGTGGGGATTACTTGACAGTTGACCCGACAGTTACAATCAAGGACACGCGACAGAGTGAGTATTATAGAAGTAAACGCAATTAGAAAAATCTGAAAAAAAATTCGAATGATGTAGAGATCGGCTGAGCTGGACACTGTGAACGAGAGAGACATCCACACTTCTCACACCCAGGACCCCAATCTTTGTAGATTCTCTTCTGCCATTACTGCTTTCGCCGCAGCTGCTATTACTGCTACTACTTAACAGTTAGTTGTAGCAGTGAATTGGTGGTCGCAGTATTGAATACCTTCTTCCGATGATCAGATCCAATGGAGTGAGCATCATCTTCTTCATCACAATCGGCATCATCACCTTCGCCTTCATCGTAACAGCCATCATCACCTTCACCGTCGATCTTCCGCTTCTTGAAGGGCTTATTACCGTCTCCGTTATCGGAGGACGAAGCAGACGCGTGGGCCACGTTTTCTTCTGTCCGAGTCAGGGTGGGTGAGGAGTCAACACCACCACTACCACCACCACCACCAAAACCGGCTTTATGTGGTAGCTTCAGGACCAACTTCAACTTCTTCTCTTTTCTCTCATCGTCGTCGTCTTCCTCTTCATCGTCCTCGTAGAAATCGTCGTGATAAGTGGGATTCCGACGCCGGAGACTGCGACGCAACTCATTTTCCGATGGTCTATCAGGAGAACTCCGTCGGAATCCTCCTCGGCGGCCGAGATCGGACTTCGATGGTCTGCCTTTCTTCTTCCTCGTGATCTTACTCTGACCCATCGTTGATCCTTTTTCCCTTCCGAACCACCTCTGTCTCGTTCTTTGTCCTTTGGTCTGTCTCTTCTTTTACGCCATTTTTTTTTTCTTTCTTTTCCTTTCGATGGGCTTTCTCAGAGTTCACTTTTGGTTCCGAATCTATTTCCGAACCTAAGGCTTGGGTGACGAGGCTTTAGCTTCGAAATTTCTGGGAATATCTTATGATTGTTTCTCCGTGAAATACGGCGACGGCGTCAGTGAATTGACGGCGTTTCATTCGAACAAAGGAAAGTGTTTGGGGGTAGGAGTTAGGAGTAGGACAGGGACGGCCTTCTCTCCAAGTGGCACCGTTTAAGCTGTACGGCTATAATGCGTGAGATTTGAGATTTGTTTTCGTCAGGTTGACTTTTTTGTCTGAACTTAAAAGATTTTTTTTTTTTTTTGAGACAATATAAATTTGCAAGAGAATTTGATTGGGCTTGGGTCCGCCGAGGTCTGGAAGCCCACCTGGTACTGGGCTTGGGTCTGCTAAAATCTGGAGGCCCACCCAGGGGTAGAAAAACTCACGTTGTCCTTTTTTTGGAGTTTTGGGGTTTCAACTTTCACGGTGGTGGTAGCGTGGAGTGGGTGGAGTGAGAGGGTCATAAAAGCTTTATTCAAATCTCAAGGAGCCTGGGAACCAGGACTGTGGGCCCCACCTAATGGATCCCAGCCAAACCAATGGAAAGAAATTTGGGGGCAGTGGGGGACCATTAACCATAGGTGCTGTAGCTTGCCCATAAACTATGCACGTTAAGGCTGCTGGGAGTTGGGATTTTGTAACTTTCGTTATTTGGGGTGTGGCGTGTAAATTGTGATGTAATTGTGGGTTGTCGTATGTAGAATTTGGATCAATCGCGTGGATGGGAGGGTGTCGAGGCAGGTCGGGCTGCCATATTTCATTGGAACAGTTTTGCTACAAACACAGGGTATGCAATGACCATTGTACCTCTTTTAGAGAAAGTACTATTACATTCTCATTCTATGGGAAGAAAATTATTTAATAAAAATTAAGAAAAAAAACTAATTTTTAGTTTTTCAGTTCGAGTAGTTAGAGTTAGGTTGCATTTGGTAATATTTCAGAAAACATGTTTTTAGAGTTTTCTTGTTCTATGAGAACAAAAAAATTGAATAAAGCGTTTGATGCATTTATGATGTTTTCGTTTTTTTTTTAAACAAAATATGAAAAAATAAATGATAGAAATAACTCAAATGAGAATTGACGGAATGACAAAAGGTAGTTTTGTCGCTTTAGTTTCGTTAAAAAAAAAAAAAAAAGCATTTTGATACATAGATTAAAAATTATGTTTTTAATACGAAATGTCGTTTTCAAATATAGCCTTAGATTTCAGGCTATATAAATACAGTTTCTATTTCGTTTTAGATTACACACATTAGAGAAACATCTAAATACTGACCTAATGTCCAAAAGGAGAGTATAGATATCTCATGACAAATTCTCATTTTTTTTCCTCAAGCCATACGATCAGATTTTGGCAATCAAATCTAAATCTCTTGTTTTTTGCAAACTTCTTGGGTGGCGCTGCCATACGGCCCATGACTTTGGCTGCATGATGATGTGAATGCAGCCTCTAAAAGTATTACTGGGTCGCATGGTTCAATACTGTATCAATATAATGGTATGTGTAAATTATTTGAAAAAAAAAAGGGTAAAATTGTTTAATTACAATTAAAACTGGCCAATCTAGATCCATATCAGATTGGTATCGATAAAGACTGATACCAATACCGTGCCTTATACTGTGGACTTGAACCATGCTTGGTTGTACTGAGTGTTTCTAAAAAAAAAAAAAAAAAAAAAA
>NC_056569.1:22376101-22385144 GCF_013358625.1 Macadamia integrifolia
AAATGAAACTGATGCGAAGACTGCATGTGGCAAGAATGATGATTCTTGGCAATCATCTACTGATTTCAGTGACAAAAATGATGATACTGATTTCAATGACAAAGATGATGATTCTGAAGATGAGATTGTTGATCAGGTTTTCACATCTCTGATTAATTCCATTTGGGAGAAGGAGGAAGCAAAGGTGGTTTTGGAGAATATAAGTTCTAAAAATGATGCTCACAAAGAAGAAATATATCCACCTGTGGTTGAGACGAAGTCTCCCTTGAAGTTCTCTTTCAGAATTAAAAAGGCTATAATAGTGGAGAAGTCAGAATCTGAGAAAGAAGTGGACCAATTGTGGGAAGAGTTTGATTCTGCTCTCAATTCCAGTGAGATTAGCTCCTTTGGTTCTTCTTCGATTGATGCTAAAGACACCAATATACCTGACTCTGAACTGGATCCATGTGCTCTTTTTTGTCAATGGAAGCATAAGGTCATCCTTGACGAGACTATTGGAATCCGATGTAGGTTTTTATCTTTTGTGAAGATGGAGATCAAATATTTAGTACCATCATGGGCTAAAGAGCCTTTGAAGATACCCAACTAGCAAATATTTTCTAGTGATGGGGATGCCAATATACTGAACGAGTTTCATTTCCAAGATGATGATGTTGATTCCCATTATTCACATACTTTTGTTGAAGGCACCATGTGGAACTTCATTCCTGACCTCAAAAAGAGAATGTATCAACACCAATGTGAAGGTTTTGAGTTTATGTGGAAAAACTTAGCAGGAGGCATTGAACTTGAGATGTTGAAGAAGTCCACAAGTTCTGATGGTTTGGGTGGGTGTGTGATTTCACATGCCCCAAGAATAGGGAAGTCTCTCTTTACCATAGACTTTCTCAAGACGTACATGAAAATGTACCCATACTGTTGACTAGTAATTGTTGCTCCACTCAGCATTCTCCTCACTTGGGAAGAAGAGTTCAATAAGTGGAACATTGGCATTCCGTTTCATAATCTGAATGAGCCCGAGATCCTTGAGAAAGAAATTCCAATTGTCTGTGGCTTGGCCATGAGGTACCGAACTAAGAAACAGAGACGTATGTTGTAGTTGTATTCCTGGCCAGCACAGAAAATCATCTTAGGGATTAGTTATAGTCTCTTTGAGAAACTTGCTGGAGAAAGATTTTCCAAAGAAGGTGACAAAAGACAAAAGATTCCATGTGACAATCTAACTAAGGAGATAAGGAAGATCCTTCTTGAGAAACTTGGACTTTTAATCCTTGATGAAGGGCATACGCCTCACAACACTTGTAGTGGAATTTGGACGGCTCTGACAAAAATTAAAATGGAGAGACGAATCATCCTTTCGGGAACTCCCTTTCAGAATAATTTTCAAGAGCTGTACAATATCTTGTGCTTGGCGAGGCCAAAATTTGCTGATGTGACCCAGTCAAAAGGGGAATGGGCATCTCTGACCAGTTCTATTGGAAAATCCTCTGCTGATGGGCTAGAGGAACTTAGAGTTATGCTTGATCCTTTTGTGTATGTACATTGAGGTAGCATGTGATCGGGTCTCCTTCTTTCCCTCTTGCGCACATCCTTCTCTTCTCCCTCTTCTACTTTCTCTCTTTCTCACCTTCTCCTACATTCTCTTATCTTTTCTCTCTCCTTGTCCAAATTAGATTAGGATTGTTTTTGTCCTAAAGTTTCTCTCCGATTAGAACTCTCCCTCTTTTCTCTCTTATCTCACTGAATCCCTCATCTCTCTCTCTGTCTCGCTCTCTCATCACTTCCCTAGAAATTCTCTCCCACTCAGCTGGTATCCTTTTTTGTCCTAAAATTTTCATTTTACACAGCCTCTCTCCTTTCCTTTTCTTTGATCACCGAATCCATCTCTCATCAAATCTCTCTTTTCCCTATTTTCTCTCCCATGCCCACGGTTCTCTCTCCCTACAATTTCTCTCTCCCAATTATCTCTCATTACCCATGATTTATCCCCTACCTCAAGCCAATTAGTTTTAAGATGGAAATGGAATTTTCAATCAAGGACTTAGGCCCACTTCACTTTTTCTTAGGGGTTGAAATCGTCCCTCATCAGTCTGGTATGCTCCTTTCTGAGTCGCGGTACATTAAGGATCTCCTTCACAGAGTAGGTATGAGTGACTACAAGCTAATCCTGACTCCTATGGCTACGACTCCCTCATTGTCTACACAACAGGTGCCCTCATGGAAAATCCCACACAGTATTGCTCCATTGTTGGGGCCCTCCAGTGTGTTACTCTCACATAGTTTGTGGGAATACCATGTGAAAACTGGTATTCCCTTACATTATAATTCTCTTATAGAGAGTATACATGGATTACTCAAGTATGCCCTAATCAATCCACACAAACTAGGTAGGATAGGATTACAATCAATTTGAATATCATATGTGATAACTATTCCCATCCTAGAAGATATGGATCAACTAGAGTCCTAAAAGAGACACATCAGAATATATAGTTGCCAAGTATAGAAAAGGATTCTATCTTGACTGATACACCCCCTCAAGATGGAGGACCAGCCTGGTGGACCTTCAGCTTGTCTTGCAGGAACTGAAAACGCATTGTGGATAGTGACTTGGTAAGTGCATCAGCAATTTGATCTGTGGTCGAGATAAATTAGACAGATAAATTTCTAGTGGCAACACGCTCGCCGACAAAATGAAAATCTATCTCAATGTGCTTCATACAGCGTGAAACACAAGGTTGGAAGACAAGTACATGTCCCTAATGTTGTCACACCATAGAATAGGAGGGCCTTGCAGAGGAAACCCTAGCTCAAGAAACAGAGCTTCTAGCCATATCAACTCAGCTGAGGCATCTGCTAATGCCTTATACTCAGACTCAGTCGACGAGTGTGCAACGATCTTTTTTTTTGTGAGAGTTCTAGGAGATCAAATTGAGGCCAAGAAAGATAGCATAGGCACCAGTGGAATGGCTATCAGAGCTGCTTCCCGCCAATCAGCATCAGAGAAAGCCTGGAGAGAGCAGCTAGAGGAACGGGTAATGAGAAGACCATGAGATAGGGTATGCTTTAAATACCACAAGATGCACTTCACGGCAGTCCAGTGGGACTTTGTAGGAGAGTGCATATACTGACAAACACCGTTGACGGCAAAGGCAACAACAAGCCGTGTGAGAGTAACATACTGGAGGGCCCTAATAATGGAGCTATGTCATGTGGGATCCGCCATGAGGGCACCCCCTATGTCAGACAATGGGGGAATCGTATCTATAAGAGTCAAGATTGGCTTGCAGTCACTCATACCTACTTTGTGAAGGAGATCCTTAATGTACCGTGACTGAGAAAGGAGCATACCAAACTGATGAGGGATGATTTCAACACCTAAGAAAAAGTGAAGGGGGCCTAAGTCCTTGATTGAAAATTTTGCAGTCAGCTTGGCCAAGAGGGTAGTCACCTGAGAATCAGTATTATTGGTGACAATAATATCATCAACATATATAAGAACATAAACCAAAACCACACCCTTTTTGTAAATAAAAAGTGAAGGGTCAGTGCGAGATGCCAAGAAATCCAAAGAAAGGAGAAAACTTGACAACCGATGAAACCAAGCCCAAGGGGCCTGTTTGAGACCATATAAAGAGTGGTGCAAATGACAGACATAATCCAGCTAGGCAGGATTCTCAAAACTAGGGGGCTGAACTATAAACACGTCTTCAACCAAGACACCATAGAGGAAGGCATTATGAACGTCTAACTGACAAGTGGACCAGCCTTGAGAGAGAGCTGTTGCAAGAATAGACCAAATGGTCATAGGTTTCACCACAAGACTAAATGTGTCTGTATATTCAAGGCCCTCTTATTGGTGAAAACTTTTGGCAACCAACCGAGCCTTATAGCGTTCCAGTGAGCCATCAGCCTTGCGCTTGGTACGGTAAACACATATACAGCCAACCAAATTCATATGGGTGGACCGAGGCACCAAAGTCCAAGTGCCATTTTTTAAAAAAGCATGAAATTCTTTAGACATTGCAAAATGCCATTCTAGGGATTTCTCGGCCTGGGAATAACAGATAGGCTCCTTAGGGAGAGTGGCAGTGGTTGTGAGAGTATGAGACCGAGGTTACATTGGGTGAGCATGCTGGGGGGTTGGGGGTGCAGGGTATCAACCTGGGTGGTCAGTGGTGGTGTAGAGCTAGGCGGTATGGAAGGGCAGGGTGTGGGGGTGGTGAGTGGTTGGGTGGAGGGGTAGAGCTCAAGTAATAGGCGAGTACATTAAAGTGTGGTGGAAGGTGAGGATGGGGCAGACGAGGGAGTAGTGGGGGCATGTGTTAGGGATTGGATGGAGCAGGGGAGGGGTTGGTGGATGTGATGGGGATCGGTGACAGAGACGGAGGTCGTGGTGGTGTTGGAAGGCGAGTTGGGAGGATTCCCTAGGGAACAAGGGTAGATGGTGGGTTTTGAGGGATGGAGGGGCCAAGGGTGTTCATGAGAAAGGGAAAAACAACATCATCAAACCTTACATGGCGTGCTATATACATGCGCTTCGTAGACAGGTCAAGACAATGATAACCAACATGAGATGGACTATAACCAAGAAAGACACAAGGAAAGGATCGAAAATCTATCTTATGATGATTGTAGGCTTGAGGTAAGAAAAACAAAGGCAACCAAAAATGCTTAAAAACGAATAATCAGGCTGACGATGATGAACAAGTTGGAATGGGGAGATACGATTATTAGTACGGGAAGGCATACGATTAATTAAATAGACCACAGTTTCAAAAGCAAAATCCTAGTATTGTTTAGGAATAGAAGCATAAGCAAGGAGTGTAAGACCAGTCTCGACAATATGCCAATGATGTCTTTAAACCCCTGTTGCTTATGGGTGTGAGGATAGAAAACCTGATGAGAAATTCCAAGAGGGGTAAAAGATGATGGTAGGGAGCGAAACTCACCACCCCAATCAGTTTGCACAACCATAATTTTTCGAGAAAATTATTGTTCAACAAACGCTTGAAAACGAAGAAAGGTGTTGAATAAACTATAACTATGTGTTTCCTTTAATGACAAATAACTAGCCTTCCCCAACTGACAAGCAGGACAAACATATTGGAGCTACGTGGACTGACACAACATATTATTGACACGTAACATAAAACGTAAAAGACTCTTATAGGGATGACCAAGGCGGTGATGCCAACCGTTGATGGAGGTACATTCAGCAACACAGACGCCAGGAGAAGAAGGGGAGGAAGACATAGTGTATAGCCCACAATTACTTAGTTCAGAGAGAAGAGTTGCCTTGGAAACCTGATCCTTGACAAGAAAATGAGACGAGTGAAACTCAAAATAAACATTATTATCACTGATGAATTTTTGCACTGACAAAAGGAGCTTAGTGCTTTTAGAAACATGAAGAATATTATTCAAAAGAAGAGAACGAGAAGAAGAATTAGAGGGAATAGAGGAAGAACCAATATTTGAGATTTGGAGACCCTTATCGTCACCGACATGAAGTTGGTCTGTACCACTATAGGGGTTGTGAGAGGACATGGATTGGATATTTGGGCTAACGTGGTGGGTTGCACTTGTGCCAGGGTACCAAGTGAGGGCAGAGGAGGGATATGATGAGGTTGGGAGAAGGCCAGTGGTGCTATAATGGGTAGCGGGTTACGGTTATAGGCATGGTATGGGTGTTGGGAATAGGTGGATTGGTTCTGTGGTTGAGGACGGTGATAGCAGTTTTGGGCAGTATGGTTTGTCCGATGGTAAATAATGCAGAAGAAGCCATCGCGACCCCCACGACACGACCACCACGCCCCCCACATCCCCCATGTCCATGACCAGAGTTGCGGCCAAAGGAGGTAGAAGAATCAGAGGGGGTAGGGACATTAGATTGGGCAGCATTGGTAGTGGATGGTGTAGCAGTAGCTGGCACATCAGAGACCTTGAGCTTCTAAAAGGAGCCCTTGCTCTCATGGCTGAGAAGAAGTCCGTTGGTTCAGTGTAAGATGGTGGTACCAGACGGGTTAGGATAGAGGGAATATATTGAAGGTCAGTGTAGAGAGATCTGAGGACATATATGTTGAAGTCACTAGGCTGGAGCTGTTTACCTGTAGCAGCTCACTCATTAGAAAGTAGCTTGGCCTGTTGAATGTAGGCAGCAACCGATTCATTAGGATTTTGTTGAAGATTTTGAAGGCTCATGTTGAGAGTTATTAGTCTGGTGGAAGAAGTAGAACAAAAAACACCTTGTATTACAGTCCAGATCTCATGCCTGGATTCCTTGTTGAGTACAAAGGGAAGAACATCTTCAGAGAACGAGGAGAGAAGCATGCTTGTAATGGCAACATCCTGTTGGGGGTGGGGGTGGGGGTGGGGAGTGGTTGGGTAGAGGGGTAGAGCTCAAGTAATGAGCGAGTGAGTTGAGGAGTGGTGGACGGTGAGGAGGGGGCAGGCGAGGGAGAGGGTGATAGAGTGGTGGGGGGCATGTGTTGGGGATTGGATGGAGCAGGGGAGGGGTTGGTGGACATGATGGGGATCGATGATAGAGAGGGAGGCCGTGGTGGTGTTGGAAGGCGAGTTGGGAGGATTCCCTAGGGAACAAGGGTAGATGGTGGGTATTGAGGGATGGAGGGGCCAAGGGTGTTCGTGAGAAAGGGAAAAACAATTTCATTAGATGATGGCTTTCTCTGATACTAATTGGGCGGGAAACAGCTCTGATCACCATTCCACTAGTGCCTATGCAATCTTTCTTGGCCCCAATTTGATCTCTTGAAACTCTCGCAAACAATTGGTTTTAAGATAGAAGCTTTAAAAATACACATATGCATAAACATGCCTGCGCCTTTTGCCACCTCATGTGCATCATTCTGGCTACATCATCAACATCGGGCACAAATTTCTGGATTCCCCCATGTTGCTCCATTTTTCAGCCTTGATACAAAAATATTCATATCTTCTTCATTTGACATAGGGTGATTTAGATTGCATTGGAAAGAGGACTTGGAGTACTACAACTCTTTAGTCATGCCCTCTTCTAAAGCTGCAACTTGTTAAGCTCAAATTGCTTCCATAGTTGACCCTTCTACATAGACCTGTCAAGTCACCATGCAAAGATGCATGTACACTATTCCAATGCTGCCAAGTCTTGCCAACTATAATATAACACTGTAAAACACTACCAATTGCCAACATACACTACAACATGAGTCCTAAACCTTTTGAATCACTGCCATGCTGCCACATGCCCTGAACTCATTGCCATTGTTGCATTGCTCGGATGTTGTCACTACCAATTCTACTAGATCACTGCTAAATAACTTATGACCATTGCCATATCACTTTTTTACATTCTTCAAGTTGTACATGTTAGGGATTCACTCCATAGAATCATATGAACAACCCCATAGTGTTTAGAATACAAGTACAAATAAAAAAAGAGATTAACCACATACCAGTTAAGGGTGAGTGTAGTCCCTAAACCAAGATTAATGATAGTCCCCTCATGGATCTTAGAACACACAAACATATAGATTTATCGTATCTATGATAATCAATGGGACACCACCATTTCATGAGCCATAAATGGGAGTAGAGGAGTAGAGGAGTACCTGTGTGTAAGTTTAGAAGCCTCCACAAGAATTGATCACGAACCTTTATCCCATGTGCTTGAAGATTGGTCCCATGAAGATGATAATGAAGAATTCGAGTTTCATATGCTAAGATCTTCTACAGTCTTTCACCTTTGGAATTCTCTTTGTTAGAGCAAACACCAAGAAAAACAAAAATAAACAGCCAACAGATTTGTACAACACAGAGATTTAACAGGGTTCATACACTGACGTGGTGTGCTACGTCCTCAAGCGAAGAAGAAGATGTTTCACTATATAGAAGAGAGAGATTACACCTAAGCAGCGGCGAGAAAACTCGCCTTGAAACCCTAGCTCGAAAAACCCCCAAAATTTCAATGACTTGCTCAGCAAGACGATAGTACATTCTATACTCCAAGTTGCGGGTCGACCCATCAGGTCACGACCAATCTGGTCGAACCATATCACAGGGGCTACTCCCCGGCACCCCCATACGAGATCAGTGCTGGGCTCCAGGCTTGGCCCTATTAGCCTAACCCCTCTGCATCCATCACAGATCTCAGAAAAATTTCCATTCGGATCGACACCAAAATATGTCAGAGCATGTCATTCTTCAAAACGGATCAAGAATTCAAGACAAACTTAACAGTCTTACATACGCACTACTCCTGTGAGGAGAGTCTGTGCTTCCAAAACCATGAAGGTGTTAAAGTGATGGCTGTAGGGACCATTAACTTATATTTATAATAGAATTCCTATAATCCTATTCCACTCCCACAATGGATTGGGTTATGAGTATCCTAAATCATAGTGGGTCTAATACTTCTTGAGCCTAATGCATCAATCGGTATAGTTACATCTTTACATTGCCCATAATATGCACTATCATCCTGTACTGTTGCACTGTTAGCCTGATTGCACTATATTGACAACATTGACAACACCACATGCACTATGTGTCCAACAATCTCCTCCTTTAGCTAAGATTAAACATGAAAAGAAAATCCTAATTCTCTATTTAATCTACTTCAATCCTATGACTAAAATTTAATATGAATTCAGAGAAAACTAATCCAAAGTAACCCTCATCAAGTTGGTTGGTTGACAAAGAATTAATACAAAAAATAATAAAACCCAAATAAATTAAGAAACCTCAAAATCAACTTGCATGTGCCTACACCCAAAAGTCTTCCCAAAATGGTGAATTGACAAAGTAAAACAGTGGCTGATGTCTTCATCACCAAAATTGTCCACCCTTTTGGATGCTTCCTTCTAAGAATAGAACAAGAAAGGTGTTGTCCATGCGGAAATCGTCCAAGCAAGGAAAGGTTTCAATAGCACATTATTTCTATAAGATAAAATTCCAAGCTAGGAAAGAAGGCTGCCAAGGCTATATGAGATTGAGTTGGTGAGATCCCCAAAGTCAATGTAGTCCCACCTTCGTATTCTTTCAA
>NC_056569.1:22389635-22414671 GCF_013358625.1 Macadamia integrifolia
TTTTTTTTGGTAACAAAACTAAGAATACATAAAAATTGCAAAACTTGCATCGATCCCTCTAAACCAATGCAAAGCCAAAATGGTATTCACAGTGGGATATAGTTAACACTGATGTCTAGACAATAAAAAAAAATAGCAAAAGTTGCAGCATAAAATTGCATCCATATTTGTGGAATTTTGTAAAATTTATGTATCCTTCTCCTGTATGTACAATGATGTATAGTCTTTTATCTCTCTCAATAAATTAAATTAATTTATTAGACACCAAAGAAATTAAAAATCACTTATTCAATAATCACGCAACCAACTTAGCAAATAATGAGATGAGGTCTGAGAGGCAACAAAGCATAATGTTTGACAATGAAATGTTCTACAATTGGGAAGGATGATGGTCATGCAATAGAGAATTACATCTCCTCAACATAAAATAATATGTCTTCAAAAGAAGAAGAAGCCATCTATGAACCTATACACCAGCTTTTTAGTATTATGTATAAAATGTCAACTAGAATGTTACTTATAAAAGCTTCAAACCTACAAATGAATGTTTGAAAATAGTAAAAAGATATAACATATCACATATTCTAATCATCAAGATAGAAAAAAATAGTAAAAAGATATAACATATCACATATTCTAATCATCAAGATAGAAAAAGTTCCTATTATTGGAAACATTCAATGTGTTTGTGTGATAAATTAATTACATAATTGATGCAGGAGAATTTTCAAATGGGCCAACAACCCATTCCAATAAGCCCACAAGCCCAAGCAGAAGGATAGAAGCTGGAAATAAAAGTTGTAGTCTAGGATTTTGGGGTAATTTCACGGAGACACCTGAATCAACTCAGAAGGAACTAGAAGTCGTGCCATATATGGATTAAAAGATCTAGAAGTCTATTTTTCAACCAAAAAAAAAAAAAAACAGTGCAACATTTTCTATTTTTTAGAAGAAGTTATGGCCATTTTGGTAAAGTGTGTGTGGGCTGACTGCAGACACTTAGAAGTCCGAAATTCATTTTTTTTTTAGTCCAACTTTTATCCACATTCAACTCTTTAACTTCTTGAGCACTTCAACGATTATGTTTCTAGACTCTTGAAGATGTGAAGAATGCTTCTCAAGGTTCCTAAGGTCCCCAAGATCCTTTCCTATTGGATAGTTGTTTGTCTTCCCCATGTTTATTTTTTTCAATTAGTCTTAGTTCAATTCTTGGAAATTGCCTATGCTTGGAAGGTTGTTCCATGCTTATCTATATAAAGCCTACATCAGTGAATGAAATGGAACATACTTGGACTTTATTCATAATTTGAGCCTTTGGCCTTTGAGAAGAAATAGTTCTTTTTGAGTTCTTTTATCCCTTAGGTAGATTTTCTTTGGGTGGTGAGTTCTTTTTTTCTTTTGAATTAATCACTTGTGTTACCTCCTAATCCTCTATCATTTTTCGGCGTCAAGTTGATATCAAATCCTAGGTTCAATGATGGGTCATCGAAGACATGGACTAAACATTGAATCACCAACAGCTCGAGAAAGAGACTTAAGAGACATGGAGATAGATGACTTAAGGAGAAAAGTGCAACAATTGCATGAGTGTTTACAATGCTTCGAATATTTGGAACATGATGATTTGCATCATGATTCAGAGCATGATTCTTTTAATGAAGAGGATATTAACCCCTTTGGTCGTGCTCAAAGTGAAGGCTCAAATAGAGGAGGTTTTCCTCGACGTCGTTATCAAGAACCTCGTCAAGTCCAACATGATAATTTTATAAAGGTTGATATTCCCGAATTTGAGGAAAAAATGCATCTGAAAGTGTTCTTGGATTGGCTAAATACAGTGGAAAGAGTCTTTGATTACAAAGGCATACCTAATGATAGAAAGGTGAAGCTAGTTGCTATAAAATTGAAAAAGTATGCTTCCATTTGGTGGGAGCACTTGAAGCAACAAAGAGCTCGTGAAGGGAGGAGTTGAATTACAACAAGGGAAAAAATGAAGAAAGAACTAAAAAGGAAGTTATTACTCGAGAACTACCATTAAGATGCCTTCCTTAAGTTTTACAATTTCAGACAAAAGGAGTTGTCCGTGGAGGAGTATACAATAGAGTTTGATCATCTCATGATGTGTTGTGACATCTCCGAACCGGAGGAGCAAACCATTGCTCATTATCTTGGTGGACATCGATCATAAATTAGCAATATTTGTTCAATTGCAATCTTATTGGACTTATAATGATGTTTTTCAGCTTACAATCAAGGTGGAGCGACAACTCAAAGAAGCACGCGGTAGTGACTCTCGATCTTATAACAAAGAGAGATATCTCAACCATGGAAGTGCTTCTACTTCCAAACCCAAGGTAGGCCCTTCAAAGCCAACCCCTAAGAATGTTGAAACATCAAGTTCCAACCGTCCTACCTCTTTCAATTCACGACAATATTTCAAATGTCAAGGGTTCGGACACATCGCTTCCGATTGTCCAAACCACAAGATTGTTTCTTTAGTTGAAGAAGATTTTGAACAACAACAACAAGTGAACTCATCTAGTTCTGATGAAGGATCAGAAAAGGAAGAGGAAGTTGTCTATGGAGATGAAGGAGTCTTTATTCCTTCGTCGAATTTTGAATGCAGCCCCTATTGAAGAAGAAATATGGCCACGTATCGATATATTTCACACTAGATGCACCTCTCATGGAAAATTGTGTAATGTCATCATTGATGGAGGAAGTTGTGAAAATGTAGTAGCTACAACAATGGTGGAGAAATTGCAACTCAAGACGGAGAAGCATCCTCAACCTTACAAGCTTTCATGGCTTTGCAAAGGAAATGAGGTAAAAGTAGATAATAGATGCCTCATTCAATTTTCCATTGAAAAAAAAATATAATGATGAAATATGGTGTGATGTTGTCCCCATGGATGCTTGCCATTTGCTTCTTCAGAGGCCTTGGAAATTTGATAGAAAAATTAAGCATGATGGGTTCAAGAATACTTACACTTTTAAGAAAGATGGAATTAAAATCACTTTGGGTCCATCCAAAATAGAGAGAAATCCTAAACCTTCAAAAGAGGAGGAAAATAATTTACTCTCAAAATCTGAAGTTGATAAGGCCATAGAAGAATCAAAGGTAGCTTAAGATCTTGTGGTGTTGGAAGAAAATGAAACAAACTATGTCATCCATTCTCAAGTGCAACCTCTTCTTCAAGAGTTTTAGGATGTTGCTCTGGAAGAACTTCCACCCGGTCTTCCACCCATAAGGGATATTCAACGTCGCATAGATTTTGTTTCGGGAGCTATCATTCCAAATAAGGCATCATATAGAATGAGTCTAAAGGAGCATAAAGAGCTACAACGGCAAGTAGATGACCTTATGGCCAGAGGAATGGTTAGGAAAAGCAAAAGTCCATATGCTGTCCTAGCCCTTCTAATGCCAAAGAAAGATGGATCTTGGCGTATGTGCATTGATAGTAGAACGGTGAAAAAAATCACCATCAAGTATCGATTCCCTATTCCCCGGCTTGATAATCTTCTTGACCAACTCCATGGTGTCAATATCTTTTCAAAGATTGATCTTCGAAGTGGATATCATCAAATTCGAGTGAGATTTGGAGATGAGTGAAAAATCGCCTTCAAGACAAGAGATGGCCTTTATGAATGGATGGTTATGCCTTTCGACCTTTTTAATGCTCCTACTACCTTTATGCGCCTTATGAATCATATATTTAAACCATTTATTGGCCACTTTGTTGTTGTTTATTTTGATGGTATTCTTATTTATAGCTCTACCCAAGAGAAGCACTTGGAGTATCTCCATCAAGTTTTCAAAGTTCTAAGGGAGCAAAAATTGTACACCAACTTAAAGAAGTGTCACTTCTTTACCAATAGCCTTATATTTCTAGGCTATGTGGTTTCCGATGAAGGTATCAAGGTGGAGGCAATCACAAGTTGGCCTATCCGAACATCTATATATGACATTCGGAGCTTTCATGGTTTAGCATCATTTTATCGGCGCTTCATCAAGAATTTCAGCACTATCATCTCTCCTATCACCGAATGCTTAAAAGGAGGCAATTTCAAGTGGACCAAAGAAGCACAACAAAGCTTTGAACTCCTTAAAAAAAAAGTAACTAAAGCTCCTATTCTTGTACTCCCAAATTTTGATAAAATTTTTGAAGTTGATTGTGATGCTTTAAATGTGGGAATTGGTGCGGTTCTTAGCCAAGAAGGAAAGCCTATTACATTTCTTAGTGAAAAATTAAATAATTCCCACAAAAACTACTCCTCATATGATAAGGAGTTTTATGCTTTTGTTAGAGCTTTGGATCATTGGCAACATTATTTGTTATTCAAGGACTTTGCTCTCTTTTTCAGATCATGAAGATATTAATACTCAACACAAGCTCAACAATCAGCATGCCAAGTGGGAGAATTTCTTCAAGCCTTTACTTTTCTTATCAAGCACAAATCTGGAGTTCTTAATTGAGTGGCAGATGCATTAAGTAGAAGACATTCATTGCTTACCATAATGCAAGTGAAGGTCTTAGGCTTTGACATGATCAAAGAACTATATGAAGATGATCCCAACTTTGGGAATGTTTGGAGAGCATGTTCTAGGGGATCCACTCAACAATTTTTGTTACATGATGGATTTCTTTTAAAAAACAATTCATGCATTCTAAAATGTTCTTTAAGGGAAGCCATTGTTAATGAAGCCCATGGTGGAGGTCTAGCTGGACACTTTGGAAGAGATAAAACTCCCTTTATTGTAAAAGAAAATTTATATTGGCCTCAAATGAAGAGAGATCTTAGAAGACATGTGGAGCGATGTAGAACTTGTCACATTGCCAAAAGTCATGTCCAAAATACTGGCTTATACACTCCATTATCGGTGCCAATGGCTCCTTGGGAAGATGTGAGCCTAGATTTTGTGGTTGGTTTACCTACAACCCAAAAGAATAAAGATTCTATCATGGTGGTCGTTGATCAGTTCTCTGAAATGGCACATTTTGTACCATGTAATAAGACTCTTGATGCAACATTTTCAAGAGATTGTGAGACTTCATGGTATCCCTAAGACAATCACGTCTGATCGGGATTCCAAATTTATAAGTCATTTTTGGCACACGCTTTGGAGAAAGCTTGGCACAACACTTCAACTCAGTTCCTCTCATCATCCTCAAACTGATGGACAAACTAAAGTTGTAAATAGAAGCTGGGGAAATCTTTTGAGGAGTTTAATTAGAAGCAACTTGCACCAATGGAATTTTATTTTGGCTCCAGTTGAATTTTCTTACAATAGTTCTTCAAGCCAAACAACTAGAAAAAGTCCCTTTGAGGTTGTTTATGGTAGAAATCCTATAAGTCCATTGGACTTAGCTCCACTTCCCATCACTCAACATCTCAGTGGAGACGCTGAGGAACAAGCTAACTACATCAAAAGGGTGCATGAGAAAGTTCGTGAGAAAATCATAAAACACAATCAGAAGTATCTAGAAAGAGCAAATAAGCATCGGAAGCCTGCTGCCTTTAAAGAAGGAGATTTGGCATAGATCCATCTTTGGAAAGAAATATTTCCTCGAGGACATCATGGTAAGCTTAAGCTTAGGGTTGATGGTCCATTCAAGGTGTTACAAAAGATTGGAGAAAATGCCTATAAAATTAAACTCCCTAGTGATTATGCTGTCTCGACAACATTCAATGTTGTGGACCTTTCTCCCTATCATAAAGAAGAAAATCTAGAAAACTCAGAGATGAGTTTACACAAAGTATAAGCATATGATGCATGAGCATTTTCAAATGGGCCAACAACCCATCTCAATATACCCACAAGCCCAAGCCAAAGGATAGAAGCTAGAAATAAAAGTTGTAGTCCAGGATTTTGAAGTAACTTCACGGAGGCACCTAAACCAACTCAGAAGGAACTAGAAGTCATGCCATATATGAGTGGAAATATCTAGAAGCCTATTTTTCAAAAACAACAAAAAAAAAAAAGGTGCAACATTTGCTATTTTCTAGAAGAAGTTATGTCCATTTTGGTAAAATGTGTCTGGGCTAACTGTAGACACTTAGAAGTCCGAAATTCATCTTTTTTTAGTCAAATTTTCATCCACATTCAGCACTAGAACTTCTTGAACACTTCAACCATTATGTTTCTAGACTCTTGATGTGAAGAATGCCTCTCAAGGTTTCTAAGATCCCCAAGGTCTTTTCCTATTGGATAGTTGTTAGTTTAATTCTTGGAAAATTCCTATGCTTGGAAGGTTGTTCCATGCTTATCTATATAAAGCCTATATCAATGAATGAAATGGAACATACTTGGACTTTATTCATAACTTGAGCATTTGGCCTTTGTGAAGAAATAGTTCTTCTTGAGTTCTCTTATCTCTTAGGTGGATTTCCTTTAGATGGCGAGTTCTTTTTTTCTTTTGAATTGATCACTTGTGTTACCTCCTAATCCTCTATCATTTTCTGGTGTCTACAATGATGCATGTCATTAAAAATAACCAAGTAACAAGATATCGTATGTACTTGAAACTGCTTTTAAGACTAAGCCCAATTTTAAATTAACTTTAGAATGGACTTTGCTATGGATTATATTTCTATTTGAGCGTAATGGATGGTTTCAAGCATGTTACTAGATTTTGACACCTAAATTTTGCCAATTCAGTGGAGACATAAAACTAAAATAAATCATGATGCAATTGCTTGTTTACTAAGCTGAAAATGATTTGTTTTATAAAATTTAGGACAAAGTTTTCCTTCACGGATTTACCCCTCGGTGAAGGAAGGAGGGTCTTGATGTGACCCCCTCTCTCCCCATACATCTCCCTTATTGTACGGTATTAATGAGTTACGGTGAATTGAAATCCTTTCACTATGGCCAAGAAACATCCTCTTAAATTTTATGTCTAATGGAATTATTAGAATTTTTATCACAAACATATGTAAAGCATACAAATTGGAAAACAAATGGTTGACCATGAGCATGAGCACTTAGTTATGGATGTAATAATTGATTTAAGATATTTGCAAACTTAAACACGGGATAAACCTGCCCTCCTCTCATCCTGCGCTCTCTATGGTTGCATGTCCATCCTCACCCCTGTAAAACAACAAAGAGTTATATAAACAGTTCCTTAAAAGGAAATTCTATTTCAGTTTTTGAGTTGTTGTGTGGATTTCCTAAAGAGGAACCATAAGTTTTGTTTCATTTATACGATTCGAAGCACAGTTTGAAAAATCACTCTCAAGTTGTGTGTAAGAATAGAGAGCAATGAACGGGTCATCTGAAAACACACTTGCATGCTTAGCATACATATGGATATTAGTATGGCTATGCTACTTTCTTGTTTGGAAGCATGATTAATTTAGTATGTCTAATTTTGTTTAAATTGCTACAATTCAATTCACTATTCTCTTGGATTTCTTTCGATCCTACAGAAGGGTTGCTAGAGGATATCAACTAGTCCAACCTTTTCCCCCTAGTTGATGTGGGACTGAAGAGTCTGCCCCTTCAACTCCTTTCGTACTTTTTGCCTAAGTTTCCAGGATCAACGGATCTGGATTGTTTATTGAGCATGACATTCAACTCTCTTGCCAAACAACATCCTGGCTATTTGAGTCATTATTTCTGGGTAGCGAGATGTTGCAACAATAGGTTGGGGTTGGAGAAGGTTACGGGCGAGATGGATTTTGAGAGATACTAGGATAGAGAAGCTCTGGCGACTTGGAGAAGAAGACTGAGGAGGACTTGTTTTCAGCCATGGCTGCTCAATCACTGGGAGGAGTTTTGAGGGAGAAAAATGGTGGAAGAAATTTCTATGTTGGGGAAGGAAGCCGTGTTGCTGGTGATGATGGTGATCAAGGTGTGAAGGAAAAAGATGTCGAAGGAAATTGGGCAGGTCTATTTTCTGCCCAATCTTTGAAACGTGTTGATGGGCTGAAGCTCGGTTTTGTGAAACCTTCTTTGGTAGATAAGAGTGCGGTGGCTTGCCGTTCTTCCATGACTGCAGCTGGTGTGAAGAGATGGGAGAAAGCCTTGGTGGGGCACTTCATGGGGAGGAGACCTCCTTTTAAGATTACTAAAGATATTATTCTCAAGCAATGGAAGCTGTCCGGTCATGTGGACATGTTTATGCTTGAGAGTGGAATGTTCATTTTCCATTTTAATGTGGAGGAGGATAAACTGAAAATTTGGGAAGGTGGCCCTTGGTTTGTTAATAAGAAGCCTTTGCTGCTTTGTTCGTGGAATCTGAGTATGGTTTTAAACAAAGTCCAATTAAGTTCAATCCCAATTTGGGTCTCTTTGCTTAGACCTTCCACTACATTATTGGACTGCTAAAGCTTTGAGTGCCATTGGGAGTGTGGTGGGGGTGCCTATTACTTCTGATAAATGTACGAGAACCATGGAGCGTCTATCTTATGCAAGGATTTGTGTGGAAGTTCATACTGGTGATGAGTTGCCGAAATCTAATTTGATCCATGATGAGAAAGGGGCTGTTCTCTGTCAGCCGGTTGTGTATGATTGGAGACCTTCATCTTGTAGTAAATGTCGACTCTTTGGACATGACTCTACTCAGTGTGAGAAGGAAGTAAATTCGATAGTAAACTTGAAATGGGTTCGGAAGGGAGGTAAGCAGTCGATGAGTCAGTCAAAAGTGGTGGTGGATGGTGGCAGATCAGTGGGTGATCATGGATTTCTGACCGGAGTCGCTGAGGGCGTGGAGCCTACGCTAACAGAAGATGGAGGTCGTTTGGTTGAGGCTTCTAAGTCATCTTCAAAATTCAAATTTGAATTCAAAAATTGACTTGCTAGAAAATAGTACCTCTCACAACTACACTAACGTGAAAAATGGAAGGAGGGTTGGTGATTTGCCTACTATTAGGGAGGGGATTATGCATGACAATATATTTGCTATTTTAAATGAGGAGACAAATTTATTTCTAGCCCATAATTCCAAGGAGTTAATTGAGTTGGATGATGTGGAAGGGGAGATGGAGGACGTTGGCTTGCTTGAAGAGGGGCTGATAGGGAGGGTTTCCGTTTCTTGCAAGGAAATTCTTCTCACCAAATCTGTTGTCAAGGAGAAATTAAAGGAAGGAGATCGGCTAGATTGTGATGAGGTGGATGGATTGCTTCTGAGAGGTGAGGAGAATATTCTTTTATATTCTCAAGTTGATAAGGCGTTGGAGGTTTTTTCTACCAAATCCGTTACTGCCAAATCGGTTTTGGAGGAGAAATTTATGGAAGGTGATCGGCTAGATTGTGTTAACTTATCTTCAAATTTAAATTGTGATGAGGTGGAGGGTTTGACGCTAACTAATGGGGATAATATTCTTTCAATTTTTCCAAATGAGGAGGTAATGGAGGATGGTGAGGTGGAAGGCTTATGAAGGAGATCTTGATCTCTCCCACGTCTAGGGAGGATAAGGGGATTGGATTGATTGACTCTTCTCCTTCCTTTTTGGGGAATCCTCAGCCTCTATCTTCTCTGGAGGGCTCATCAAGGAAGGATATAAATGCGGAGAGAACTTACTCATCCCCTCTTTATGAGGGAGCAATTAAAGGGGCAATTTCAGACGATGAGAATGATGTGGACTCCTTAGTCAGTAAAGAAAAAAACGAAAGAATCTTTAGTAAAAAGGCTGTCCCTTCAAGTGGCCCAATTAGCTTATTTCAAATCTAATGCCAGGCTAGACAAGGGCACCCCATATATTGCTCCTATTACCTCCGCTCCCCCCTCTTCCATTCTATATGGAACTATAAATTTGCCTAGGAAAGGTATGGCCGATTCCTCCTCTTCTCTTTTTTCTTCTAGGTCTGTTTCTCTTGGAGGAGGTGGAAGTAATGTGAGAAGAATGACTTTCCAGCCTCAATGAATTGAAGTGAATCCTCATTTGAAGAAAATTCTTCAGGAGGCTGAGGCAAAGAAGGGGGCTTTTAAAACTCATGGAAGGTTTTCTAAAAAATCGTCTAAATGAATTGCCTTTGTTGGAATATTAGGGGGCTTAATGCTCTTGAAAAACAAAGGGGTGGGGGGGTGGGGTGGGTGAAGAATATGATAGCTAAGAAGAAAATAAAAATTGGGGTTCTTGTGGAAACAAAGGTGAAAGAAGGTAACATTGATTCGGTGTTTACCTCTTTGGTGAAAGGCTGAAAATTTATTCATAATTGTAAGAACGATGATTCTTCTAGAATTTGGATAGGATGGGATGATACTTACTTTATTGTTAATGAAATTTTTACTTTTTCCCAGCTTATCCATATGAACATTAAAATGAAAGGATCCTCTATGGATTTTATGTGTTCGGCAGTCTATGCTTTCAATAGTGTTGAAGAAAGAAGGGGCTTATGAAAGGATATTGCTCATTTAGCTCATGGAATTTCGGTCCCATGGGTCATTCTCGGAGATTTTAATGTTGTTAGGGGGAAAAATGAGAAGAAAGGAGGTGAGGCTATTAGACAAGGGCCAGTGGATGAATTTAATAAATGCTTATTTGATGCCAAGCTGTTTGACTTAAAATGGAAGGGGCGCCTGTGTACTTGTAGTAATGGAAAGTGTGACTTAGGGAGGATCAACTGTAAGCTTGATAGGGTCTTATGCAATAATGAATAGGTGGACTGTTTTAAGTACTCTGGAGTTACTTTTTTTAGCCCCAGAGTTTTCAATCACTGCCCTATTATTTTAAATATTATGGAGGAGAGGAACTTTGGTCCTAAACCTTTCAGATTTTTTGAAACTTGAACTGAACATGAGGAGTATGATGAAGTTGTGAGGAATGGCTGGGATTTGCATATAAAAAATTATTTTAATCCTTTGCTTATGTTTGCTGCAAAGCTTAGAAATGTTAAGAAGGAATTGAAAGAGTGGAATAAAGATAGGTTTGAGGATGTGTTTAAGGCAGTAAAGGAGGCTGAGATGAAGTTGAATTATATCTAGATTCAGTTGTCTTATAATCATGGTGATCCGAACATGGTTACTCAAGAGAAGGATGCCAAGAAAATTTTATGGTAGGCCTTAAGGGTGGAAGAGAGTTTTCTTAAGGAAAAATCTAGAGTTCAATGGTTGCAATTGGGTGATGGAAATAATAAGTTCTTTCACAAAGCTATGAGAGGAAGGCAGCATAGAAACAATATTCTTGAGATTGAGAAAAGAGATGGGGTGGTAATTGATGACCCTGGCCTGATCAAGGAGGCTGTGTAATTCTATCAAAACCTTTTAGAGTCTAATCAGATGGATAAGGGGTTTTATCCTAATGATATTCCCCTTCGTGGCTCCCTCACAAGTGATCAACAGATGTTGTTGGAGAAAAGTGTTTCAAATGAGGAAATTAAGAAAGTAGTGTTTGCTATGAAGAATTCTAAAGCTCCTGGACTAGATGGTTTTGGATCAAGTTTTTTCAAGCATTCTTGGGATTTAGTTGGGGAGGATTTATCTTTGGCTGTGAAGTGGTTCTTTAGAACTTCAGTTATCCCTCCTTCTACAAATGCCACTTTTATTAGCCTTATTCCCAAGACTCATGCGATCACTACTTTTGTTGGTTTCAGACCTATTTCTCTTTGTAATCTTGTCTATAAGATTATCACAAAAATAATCTCTAACAGACTACAAATGGTGGCTGGGGAATTGGTTAGTGAGAACCAATCTACATTTATTAAGGGAAGATCTATTACAGATAATATCCTGATTTGTCATGATATTGTTAGAGGCATTGAGTAAAATAGAGCATATCCTACTGCAATGCTGAAGATTGACCTCCAGAAAGCTTATAATTCTTTGAGTAGGAATTTTCTATTGGAAATTATGAGAAGCATGGGGTGTCTAACAATTTTTTTGGGTTGGGTTAAGGCTTGTGCGACCTCCCCAATCTTTTATGTTCTCATCAATGGAAGCCCTGCAGGATACTTTTTAGGAGGAAGGAGAATTAGGTAGGGAGATCCCCTATTTCCTTAATTCACTTTGGCTATGGAGGGATTTACTGGGATTATGAAGAAGCTTGAAGTTGATGGTAAAATCTCTCTTTTTCTAAGATGTAGAGCCAATCAACTGTCACATCTTATCTTTGCAGATGATCTTATGATCTCTATAAAGACTATCCACAACTCCATCATAGCTAGTTTGGGGGCCCTAGATGAGTTTGCTTCCTACTCTAGGTTGCATCTTAGTAGGGCTAAGTCCTCTATTATTTTAGGGGGCCTTACTCAAACTAGCAGTATGTAGCTTCTTGAATTAACGAGTTTCAAGGAAACTAAGTTACCAATTCAGTATCTAGGTATCCCTCTTGTTTCAGGTAGACTCATATTGACAGACTGCAATCCTATTTTGGACCTCATCCGAACAAAGTTGGAAGGTTGGAAGACTAGATTTCTCTCCTATGCTGGAAGATTTAGTTGGTCTCCTCAATTCTCCAAGGATGCTATATCTATTGGTCAGGAATTTTTGCTCTACTAGATAACCTTATAGCTAAAGTGGAGTCTATCTTCTCTAATTTTCTATGGTCTAATACTTCTTTGGAAAAGAGAATTCATTATGTCTCTTGGGATGCAATTTGTAAGCCTAAGGAAGAAGGGGCTTAGGAGATGAATGTGGCTGGCATTATGAAGCAAATATGGTGGATAGCCTCTCGCAGAAAGAGTATTTGGGTGGAATGGATCTATAAAAGGTACCTTAAAAAGGAGTCCATATGGACTGTTAAGGTAACTAGTGATGCCTTTTGGGTGTGGAAAAAAATCTTAAAGTATAGAGATAAAATGGAAGATCATGTGCTACATATTATTGGCAATGGAAATTCCACAAAGCTTTGGCCGGACAATTGGCACCCATATGGGATTATGATAAAAAAGTTTGGAGATAGAATACGGTATGATGCTGGTTTATCTCACTTGGCCACAGTTGAAGAAATTTTAAGAGATGGGGAATGGCATCCAACTCTTGCTACCACCTTACATCTAATGGAAGCTTGGGGAGGGCTCCCTCCTATTCATAGACTTCACTATTCTAAGAAGGATTTAGTGGTCTGTAAAAGGCACTCTTCAGGGGTATTCTCTACAAAATTAGCCTGACAGATTGTTCGAAACAAAGAGACAATGATATCTTGGGCCAAGATTATTTGGTTTGATGGTAATATTCCAACACACTGATTTACAATATGGAAGATTCTTATTGATGCTTTACCTACAAAAGATTAACTTATCAAGAGAAAGATAAATGTTAATTCTTAATGCACCTTCTGTTGGGCAGGTATGGAAAGCGGAAATCACTTATTTTTTGAATGCCCTTTTACTTATGCTTTATGGGGAGATGTGGCTTCTCTTTGCAATCAAAAGGGGAGGAACCCTGTAAGCATTCTTGATATTGTCACATAAATCAAACATGAATTCTATGATGGAGATCCATTAAATGTAATTGGGAAGTTAGCTTTCTATGCCACAGTGCAACACTTATGGCAGAAGAGAAACTTCAGGATCTTTAAATCTAAAAATAGGACCAGACCTCAAATTATTGATGCAATTGTCTCAGATGTCAAAGTTAAGTGCTCTAGGGTGAAATTTGTGGCTAGTTATAATCTTAGAAATCAATTACTCATGTCTAAGTGGGGCATTCAAGTTAGTTGGAAGGTTGTGATCCTAAAAGCTTGCTCTTGGTTACGGATCAGTGTAGCTACGGGTCGAACACAGGGAGAGCAGCCACTTTATTTTTTTATTTCTTTTAATAATGTGAAAGTGAACCGATTAATGATTGTGATCTAATTCTAATTACCGTCCTAAACATATGTATCTAAAATAACATCCTAACCATTCATCATCTAAGAATTTAAAAACGCAAGCCACGCAATTAAAATTAAATAAATAAATAACTGAAAATAAATAATCCACGTAATTTAAAAAAAAATAAATAAATAAAGGAAAAAATGTTGAAATAAAAATAAAGTAAAAGAAAGGGGAGAAAGCTAGAGAGAGACTCACAAGTAGGTTTCTCTACTTAGTTCGAGGGATGCATCATAATATAAGCTTCCCTACTTGACCAGAGAGTCACTCTTACAAGGGTTACTCTACTTGGCTTTAGAGAAAGGGAGACAATTAAAATAAAAACAATAAATTGATGGTTCTATGGCTAGGAGGGGCAAAGCCAACACATACACTAGCTATGAACCTTGGGGGAAATGGATAGCAATAATGTAACGACTGAAATTAAAATCCTAAATTAAGAAAGAAAGGGTAGTCAAAAGAGGGAATGAGAGGGGGGAGAGAAGACTATTGAATGAGCCTACTTACTTGAATCAATGCTTGAACTTGAAAGCTTGGGAAATTTGAGATACTACCAGTACTAAAAACCAAATCTGAAATTTTTTTACTAGAGAAAACAAATCTTAAAAAAAAAAACTGAACTTGAAAAAAAAAGATGCTCCACGGCTCGTGATCTTATCACCTAGAGCTAAGCCTAGAACTATAACTTTAAAAATTACAACTCAATTGCATAAATCATAAACATAAAAGACTAAATAAGAATAAAAGAGTGCTTGCATTAATTGATATAAAAAACTATTATAAAAGTGATTAAAGCAAAAATAGAGAAAAACTAAAACTAAAGAGAGAGAGAGGGAGAGAGAGAAGAAAACTAAGCATAAACTAGAAAATAAACTAAGGGGAATAATAAAATAGGAGGGGGGAGGAAGGAGCTTTTATAGGGTTTTTTTCTTGCCTCCTTCCTTCTACAAGTCTTCTTTAAGAAAAGAAAGAAAATAAAATTAAATTAAATCTTGGTAAAAATCCTCATTCTCTGAGATATTGTGTGAGGAAAGAGAGAATCTATTTTCATAATTAACAAATTCTATTTTTTCCTTACAATATTCACCAATATCTTGCAATCTTGATTAAATCAGAAAGGAATCTCTGCATAGCATCTTCAAGATCATGTGAGGTGGTAAGGAGAGAAAATAATCTTCAGGAATTTGTAGGAGAGAAGATGTGGTACCAATGAGTGGGTCCCACCTTTGGACTGGTTCTTGATTTACTTTAAGCACTTTCTCTTGTAGACTTGGAAACTAAAAAAAAAAAGAAAAATAAAAGTAGTACTATCTAAAGTGGGGCAAAATATACACTTATATCCCTAAGATTTCACACATTATTGTGCTTATCAATAACCTTACATTATTTTTCGTTAAAACCAAAGACATATTCCTAATTATCATGAACCGAATCATATAACATAATCATTGATAGTGTCATACACAAAGAACCATTTAAAATTGTACTTATAAAGTTCTCTTGTCAAAAAATGGGACATTTATCCCATTCCTCCATAGCAAAGTCCATTCTAAAGTTAATTTAAAATTGGGTTGGTCTTGGAAACAATTTCAAGTAAATACGATATCTTGTTACTTGGTAATATTTAATGGCATTCATCCTTGTGTTATTAATTTATCACACAAACACATTGAATGATTCCAATAATAGGAATTTCACTACCTTGATGATTAGAATATGTGATAAGTTATATATTTTTACTATATTGAAATATCCATTTGTAGGTTAGAAGCTTTTAGAAGTAACACTCCAATTGACATATTTCATATAATATCAAGGTAAATGGTAATGCAGAGGAAGTGAACACCTAAAAAACTGATGTATAGGTTCATAGATGGCCTCTTCTTCTTCCGAAGATAAATTAATTTATGTTGAGGAGATGTAATTCTATTTTTGACCATCATCCTTCCCAATTTTTGGATATTTAATTGTTGAAATTTATTCTTTGTTGCCTCTCAGACCTCACATTACTTGTTGAGTTGGTTGCGTGATAATTGACTAAATGATTTTTCTTTGTTGTCTGGTAAACGAGAGAGAGAGAGAGAGAGAGAGAGAGAGAGAGAGCACTATACATCAATGTACTTACATGAGAATGATGATAAATTTACAAAATTTCACGAATATGGATGCAAAAAAAATGCTTCAATATTTATGTGTTCTTAGTATTATAGATAGTTTCAATTTTCCATTGAAGGAAGAAGGATAAAAAAAAATGCTTTTAAACTTTTCAGCAATTAACTAATAAGCCCATATTAATTTTTAGTTAAATAAATGGTGGATATCCCTTTTACATAGGCCAATTAAGAGCTGCAGTTTAGGACGCGTATGTAGAACCATTGTCGTTGCATTTTTTAAAGTCCCAGTTGTTTGTATCATCAAATATTTAGGCTTTCAGGTGTTGATGTTTTGGATTTATGAGCAATGGTATCCCTAGTTCGATGAGTTTTTACTTGGGGTGCTGGTTATTGGTTCCAACAAGCTTAACTTTCCATTAAAAAAAAAAAAGAAGCTTCTTAACTTGAACATAGGATCTTGGAGTTGTGATCTTTAGATGATAAGGGAGTTTCTAGTTGTGACCATTTCATCTAACTAGCTTTGGTATTACAAATGGTATTAGAATAGACCCAACATTGTGTAGGGCAACAATCAGGATATTTTTTTTCTTTTTTTTGATAAGTATTATGTATGTATTGAAAAAGGAAAAAAGAATGTACAAGAAAAGGCAGCCTCTATCTCCATCTTTGGACTGACCGAAAGAATAGAGTTGAGGCCCCTAGAAAACAAAGCAGGACAGTCCCTACATTAAAAAGTGAATGAAGGGAAAAAAAAAAAAAAAAGATTATAACCTGTAGTAAATCTTGAAAACTGAACCCTCCATCACTAAATCATTCAGCTCATTAGTAAAGTCATGAGGCTGAATAATATGCTCAACCTGAGATATAGCTATAGATGCTAGGTAATCCGCAGATTTATTAACCTCCCTCCAAACATGCTTGAATTCCTTTATGGACAATGAACCAGAAATGTGAAGAATCTTGCTTTTAATAGCTCTAGTCTCCCATGATCCTTCAACTTCTCCATTTAGGATATCTACAACCAATTTGGAGTCTGATCAAATAGAAATCTCCATCATGTTGGTTTCAATGCAAATAGTAATTCCTGTAAGGATAACTATGAGTTCAAGCCATAAAATATTAGTCTTCTCCTCAAAACCAAAATAAGCTAGTAAAGGAGTCCCCTTCCTATAGCTTCTCTTCCTCGAAATTGTACGGTGAAGATTCCAAATTTTTGATTTTTAGGTACATCACGGTACTCAAACAATTCGTTGATCATGGTCAGCCAATCAGTGAACTCATCATGTGATAGTGAACTTGAGAATTTAGGTATGTCGAGCTTGATGTTGTTATCCTATGCCGGTGGAGACCGTTCAGGATTAGGGTGCTATTGAGACCGCCTCCCTTGATACAGAGCATAACTCTCAGATGAAGAAGAGTACACATTAGATGCCTCCTCCATAGGACTCGGTCGTCTTGTAGTGTTTCTTAATCTTTCCATCTCAAGGGTCATATCGGTAACTTGTTGTCAGAGTTGTAATATTTCTTCTCTAGCATTGATGTCTTCCACAGGAGCTGCAAGACCACCTCTACACCTACGTTCCATTATGAATCTCCGCTGCTCTGATACCACTTGATACAGCCTCGTGAGAAGCTATGGTTCGGGAGAATTGAATGACTCATGTATCACACTAGTACAAGGCATGTAGGATTTGTAGGTTCAAGTAGTCATAGGAAAATGACTATATCTCTCTCAATATAGGTCGGAATGATGTGATTCTAGAGCCTATGGAACAAGAACTCACAGTTCTACAAATGTTGTGACAACAATTTTCTTAGAAAACGTTTGTAGAACATCCGAAATCTCTCATGAAGTTGATGCATGAATCTGAAAATTGAAAATAAGAAAGGGTATAACTCTTCTAGGATATGGAATGACTCTTCAAGGTCATAAGGATGAGAAACTCTTCAAGGTTTCTAAATGACTCAACACTAGAGCAAATCTTTACTAAACTTCTTCATGTCCTAATAGGTTACATTGTCTTACAATTTATAGAAAAATAAAGTAGCCAAAGTCACATTGATTGTGTGACATATTACAATGTGAAAAAGAACAAAGGAGAAAATATTGATTTGAAAACTAGTTTGATTCATATTTCCACATCTTAGTCCCATTTGTCTTCAAGGTTAGGTTGGATGTTGAAAACTCACCTTGCCTTGGTTGCCTTTGTCTTTAAGGTTATTAATGCTCAAAGTTCAAAAGAAGGGCATTCAAAGTAGGGTGTTTTCAAATTGTAGGTGCTATGGTTTTTTTTTCGCTAAAGGGTCATATATATTAAGAGAAAAGGGAAAGAAGAAGAAACTGTACAAAGAAGATCCAAAAAAAGAGGATCCAGAGAAAAAACAAAAAAAAAACCAGAAATCACCCCACCTAGAACCCACCCCCACCTACGGCAGTGCCATCAGCGGAAAAATAGGTGCTAGGCCAACAAACAGGAAAAGAAACACTAATAAAATCTGAAACGCGATATGCCCATCGCATCCTCAGCCATGAAATCAAGCACCTCAGGAGGCCATTCCACCACTGATGTAGATGCTTCCTTCTTAGCAGCCATCTGCGCCAGGAAATCCGCAATAGGGTTTGCCTCGCGATAACAATGAGTGATTTTCCATCTTATACCACTGAGATAAGAAATAAGGGAAGACCACCTTTGCCAAACAAACCACGGGATCCAGCCCCTTTGAAACATGAGCACCACAGCGCCCGAATCACATTCAATCCACAGAGATGCACAATTCAGCTCTCTAGCTCTCTCAATTCCTTCAATTAAAGCTTGAAATTCAGCATGGAAATTTGAAGCTATTCCTAAATAGGAGCTATAAATCGCTACAATCTGGCACTTGCTGTTCCTTATAATGCCACCTGCTCCAGCATTCCCTGGATTACCCAAGGACGAGCCATCACAATTTAGCTTCCACCATCCATCCATCGGAGGCAGCCAGAAAATTTCTTGGACCCCTTTAGTGTTCCTTCTTGGCACCTCTATATTAAGCTTCAAGCATCTCTCAGAATCAAGTCGAGATTTTATTCTGTCATTTTTTCCTGGGCCACGTCTTCTAATCTCCTCTATTATTGTATGAAAGACTTGACCATAAGATCGATGTAGACCCCTAAATCTTCTCGAATTCCTTTCCATCCAAATAAAGTATGGAACAAGAATCAAACCAGCCATCCACAATTGAGACAGACCAATGGATTTGGATTTTTGAGTCCACCATGAAGCATGAGCTAAAAAATCATCCCCCTGATAGGACCAATGAAAACCAAAGACTTCAGCAAACGCCCTCCAAATGTAGACAGCTCCATCACATTTCACGAACAAGTGATTTATAGACTCCTCAGCCTTATTGCACACCTCACACCTAGAAGGGAGCAGCACTCCTTTTCTTTTTACCTTGTCATCACAAGGAAGCTTTCCATGTATAAGTCTCCAGCCAAAAACTGATTGGCGGGGGATCAAAACCGAGCTCCACACCATTTTTGCCCAGCCCACTTTAGGAGAAACCTTTCTCAATGCTTCCCAGGCCGATTTAGTGGAGAAAGCTCCTAAGGAGGATAGAGACCAGCAGCATCGGTCTTTCTGACCCTGTGGCAAAGATATATTCCCTATAGCTTTGAATGTATCCTTTAAAAATTCAGACTGAATAGGGGGAAAACACCACTTACCATCTTCAATAAAATCTACCACTCTGCAATTGCTATAGGAAAAATGTGACAAAGGGAGGGGGGAGAGCTCAGCAATAGACAAAGGACCTATCCATCGATCCTTCCAAAAGAAAATGTCCTCACCTGTACCCACCATCCACCGCTCAGATAGAGATACAAAATTCCACATCTTCGCAATACCTTTAAACACTGAAGATGCTCTATAACCCTTCTTGAGGTCTCCACCTTCATTCACAAATCTAGCCCGCAAAAAGGAACTAAAAGCAGATTCTTCATGCTTCATTTGCCACACAAGTTTGCTAATCACTGCACAGTTGACATCCCTCAGTCGCCTGATACCTAAACCCCCTTCCTCCTTAGGTCGGCATATCTCTTCCCATTTCACAGTGATTTTCTTCACTGTGGAAATATCCCCAGACCATAGGAAATTCCTAATCCATCGTTCCACCGTTTTAATCACCGATTCAGGCCACCAATAAATGGAAAAATTATGAATAGGCATACCTAAGATCACAGACCGAATGAGCTCTGCACGACCAGCCATTGAAAGGAGTTTGCCTTGCCATCCCTGTAAACGAGATTTAATTTTATCCATAAGAGGAAGCATCCTATCCTTCTTGACAGCGCCCTTGAAGATCTCAACCCCAAGGTACCTCGTCGGAAGAGAGCAAATTGGGATACCCAGCAGATCAGAAATATACCTCTTCCTGTGAGGGGCGACTTTGCCAAAAAAAACCTTACTCTTCTCCAAGCTTATTTTTTGGCCAGAAAAATCTTGGTAATTAATCAAGAATTCTCTCAGACATCTAACATGTTTTGCTCCTGCATTCATGAAGATAAAAATATCATCCGCGAAAAGCAGATGACTGGGGACAGTAGCACCTCTAGGACCAGGGAGCGCCTTCAGTTTTCCTTCCTTTAATAGACCATTTAGACCCCTGCACAACACTTCTTCTGCCAAAATAAAAAGCATAGGAGATAGCGGATCCCCTTGTCGCAAACCTTTCTCAACTCCAAAGAAACCCACTGGACCACCATTCAATAAAACTGAAATTCTAGAAGAAACCAAAATTTCATGAATCCAAGCCAACCAAACATCCGAAAAGCCAATTTTTTCAAGACCGCAAAAAGAAAATCCCATGACAATGTGTCATAGGCTTTCTGCACGTCAATCTTAATACCCATGCCACCCCCTCTGACAGATGTATGTAATAAATTAGCAAGCTCAGAGGCTAATCCAATATTAGATGAAATAATCTTACCTTTCTGGAACGCCCCTTGCTCATCTGACACCAATCGAGGAAGAAGGCAAGATAACCTCTCAGCCATGATCTTTGATAGGACTTTACAGAAAAAGTTTGCCATGCAGATGGGGCGAAATTTATCCAGAGAGATCGCTCCCTCCACCTTTGGAATTAACGTCACAAAACTGTTATTTACCCCATTCGGAAGCTTCCCACGGAAGAAAGCAATCACAGCCCCACAAAAATCGTCACCCACTATCTCCCAACACTGTATAAAGAAAGCACCTGGGAACCCATCAGGACCAGGAGAGCTATCTGGATCCAACCCCCATACCACCTTCTTAATCTCTTCTTTGGCAGGAATAGCTTCTAATATGGAAGAGTCCTCCCTATTCACCTCATTAGGTATCACCTGCAACAGCTCCATATGATCTATGCAATGGTCCGCTTTATGAAAATTTTCAAAAAAAAAGACACATATTCTGCCATCTGCAGCGGCTCAGAGACCATTGTACCATCTTGTTTTTTCAAAGCACGAATGCTGTTTTTTATACGTCGCACCTTAACCGATAGATGAAAAAATTTTGAGTTACGGTCTCCAAGTTTTGCCCAATTGCAGCGAGCTTTTTCAGCCCAAAGCTTTTCGTGCATCTCCACTGCTTTCAAGAGCTTAGATTTCGCCTCTGCTTCTCTGGAGTATAACTCATCAGACATCCCTATCTGGTCAATAGTTCGCTGGACTTCCTCCACTTCTGCAGTAGCCTCTTTAAGAGCTACATCCAAGTTAGGGAAAGTCTGTCTTGCCCACCCTTTTAGAGCACCCTTAACTGCCCTTAATTTATATGCCAGCCTGCCAATGGGACCACCCCTAACCTCCCTAGACCACACATCCCTCACCAGGTCCACAAAGGATTCCTCTTTCATCCAAAAACGATGAAGTCTGAAAGGGGCATTTCGAGGCTTAGGAATCGCAGCTGAGGAAAAAAGGATTGGAGCATGATCTGAAATTGATCTATGGAGCACCTTCTGACCACAATCACCAAAAGCATCCAACCATTGAGCATTGAAAAAACTTCTGTCAAGCCTTGCCGCCACATGTCCTCTACATCTATTGTTTGTCCAGGTAAAATTTGATCCTTGGGAAGGAGAGCTAATCAAATCACAAGCATCCACCATGGCCTGGAACTCTGCCGCGGAACCCACATTGAATCTACCAGGACCCCTCTTCTCATGGGAATATAATGTGGCATTAAAGTCCCCCAAAACAACCCATGGACAGAACAGTGCAGCCACAATGCCCATCTCCACCCAAAGATTCCTACGCTCTGCCCTGAAACACGAAGCATGAATCACAGAAACCACAACCTGCTGACCATTCCATTGCATAGAAACTGAAATCATCTGCTCTGAAGACTGAACCACCACAGGCCTCGCAAGAGAATTTTTCCAGACTACCCAGAGGTTTGGCACTTTATCAAGACGGGAGTTATGGATAAATTCAGACATGAATCCCAGTCGATTAAAAAAACGATCAGGGAAAGAGAAAGAATCCACCATGGGCTCTGCAATACACACCACATCAGGGGAGTAATCACGAAGAAAAATATGCAACGCTCTAGAAGCCGCTGCCTTTCGAACACCTCGAATATTCCAATAGAAAATCCGCATAATTAAGAAGATGTTCCATTAGACTTGTCCGACCTCAAGGTCTGACCACCACCTTTCTTTTTCTTTTTCTTTTTCTCCCCTGCGTCAATTCCTTTCTCAATCATCTCTGCTGCCTTGTCGACCACTTGAACTCCCATCCGAGCAATCTCCTTCCTACTCAAAGGGAGCTGCAATGGAGCAGTATACTCCCTATTCATCACTGCACGACCCCCCTGCCTGTCAGACCTCCTCGAGAACTACCTAGGGACACCCCTGTCCTTGTGTGACGAGCAGAAGACCTCACCCCACCCTGAGAGGAGGATGCCATAGCCTTGTTCACCTGCTGCTGAAGCTCCAACGGTCCAGTGATTAAAACTGAACCCAACTGGTTCGGTTCTCCTTCCTTAACCATATCCCGGTTTGATTCCTGCTCAGATTCAGAGGAAGACTCCTCATCAGACCGGCCCACCTCATCATCAGAAAATAACACCTCCTTATCTGAATCAGAAGATTCCGACTGTATTTCCTCACTATCATGAGCTTCCTTATTTAAAATCTCCCCCTCCTGAGCCGTTTCCAGATTTTCCAAAATAGGAATAATTGAATTGTGAGATGGAGAATTCAAATCAATTAAAATCTCACCTTCTTCCACATTTGGTAACTGAGGCAGAGAATTAAGAGGAAGACAAGCCCCCACCATTACTCCATCATTGTTCACACTTTTTGAATTTGAAATCACAAGATCGTGGTCCCTTCTTTCCAAAGAAGTGTTGATGCAAACCGGTGAGTTATTCGTTCCCGAGTTGACTCTGTCTTCTTCATACACCGCCCCTGGTATCTCTGCATTGGCTCGAGCATTCTGCCGCTCGTCATAGGCCTTCTTTTCTCGGCAGGCGTGAACTTGGTGCCCCAGTTTTTTGCAGAAACCGCATTTGCCCAATGAATCCTCGTATATCAACTGCTGCTTGAACCAGAACAAAATTTGAGTCCCAGGCTGTTTGCGTTCCACTTGGATTTCCTCCAGCCTTGGAACCCCCACTTCCATTTCCACTAGAACACGAGCATAATTTCCGTATATAACGCTCTTGGTGCGTTGATCGAGACCAACTGGCCTCCCTACTGCCTTGGCCATTGTCAAT
Source organism: Macadamia integrifolia (assembly GCF_013358625.1). NCBI lineage: Eukaryota > Viridiplantae > Streptophyta > Magnoliopsida > Proteales > Proteaceae > Macadamia > Macadamia integrifolia. Next base: position 22,413,245 of record NC_056569.1, read on the forward strand.
AATACCTTTTCATGCCAATATTCCAGAGGAAGATCTGGAAAACGCACCCAAACCAGGACCTTATTGATCAATTTTTCATGGATGTTAAAATCTGGACGCCATCTTTGAAACCGAACGAGTTGACCTCCAATCTTCACAGGGCTTCGCTTCCACATCTGGGCCATGTCAAGCTCAGACTCAAATTGGAAGATCGTGAAGCCCTTACCCATTGGTATCATCTTCACTTTACCTTTCAATTTCCAAAATTCACGGGCTTCTCTGCGAACATCATCCAGGGAAAGAAAACGAAAATTGATTCTGCCTATCAGGGCAAATCGATATTTTAGTAATCTATCCTCATAAGCCTCCTGGGGAATGATCACCTTGGTCGAATTCCCTGCATGAACAGGGTCGGGCAGTTCATCCACCATAGGTATGTTTGAGCCTACCACATTCGCATAAGATTTGTGTGGAATTTGATCAGTTGAGACGGTCACTTTTGCAGAAGCTTCGGTATCAGAACCAACAATGGAGGCGAAAGATTTATTTGCAGCAGCAGAAGGCTCCTTTCCTCCATCCAAAACCGCCTTCTCCATTGGAGGATGAGCCTTCCAAAAGTCTGTTAACCGGAGTTGCCTTCCCCTTTCCGGCGGGAAGCCACCTCCTGGACCATCCCCTGTGACTGTGAAAGGGCTCTCAGACATTCTGATTCCTACCCTTCATAAAAATTAGATCTGGAAAAATTAAGTCAAGCCGAGAGGAATCGATGGGGTAGAAGTGCAGAACCTTCCCTGAGAACTCCTAACCGATGCTGTGATTTTTCCAAATTTTTCTCACAAAATCCTCAAGAAGATCCGAGTCACTTCCTCAGACTCTCAGAGATCTTTCCCTGCTTTTCCCCTGACTTAGAATACCCGATCGAACCCGAAGGGAGTCTGCAGTTGAAGCTGATCAAAGAGCAGAAGCTGCAATTTCGTTTGATGGCAGAATTTCCAGATCTCCGTCGGTGGTGGCAGAGTCACCAGATCTCCGTCGGTCTCAGTCTCCGTCGGTCTCAGTCTCTCCGTCAGTGGTGGCAGAGTCACCAGATCTCCGTCGGTCTCCGATCTCTCTCAGGGTCACCAGATCTCCGTCGGTCACCAGATCTCCGTCGATCTCCGTCGGTCTCCGATCCCCAGTTTTGGGACGGTTCTCCTAAAAATGTTGTTCGAGTCTCCCTCGGTGGTGGCAGAGTCTGCAGATCTCCTAAAAATGTTGTTCAAGTCCGTCTAATCGAAGCTCCTGAGAATCCTCTCATTCGTCTTCTTCATCTTTAAATAGAAACCGCAACCAGCAACCAGCAACCGATTCACTTCGTTTTCAGGCAGAGTTCGTTCCTTCTCAACAGTCACGGCCGTCGACTTCAGATCGATTTGAGATTTCTACTGTGTAATTTCGATTCTCGATCT
>NC_056569.1:22414691-22444482 GCF_013358625.1 Macadamia integrifolia
TTTTTATTTTTTTTTTTTTTATTTTTTATTTATTTATTTTTTTTTTTATTTTTACAGGTTTTGTATTTAAAAGGCCTTAAGGACTATCGGATGCAAGATCTCCAATTTTACACGTAAAGAGGTTCAATTTCTTTTCATGGCTACAAAGAAGATAAAATTTTGAGCAAGATGAACGTATTGCATTAAAAGTATACATTCATTTTGGCACCCGTATACGTGATTATTCTTTTCAGTCATGAAAAAGAATAATTGACTAGAAGAGAACCGAAATGCAGACCCAACCCTTCTACAGTTGTCCCAGGGGTATAAGAGATATTTCAGATTCCAACAAAGTAGAAGGGGCCCACCTTGGGTGCCACTCTCTCTCTCTCTCTCTCTCTCTCTCTCTATAATACATGTCCATTGACCATTCATACATGTTTTTCAATAGTCACAACCATTGGTCACTTAGGTGCCTATTAGAAAAAGACAAACCTCTCCATCACACACTTTGATGAAACAAAATAATATTTTCAATCTTTTAATTTTTAAAACTATTAAAATATTCCAACAGAGACATATCTCATGCCCAATTCCGGATTTTCAAACATTCCTCTCAATTTGATAACTTAAAAAAATAGAACATTACAGGAGTAGGAAACTTATAGAATTAGTCAAATAGTGAAGAGTGATACTGTTTACAAAGCTTATAAAGCTTTTCTTTATTATATTGCTTTAGCATATTACATTTTATTCACATAAAAAAAAAAAAATTTCATAGGAGCCAATGTCACATAATTGGCACTTATGGAACTGAAAGTAAACCATCATCAACGTACTTTGAGAGAATTACAGAGCTGAGCTCCCAATCTTAATAGGTTTGACTATCAAGGACAACACATGGTCCTTGCTTTTTTTGCTCTCAGCACCAAGTCCATCTCCATATTGGTATACACAAAGTGATGTTCGAGCAAGATTTAGACAGAATTCCACAAATTTTCTGGAGAAAGGAGAGTTGGTGATAGATTTGTTCATCACTTTCCATGTCTCCATAATCTTCCCCCTAATGTATTGACGGGCGACCTGCTCAGAAACTTTATTCTCATTCATGTAACATTGGATTGATGATGAAACATCACCCCTCTCTAGCTCGGCCTGCAGATATTGAATCCAAAAATCTTATTAGGTTCTATGTTTTTTTCCCATTTCTCAACAATGAAGAGAAATATAGGAAAGAGTTAGATTTATACTGATGAAGTGGCAAGATCATTTGAAAGCCGAAAGATCATGGAAGGGCCAAATATTAGATCTGGGTTGCTCCCCAGGCATTCAAGAACTTCCTTTGTAATCTCTTGTCCTGTTGCAAAAAATGCATGTACAAGAACTACTGTCCCAGAAGATGAAACCCATCCATTCTTCAAGTACTCCTCAGTTGATGGGGTTGTTCTTGTTTGGTACCACTTGGCCTCAACAAGCATTGCCTTAATGAAATCTTCCCACTGAGAAAAATTGGAATAAATTACTGCAGTTCTAGTAAATTGACTTCAAGTTCTTCATGTAGAAGATGATAGTTTAGATTAAAGACGTGATACCGTTTTTCTCAAGTATGGCAGGACATCCCAACCCTTTTCTTTGAGAATGTCATAGGCCATTTCATTAATGGAGTTGAAGAGAGCTAAGAAAGAAATCTTCATGTAGTTTGGAAGTTCTTTCATCGCCACTATATCCCATCTGAAATAAAAGAAATAAAAGAAAGGGTGATTTACATCAACCTCCCCTGACGTTTGTTCGAATTACATCATTTTGCTAAAAGTCCGTTTATTACCTTTAAACCCACAAAATTGACACCGTTAATATCCGTTTTTGGGTTAGGCCGTTAGGTTCATTGAAAATTTTGAAAAACCCGAAATTACCCTTCAATATCTTCAACCCAACAGGCAAAGTTCTCCAGCGACTAAGCAGGCGAAGGCAAGCATGCCGCGAGCGATGGGAAGGCTTCTCCTCTCCGGCGAAGGGTACTCTGAACAGGACGGGTTTTCCTCTTCGGTGAAGGCAAAGCGCGAGCGACGAACCAGGCGACGGGAGGGCTTCTCCTCTCCGTCTCAGGGGGAAGTTCTGAGAGCACTAGGAATCTCAGGTGACGGGCGACGAGTGATGGAGACTTAATTTCTGTGTGTATTCACCAACCGAGACGCAAGGGTGTCTTCAATTTCAGGTAATTTCAAACTTCGTGCGCCTTTGGTGCCTGATATACCTGGTTTTTGCAGGTTTGATATTTGATTTATAGAATCGGCATATCTGCAGATCTTATCGATTTGTAGATTGACGTCAAATCTTTAGGTATTTTGAATCCAAATATCGAAAAAATCGGGTGAAATTTGAGGGAGATGGCGAGGTTCTATTCCATATAATGGATGATGATAATTTTAGATCTATTTTGAGGAGTTCAGGTGTGGATGTCTGGACTTTCATAGACACGGCAATCTCTGTTGCCTCCTCCAACTATAGAAACGAATGGAAAGATCGAAGAGATGGAATCATTGAGTGGCTTTATACACCTACGATTCCCTATTGTAAGAACTGTGATCTTGATTCGTTGAAGTCAAATAACAAAGAGATTAAGAAAGTGCAGCAACAATCTTCTTCCATTGAAAAAGAAACCAGCAACCATGAGGGAAAAAGGAGGTTCTCCTTCGCCTCCACAGTCACTTGATGATGGCAATGATGGCGACGATGATAGAGATCGGAGCTATGGAATTGACCCAGAACAGACGAAGATTCTCAATATTAAGGAACATTTCGAAGATCCTGATCAGGTCTGCCTTTTATCTTAACTCTTAATCTTCTCAGTTTCTTCAATTCTTCCTTCTGTTATGAAAAATTTCCTTTTTGGCAGTCCGAAGATTCTTTGATAAATCTATTACAAAGCCTAGCAGACATGGATATAACATTCAAAGCTCTTAAGAAAGTGCGACGGATTTAGGGTGGGAAGAAGAAGAAGCATAAGGAGGGGGAGGGGGTAATTCTAAAACTAACACTGGTGTCAATTTTGTGGGTTTTAATGTAATAAATGGAATTTTAGAGGGGATGATGTAATTCGGATAAATGACAGGGAGGTTGATGTAAATGAACCTAAAAGGAATAGACAAAGCAGATCTTTAAAAATAATTCATTTATTTTGTTAATTTATAACTGTTTCTGATTCATCAGTGATTAGCTTCAGTTGATGCTAACATCTTCTTACCCAACAAACAGAAAATTAAAAAAGATACTAACCTTTGAACTGCATCAGTAAAGAGCTCAAGTTCCTCTAGAGAACCATAGACATCATAAATATCATCTAATATTATAACAAAATTCATGACTTTGGTAAGCCAGTTTCTGTTGCGCTCATACTGAGGCTCATAGGTAACCCCCATACTCCACAAGAAACTCTCCACCAACCTGTCCCTTGCAAAGCTCAATTTCGGTGCTAAACAGAGATTTCGCCACCACCTTAATGGCAAATCAAATGATTCAATTAGTACAAGCCACAGAAAACAGAGATGCACAGTGACAGAAAAACTATGTAGCTTTGATCTGGCCATGTCTTAGCCGGCCATACCTTGATGCATCTCCAAGATCTTTCTGATGCACTGTTTGAACCATGTTGAAGTCCAATTTGGCCAATTCAAGAATTATAGGATCCATATCCTCATGTCTCTGGTATGCATCAATATACCACCTTGTCTCTGGCCTAACCATCCTCCAGTGCAAGGGAACTTCCAACGAATGGTTCACTGCTTGAGCTTCAACATTTGAGTCCTTTATGTCTTCAAGATGTCTTTTAGTGAAGTTTCTGGCCTCATCCAAGATGCTCTCACCTTCTGCGCCAAGATATGAAGCTTCATACAAGCTCAGCATTCCCATAATGTCACCACAGAGGGACTCCATGAATTTTCCTTTTTCACCCAAGAAGCCACTAAACACATCTGCAATTTATAAGATCACATTAGTTGTTCTAAATATTTATGATGGGTTCAGATTAAGAAGAACAAAATTAAAACCTTAAGACTACCTTGGGAGAGCATATATCCATGTTGCCTGAGGAGCCTAAAATGGAGAGCAGTTGCATATAAATCATCTTTCATCCACTTATCGGAATTTCTGTAATTGTAAACCGATTTCAAGATTTGATCCATCTCTTTATCAAAGAGGTGTCCCAAACCCAGCCTTTGCAAGAGATCAATCAGCTTGAGCTGAGCTAAGGGTTCACCTTTCTTGTTGAGCAGAACCCTGACATCTTCTGTAAGTTCCTTGGCTCGTGTTCTGAATGTGTCATCCTACATGAAAATACTTCTACATGAGCATATAAAATCAAGGAAACCAACATAAACAAATTATGAAATCAATCTAGATAGGCTGATAAAGATAGATGATCCATTGACTCCTTGTCTGATTCCCCATAGACGGTGGAATCCCATGTAGGGAGGTCACCATGTGGGGAGAAAATCTAGATCATAAACATAAGGGCTTACCACATAACCACAACATAATGACTCAATGAAATCATAGTCCCAAATGGTGGGTTGATAGGCTATTGATAGTTTATTGTTGTCTTTCGGTTGGGATTGGATGCTAGTAACACATCGGATTTGCCAATTCGATCGCACGTTGCATGGAGCTTTTAGCATGACATATCGAGGAGGACACATTGAAACTAAAGAGGGAGGATTTGAAGCATGAAGTTGAAGAGCCATTGCTTGAGAATTCTTTTGTTATGCAGTAATGCTTTGGCCTAAATTATAGTTTGCACCATGAATCATACGTGTATATATAGACCTGTCGTTGACAAAGACAAACTAGAACAAAAATAAACCAAAATTTCTATAGGCAAAAGGTTTCATGCATGGCGGTGTACATAAACGATCATGCCTTCAACCGTTGGATAGGGGAGAGAGGGTTTATCTAATTACACTTCTGCCCCAACCTAAAAGCACACAAAAGATTTATAGAGGTTCTGGTGATCCTCTTTGATCTTGTGTCCTCTCCCAAGATCAACCTCATCAAGGAATTTCCACAAATAGATCCTTTCTCTCGAAAGGATTAAAAACCAATAATGTTCCTTCGGTCAAGTATTTCTCCATAACCATTTACCTTGATATTATATAAAAACTGGAATGTTACTTCTAAAAGCTTCAAACCTACAAATGGATGTTAAGAATCATGTCTTTGGTTTTAACAAAAAATAATGTATAAGGTTATGTTAATTGATTTTGACATCTAAGTTTGTTGATTCCGTGGAGAACTAAAACTAAAATAAATCATGATGCAAGTGCTTCTTTACTAAGCTAAAAATAATTTATTTTATAAATTTTAGGATAAAATTTTCTTTCACCGCTCGGTGAAGGAAGAGAATTCAAGGTCCTGATGTGACCCGTCTCTCCCCATATATTTCCCCCTATTGTATGATGTTAATGAGGCATGGTGAACTACCCGTTCACTGTGGCCTTAGGAAAACCTCCTCTTAAATTTTATGTCTAATGGAATTATTATAATTTTTACTATAACTATTTGTGAAGCATATAAATTTGAAAACAAATGGTTGAACATGGCCATGAGTAAATTATTTTAAAATATTTGCATGCTTAAAAAACACTGGGAAAACCTGCCCTCCTCTCATCCCGCACTTTATGGTGCATAATGCTAGAACCCACAAGTTGATGGCATGCCCATCCTCAGCCATATATAAGAACAAAGAGTTATGTAAACGGTTCCTCATAAGGCAATTTAATATCATTTTTGAGTTGCATGAATTTTCTAAAGAAGAACTATAAGTTTTGTTTCTTACGTACGACTCAGAGTACAGTTTGAAAAATAACTCTCATGTTTAGTGCGAGAATAGAGAAAGCAATGAACAATGACCGCCACTTCCTTGACCATCACGCATTCATAGTCAAGGCAAATCCTCTAAATGGGTCATTTGCAAAGGGTCACAATTGTTCAAGTCATCATTTTCCTTTCCTCTATCCTTTGTTCCTTTGTTTGATTATATCCCTATTTCTTTGATTAAGTTGGACTATGAGTGTTGGCCTTCCGATTCTAGTGTTGATTATAAATGTAAGAGTTATTTACATGGTCTTCCCCTCCATTATGGTCCTATTACAAATCCCGTGTATTTTGAACAATAACATTCGCACCGTTGAAAGCTGACGATATTAGTGAGGTGCTAGTTGTGAAATATAAAAGACTATTTTACATTTATTATATCTTCAACTAAAACACCCTAAATTTATATACGAATTTTACCCTAATTACATCTTCAAACGTAAAATCCCCAAATTGAAATCATTCTTCAAATAGGAAAAAACAATTTAGGAAATCTTTGGCAAAGGTGAAGAAGATAGAACTTTCTGGTGGAAACATTAGTGCAACTCTCAGTGAAAGAAATCTCAGAAAGCTTGGGCTGCATTAGTATGCATTCTTGGAACACATTCTAGATTGAGAACACATTTTGGACTGAGAAAAAGATTATTTGGTATTGCATTCTCGTTCTCAAATATTGGAATGGATGCAAGAACGAGGTCTATTATGGAATAGGATTTTTCACCCATTATGTATTCTTTGTTCTAGCAGTGTTCAGTCTTGGTCTCGCGTAACCCACCTTGTGACTAACAACGAAAACCAGAGTTGGTCACAAAGCTGATGTCAGTGTTGGTGTATAATGTCTTGTATTCCGTCGCAGTTTAATCCAGGGAGTACTGGTGCAGCACCTAGACAGGTAGGACTGGTGCTACATATTTGTAACGAGGGTTTCTTTCTCTGTAATGCAAGCAATACTGAGAGGTGTGAGGACGAGCGTTGTAACCCTATTCTCCATTGATAGTGAAGCAAGATCTCATCTCACCGGGGACGTAGGCAACCTTGCCAAACCTTGTAAAATCCGTGTGCATTGTTTGTTTTGTTTTTCCATTATCTTCTGCATCGTTTTAGGGTTACGTTTCTACAGCCAGTAGTAAAAAAATGGTGTTCAATGAACAAGTTTGGCCATAGCATTGGTAGCTCCATCGCCGCTGTTGCAAACCCCTCTAAGCTCTAATAGATTCTAAAGAGGTGATCCTATACTCTTGATTAAAACAAATCGAAATAGGCAATCACGAAAATTGCCGATGTGGGATCATCTTCAACATTTCCAGAGCTCCAACAGGAGAAGCAAGTGAGCAATGGAGAGTTCAAAGCCCATTAGTAGCCTTGGTTTCATCAAAATCTATTAAGTGTTAACTATGTAGTGTGTACAGTTAGTTGTGTCCTGGTCCTGTGTAAGCGGTATCGCACTGACCCCAGGGACTAGTCGGGTCAAAGATCTGGACACCCTGGGTAGCAAAAAAAAAAAAAAAAAAAAGGTACATTTAGTCTTTATATATATTTTCCTTATCAGGGGACCATTTTAGTTCTTAATTCTTTGGTTCCCTCTCCCAAGATTGGAGAGACAAATAACTGCTCGGTTGAAGCTTTCTCCTATATTTTGTTGGGTGTTAACGAGTCAAACGGTTAACAGCGGCCATTTCCCTTCCACAATGGTGAAACACCTATAAGTTTCTATTTGGGTTTGCAGATAATTTTCTTTACTTGATTACCTATGAGATGTTCGATGAAAAGCTTAAAGCATTTTGAAATAAAGAATGCATTTTAATCACACATGTATGCACTTTCAGTTAAGAATGTATTATGAATTTTTAGAATAGGAATACACATTCTCAGAATAAGAATGCATACCAAACACACACTCGGTATTCTCTCCCTGCCATCTCTCTTAGTTTATGAGAAACTAGGGCAAGAGCTCTCTTTCCCTTTCTTTTCTGTGAAATTAGGTCACAATCTCAAGTCCATTATTTTTTGTCCATTCTTTAAGATAAATTGATTGGGGCTGAGTTGTTGGCTTAACGTACATCTTTGACTTCTCTCTGTTGGTGATTTGATTTTGTAGTGGAAATGGTACTCTCCTATTGTCATTGATTTGATGAGGCAGCGGATAGATTGGCCTTCACTGCTATATCATCTTATCATAGACATTAGCCTATTTCCCTAGCATATATCTCATTCCAGTGAAGGCTGCGGTTTGCAAAAGAAAGTAGCTGGCGGACAAAATTATTTTTATTATTATTATTATTATTATTATTATTATTATTTTGGCTAGAAGATCAGAATTAAGGGGAAAAAAAAAAATAGTAGAAAAGCCTAAAGTGAGCCTCTACCTTCGGCATTACCATCAGTAGAGGTTCGCAACCATTATCTCATTAATCTAAAGCGAGGACGACCTGTTTCATCTATTAGCAACTCGTTTGTGATGTGTTGTGGAGAAATCTTCAACCTGCTACCAAAGAAACTGATCTCCTATTTAATGGCACATAAAATCATAGCAAGACTTCTCTTTTTACCCTCAAATCGTCTCAGATTTCTTTCATTCCAAATTTTAGCCACCGTGGTAAGCAGACCAGTCGCCCAGGGCTCTCTCAAAGACCACACCTTCCCCTTATTCTTCCACCAAGCGATCAACTCATTCACAAAGTCTTTCCTTTTCTAAACCACATTAAACATCTCCAATGTCTTACTCCATAGTTTTGAAGAGAAACTACAGTCAAGTAAGAGATGAATGAAAGACTCAGAGCTCATACCACAGAGATCGCATCGTGAGGGAAGCTAAATCCTTTTGGATTGAATCAGGTTATCAGTTGGTAGTTTTTCATGCATCCACCGCCAGCCCAAAATAGATAATCTTGGGGGCAAATGTTTATTCCACACAAGAGCAGCCCAAGAAACAGAAGGGCCAGAGCTCCTTAGACCATCCCAGGCTGACTTTATTGTGTGAACAATCCCATTGGCTCCAAGCTCCACACACACACATCCTCCATTCGCAAGGATGGAAGATTGATACCTTTAATTTTTTTTGAAAGACTCATTCAACAACCTTGACTCCACTAGAGGCAGCACCCAATTACCCTTCAAAATGAAGTCAGCCACAAAATGAGAGAGATTATGAAAAACTTCCTCACACAGCCCAGAGATCTCCCAAATAGATTTTGGACCCAACCAATTCTCTCTCAAGAAATCTATATTTTTCCATTTCCAACAACCCATCTTTCATTATCAGAGACAAACTCCCACATTCTCCTCACCCTAGGCCAAATAGAAGAACATTTGTAACCCCTCTTGAACCTCCCAGAACCAGTTAGAAACTTGCTCTAAGAAGCCTACTAAGCTGTGAATCTTCATGCTTGATCTTCCAATCTATCTTAGCAATTAGGGTCTTGTTCACATCCCGAAGCCTCCTTATGCCTAGCCCTCTCTCCTTAGGCTCATAAGCCTGGTCCCATCTAACGGTAATGGCTTTGGATGAATCTATCTCCCCCTCCAGATGAAATTCTTCATCCATTTTTCAAGGCAATTAATCAAAGTAACAAGCCACTAGTAGACTGAAAAGTTGTGCAAAAGCATCCCAGAAACAACTAACTTTAGGAGCTCAACTCTTCCAGCCATGGAAAGGAGTTTTCCTTTCCAACCTGTTAATTTAGTTTTAACTCTGTCCATCACCGGTAGGAGAGGGTCCCTTTTAACTCGCCCTTGGAATATTTTGAGTCCCAAATACTTGGTAGAAAAGTTACAAGAAGGAATAGCCAACTCCTTAGCTAACCACTGTCTCCTCACTGGTGGGATCTTTCCATAATAATTTATTTTTTTCTAAGTTAAAGCACTACCCTGAACAGCTCCGGTAATTTGCAAGAAAAGACTTTAGATTTTTGACATACCTTTTAGAAGCATTCATGAAGATGAAAACATCATCGGCAAATTAAAGGTGAATAGGACAAAATTGATTTATTTGAACTTGACCTAGTTTAAAATGGAAGTTCCTGATCCTAGCTGGTGCTAATGTTCCTCCGTTTTCACCACATCTCTGAGTCAAGTAAAATGAACATCAAATCACATCAAACCCCGCGACGTAGCCCCACAAAAATTGTGTGAAAATCATCTACAGTCGCTGCATTTGCAGTGGGCATTGGATGGCTAGGAGTCCCTTAGGGCATGTGCCCAGATGTTCTCAGCCGTCTAATACTCACTACACATCATTGCTCACTACATAGAATGTGAACTTCACAAAAACATGGAAGAAGAATAAGCAAAAAATTAGAAAAATAAAGTGAACGCAATTGAAAATATTTCAAAATTTAAAAATTGATATGGAAGTGGGATATATTTATAGATCCCCATGTATCAGAGGCTGCTACCATTTTCTAAAAGTTGAATTTCATCACATTCAGGGCAAAATCTCAGTTTTTCATTGAGAAATTAGGTTGTTACAGTCAAGTCGCCAAAGAAGCTAAGCTCAGTAGGAAGATAACCTTCTCCCAAGTTTTTGTATTGAAAGGGTAAAAAAGTTAAATTACATTAATGAAGGATAATAAATGGCTATTTATGAATGTTTTGCATCACTTAACAGTTTCAACTTAAGGGATAAGGATTACTTGTAAATGCCACCATAGTCCATGGGAGGTTTACATAATCGTTCAGACCACGGGGAGGGTGGGTTTGTAATAGGACCATAGTCCAAGCGAATTGAAAGCCATGTAAAAAACCCTAAAATAAATGATAAAAAATTGTGACTTTTATTGTTTCCTCTAATACGGGTGAGAAGAATTAATTTTGGTCCCCGTTCAATATATTAATTATTCATCCAAAAAAAAAAAAAAATTGACTTTCTTTTGATGATTGCAACCATGCTGGTTCGCATTAGGGAAGCGTACAAGCCACCTCGCTATGAACCTTCATGTGAAGAGATATGTGAAGAGATACGTGAAGAGATACATCTCTTTGGCTGATTGAGTTTTTCAAAATGATGATATATTTTAGGGATTACTAATCTGCATAGGTAACACTTAGACTGTGCAAGATGTGAAAAGACTATAATGCTCCTTTACATACATTAAATGTTCTCTTGATGCACCCTTCCATAGTCCCATTGATCTGCTGGTCTGATGTTTCCTACATTATACCGACATGGTTTCTTACACTATAATTTAAGAATTTGTTTTTTATATATTAAAATTTTTATGGTTGGAAGATTTCATTATTGACCATATTTGGTTGGTGCAAATGGGAAAATCATTGGCATCGCAAGGGCATGGATTCATGATAGAATGGTATGAAGAAGGAAACCCGTTTTGTCTGTTGTGTCCATCAATTTAGGTATTGGTATTGATATTGGTATTGGTATACCAATCTGGATTCGATCAATATGTATCAGTCACTTTTGTCCTTTTTTTTTTTTCAAGTATTTTTTTTACCGTTTTACCTTGAAATGATATGAATAACTAATCCAGATAGATCAGGTATCGAATGATGCCAATACGATATGGTCGATACAGCCAGTCACAATGCCAATACTAGAAGCCATGGTTCTGTCTGTTCGATTGTATTGTATCATTTGATTGATGATCATTAAGAGTCATGTTCTTTGGATTTCTTACCAAAAAACAAAGAAAGTTCTTTGGATTTAGTACGATGTTACCAGATTTTGACATCTATGCCTAACAACTCAATATAAACCCAAAACTAAAATCATGATGCAAGAGCTTGTTTACTAAGCTGAAAAGTGATTAGTTTTATATATCATCAATGTTTTGCATCATATTCTTTGATATTATCCTTAATGGAATTATTAAAATTTTTATTATTAACTATTTGGTTTCAGAGTACAATTTGAAAAACCGTTCTCAGGCTAAGTGAAGTGAGAATAAATTAGAGAGCAATGAACGATGACTGTCACTTCCTTGACCATCAAGCCTTCACAAAAACGCTCTCGCTCCTTTAGCATTACCATAAGCAGGAAATACTGGATAATAAAAAAAATATAAAATCAATACAAATCCTGAATGACCTTGAGCATCGACATGAAACTCATAAAGGATAGTGCCACGAAGACAGAATCATACTTATCTCACAAGCCAAGAAACCACCTGTTTAGAAACTAGTAGCATCATCGCAGTGGAGCCACACTCTATCCATAATTTCCAAACATCTAGTTCCCTAGCATACTCCATTCCACCCACCATATTGGACTATGAGAGCTGCCTTCTGACTCGATAGTTGATTATAAAAATAAATAAATAAATAAATAATTATTTACTTTCTTCTAGTAATTGCAACTATGCTGCTTCGTCGATTCAGAGAAGCGTACAAACCACTTAAGTGGCTATGAACTCTATTGTGAAGAGTTACGTGAAGAAATGATTGATTGAGTTTTTTCAAAATAATGATATATTTTAGAGCAAGAGAATACTATCTTGTTGGGCATTAGCACATGCCACCATATTGGAGATCAACTTCAAGACGCATAACACAATCTTCCCACACTTGTTGTATCTAGACGTGTAGCGTTCTCTCTTCCTATATTTAATCTTTTATTTATTATTTATTGAATTTTTTTATTGAAATGTTTCATTGTTAACCATTTTTTATTGGTGCAAATGAAAAGAAAACCGGATAATCAATGCTATGGCAAGGGCGTGGGTTGTTTCGTAAGTGACAATTCATAAAGGCCATAACAAACGTGGACTACTTGTCAAAGTTTCAAAATAAATCGGGATCGGCGACATCTCCCGGATTGGACCGGTAGCAATCCAGGCTCTGGATTGATCTGATGTCAATCTACTTGTAAGACTCAAGGGTAAAAAGGATAATAAAGATTGATTTTTCAAAATAAGGGTAAATCTGTCCGATTAAGTTCTATCCAGAGCATGGATTTCAATAACGGTATCGACAGATCTGGGATCAGTGCGCACCAGTCACCGTTGCCCTTGTTTTTTCAAAAAATAAAATAAAGCTTTTTTATTATTTTACCCCTGAAACAATATAGGTAATTAAGGATGTGAATGAATTTGAAATCGAATCGAACCATTTACATCGAAACAGTAAAATCATTTCGTAAATGGTTCGGTTATGGTTTCAAGTTTAAGACCGATTAGTTAAATGGGTTGGGTATGTTTTAACCGTTTAACCCTTTAGTTTTAAACCGAATTGACACCGTGAAAACTGAACTGTTTAAACTGTCAAAATCGATCCGATTAACCCGTATAACAATTAAATATTTGGTTGTTCTAACAAAACATAATGGTTTAACTTAGGGAAGAATTACAGACTATAGAGGCTATACGTCCAACAGTCTATTCAATAATTTACTCCTATTATGTAGTTATATAGTTAAATCCTTGCTTATTCAATGCCTCATTTAATTTGATACAAAATTGAAGCGTTTATCAACAAATGCAAATTTTAGTAAGAATACGAATAAACTAGTAAATTGATTACTAACTGTTTAGAAACCGTATGGAATAAACAACGACCAAAATCGTTTAAAATTGTGAAACTGAAATGATTTTGATTTCAGAAAGTGCAACTATTTAATAAATGGTGCAGTTTTGGTTTCAGTCAAATAAATATGAATCGAACAGAACCGCACCATATACACCAAAATGTTTGGTTTGGTGCAACTATTTAATAAATGGTGCAGTTTTGATATTATCTTTAATGAAATTATTAGAATTTTTATTATTAACTATTTGGTTTCAGAGTACAATTTGAAAAACTGTTCTTAGGCTAAGAGTAGTGAGAATAAATTAGAGAGCAATGAACGATGACTGTCACTTCCTTGACCATCACGCCTTCACAAAAACGCTCTCGCTCCTTTAGCATTACCATCATCAGGAAAGACTGGATAATAAAAAAAATATAAAATCAATACAAATCCTGAATGACCTTGAGCATCGACATGAAACTCATAAAGGATAGTGCCACGAAGACAGAATCATACTTATCTCACAAGCCAAGAAACCACCTGTTTAGAAACTAGTAGCATCATCGCAATGGAGCCACACTCTATCCATAATTTCCGAACATCTATTTCCCTAGCATACTCCATTCCACCCACCATATTGGACTATGAGAGCTGGCTTCTGACTCAATAGTTGATTATAAAAATAAATAAATAAATAAATAATTATTTACTTTCTTCTAGTAATTGCAACTATGCTGCTTCGTTGATTCAGAGAAGCATACAAACCACTTAAGTGGTTATGAACTCTGTTGTGAAGAGTTACGTGAAGAAATGATTGATTGAGTTTTTCAAAATAATGATATATTTTAGAGCAAGAGAATACTATCTTGTTGGGCATTAGCACATGCCACCATATTGGAGATCAACTTCAAGACGGGTAACATAGTCTTCCCACACTTGTTGTATCTAGACGTGTAGCGTTCTCTCTTCCTATATTTAATCTTTTGTTTATTATTTATTGAATTTTTTTTTTGAAAGGTTTCATTGTTAACCATTTTTTGTTGGTGCAAATGGAAAAAAACCGGATAATCAATGCTATAGCAAGGGCATGGGTTGTTTCGTAAGTGACAATTCATAAAGGCCATAACAAACGTGGACTGCTTGTCAAGGTTTCAAAATAAATCGGGATCGGCGACATCTCCCGGATTGGATCGGTAGCAATCCGGGCTCTGGATTGATCTGATGTCAATCTACTTGTAAGACTCAAGGTTAAAAAGGGTAATAAAGATTGATTTTTCAAAATAAGGGTAAATCTGTCCGATTAAGTTTTATCCAGAGCATGGATTTCAATAACGGTATCGACAGATCTGGGATCAGTGCGTACCAGTCACTGTTGCCCTTGTTTTTTTTAAAAATAAAATAAAAGTTTTTTATTATTTTACCCTGAACAATACGGGTAATTAAGGGTGTGAATTTGAAACTGAAATCATTTATCGAAATTGAATCGAATCATTTACATCAAAACCATAAAACCATTTAGTAAATGGTTCGGTTATGGTTTCAAGTTTAAGACCGATTAGTGTTTTAAACCGAATTGACACCATGAAAACGGAACTGTTTAAACTGTCAAAACCGATCCGATTAACTCGTATAACGATTAAATATTTGGTTGTTCTAACGAAACATAATGGTATAACTTAGGGAAGAATTATAGACCATAGAGGCTATACGTCCATCAATCTATTCAATAATTTACTCATGTTATGTAATTATATAGTTAAATCCTTGATTGTTCAATGCCTCGTTTAATTTGATACAAGATTGAAGCGTTTATCAACAAATACAAATTTTAGTAAGAATGCGAATAACCTAGCAAATTGATTACTAACCGTTTAGAAACCGTATGGAAGAAACCGTGATCAAAATCGTTTAAAATTGTGAAACTGAAACCGTTTACTAAACGGTTGCTGTTTCAGAAAGTGCAACCGTTTAATAAATGGTGCGGTTTTGGTTTCAGTCAAATAAATATGAATCGAACCGAACCGCATCGTATACACCAAAACCGAACTGATTAACACCCTTACGGGTAATCGATATAAATCGATTAGATATTTATATGGGTTTCAACTGATACTAATATGGTACAACCTATATGATATCGATACTTGAAACCATGATCTAGAGCGATTCGAATTTACATTGGTTGAGACCAATCCCAAGATTACGATCCTTGGGCAGCAACTTAGTTATCGATGTAATAATAAGTTTTAAGATATCTGCATAGTTAAAAAACTCGATGAAAAAAACCCCTCATCCGGCTCTCTCCATGGTGCATTCTATTAGAACCCACAAGCTAGTAACATTAAGGGTGTCAATTGGTCCGGAACCAGGTATTCGGTCTGGTTCTGATTCCAAGGAGTGTTAGTGTGATCCAGAATTAGACCAGGTCTGATCTGAGTTCTGAAAATCAATACTCAAACCGAACTTGTCCAGTTCTGATATGGTTTTGGTTCCTATTCGGGTTTTGTATTCGGTTCTTATTTGGTTCAAGTATCCAGTTTTAAATTTGGTTATACTATGAAGGAGACAAAATACAAATGTTCATTCACTAGATTGTTGGTCTTCCCCAACAAAAGAGGATTTTAAGCTTAGATTATAACTATAACTCTATAAGACAATTTAAGTGATTATTTATGTTTGGTTTCGATTAGAACCACCAGTCCTTGATATAGATCTAGATCCAAATTAAACCGAATTATAAACACTCATTTCAGATCTAAGATATAATCATATTATAATTGATTTAGTTCGATTTAGCGTATTCAATCTGGAACTGGATTTGATTTTTGATTTCAGTTCCTATTTGACACCCTTAAGCAGCATGCCCATCCCTTAGCCCTATATATAAACGGTTCCTCACAAAGCATTTCAATGTAAATTTTCAAGTTGCGTGGACTTTCGAAAGAACAGTAGAAAATTTGTTTCCTTTCCCACCATAGGGCACAGTTTGAAAAATCACTCTCAGGCTCTATGTGAGAAAAAGAGAATCCAAATCCTCTCCAACGGCTATATTACTCCATTCCCACTGAAGTACCCAAAGAGGCATCTGATGGCTGAGAATCTCGGATTGGTTTTTGGTCCGAATCAAGGCCCAACAGTATAATTTTTGGTCTTAATAGTTCAGTGACCCCAATCAAGGCCCAACAGTGTGATTTTGCATGTGAGTCCACTTGGCTGAGCAATGGGTTGAGCCCTTGTGTATATAAACACTGACACTCTGATAGTATGAAGTTTCTCGATACTAGGGCAAGAAATTAGTCACGTGATTGTTTACTGGAAGAACCAAGGTCTAAAAAATTGGATCTGAATTAGTGACTCGCCGATAACCATAAGCAAGGAAACCAAGTCAAATCTAATTGGGATTTGTGGAACTCTAACATAGCATCTCTTTTCTTCATCCTTCCAGCTACCAAGGGAGTACTGTCGACAAGAGAGTTGTCACTTTGGACGGGCACTGACCTTGCGGAGGGCTGCAGCCAAGCTTGCACCTGGCCTAGCGGAAGTGGCAGCCACAATTGAGGTGCACCGGCCTTGTAGAGGGCAATGATGAAACTGATGCTGGCCAAGCATAACTGGTAGCCAAATAGCTACTTGCCATGCAGCTGGCAGCGAATCAGTTGTAGCTGAGCGAGCTAGGCAAATCAGGTGGTTGGCCAAGTAGGGCTGGCGGCGAACGGTTGTAGAGCATGCTGGCTGGCTAGTGACCAAACGACGGAAGAACAAGCCAGGCAGAGCATGACTGCGACTGGCGTGAGAGTAGGCAAACTAGATTGGAGGTGATGAGGCTACTAGATGAGCAAGAATCTAAACAAGCTTAGAGATCTAACAGGATGGTGACCTATGGGGTTGGTAGCCAAGAAGGAGGTTGCTGGCCGAGCGAGAACCCAAACGAGCATAGAGATCTAGCAAGCTAGGGATGGTGACGTATGGGGCTAGCAACCAAGACAAGATTCCAACTGAGATGAAACTCCAACAGGGGATGAAGAAAAAGATAAAAGAAGGAGAGGAGGAAGAAGAGAGCGGACCGAGGGACAAAGGGATGGAGAGAGGGAGCAAGGGAGAGGATGAGAGATGGGAAGGAGGGAGGCCAGGCTGCTCCAAAGCAGCAGTTGTTTGGAAGCTTTCCTTCACTTACGGTTTTTGAGAGGGGAAGGGAGAGGGAAGGGGCTCCGCTACTGTTAAATATTTACTTCAAAAATTCCGTATACTAGTTGAGCTTTAACTTTATATTTGTTAGGATATTTGTTTATGTAATGTGCTTAAATTTTAGGTCAGATTTACATATAGTGATCATAGCCTACAGGACAAGTCCCCGTACGGCAAGTAGTGCTTCCACAGGACCAGTGGACTATAGTGGGGCATGCCAAGACTCAAACCCACAACCAGCCAACTCGAGCGGTGATGGGTTGAGGACATTTTCACCATTAGGCTACCAACCCCATTGGTGATTTACATATATAATTCACATTACATTACTATTTAATTTAAATAATGAAATATAAGTTTAATGTAGTTTTTATGAATTTTTAAAATCTGAGTCATTTTGGTTTTCTGTGAGTTTTTCTCTTCTAAATACCATGGCATGTGTCCATGTACATGTTATGAACCAAATAAGAACAGAACGTTAGCTAGCTTCGAGGGTAGCTTTCCTCCTTGAAAAAGAGAGAGAGAATGAGAGAGAGTAACGTTAATGTATTGATATTCTTTTCTTCCTCCAAACCCTTACATATATACTCCCTCAATTACCTATACCCATCTGGCCTTAGCACTAAAAGAATGCCTTCCTTTATGATCCTAATAGAATTGATTCCCTCATATCCATATCCTAACCATTTACACGTAATCACCCAATGTTGCAGGTCGTCTTTTGTCATTGTGATCGGCATGCGGTTTGTAATGTGGGCGTGAGAATCTCTTCACGTTTCTCATCAAGTATGGTTAGTATCAGTACGCCAGAGCCCTAGAGAACACTTGTCTGAAGACATGTTGAGGAAGGCCAGAAAACATGAAACTAGCCCAGGAGGCTCTCCTCGTCCTTCTCATAGCAGAAGGCAAGGTTGATGAGGAGGTTCGAAGAGGTAGACCGGGGAGAGGGTGAGTAGCAAAGGACAGGGGCGATATGGGTAGTAGGAAATTGTAACCAATTGTAACTCTTATAGAAGGTAATGGAAGAAAGTAAGTAGACTTGGATAACAAACTGAGTTCTTATAATTTCTCTACAAAGGAGAAGAGGATCAGCACATCCAAATAGGCCGGGACATATGGCTTCGTCCGTAAAGCCAAGAGGTCGGCAGTTACCTCCCAACCATCCAAGACCCCAAGTTTCGCCGGTAAAGCTTATCTCTATTATCTCACTCCCTCTATTTTCTTTTCTTTCCTTATTTTATCTATTTTCGATGTTGTGTACATATCTTAGCACGAGGAGGTGGGGGCGAGAGAGGTGAAGGGCGGGAGGAGGTGAGAGCTGCGGTGGGTTGACAAAGTTGCAGCGATAGGGGCAGCAACTAGGGGGTTACATGGAATGGATGACTAGGGGTGAGAGGGGTAGAAGCATGATGTGGTGAGGAGTGGGGATGTCAATCGGTGGAGCTAGATCAGGCCTAGCCAGGCCTCTCATCTTGCACTTTGAACTGTGTATTTAAGGAATTAGTTGGGCTAGGTTGGACTCTGTTGGGTTTGATTAGGTTCCGGGCTACCGGGCTAACCGTGTCATAATCAGGTCTTAAATGGGCTAATGGTCCATTAAAGCCTTGAATGGTCTTAAATGGGTTTTAATTGTCTTAGAATTTAGAAATTGTAAAACATTTATTAAATCATCAATAATTTAGAAAAGACTTTACACTTAATTGCATTTAATAATTGATAAAATATCAATATACCTTATTCTACCATATATATATATATATATATGTACCATATAAACGATTGGACTAATAAATTGAGGTGAGATGGGCATACACCGTGCACCGCAAACTACCTATCAAGCCCCAACACATTTATTAATCAAGCCAGTTTAGATCATACCATAAATATGTCGGGCTCAATCGAAGGTATTAGGTCGGACCTAGAATTAACACTCGCACTGAGAGGCATAAAAAGATGGTTCAAAAATATATCGTAACCAGGTTGGTTGCGAATAGATTAACGTTTACTCAAGTAATCCTTACTGTGTGAGAAGGATAAAAGCCAAGAGCAACGAACTTTTCCGCAATTTTCTTTTCCAAAAGTAATTCCATGCAATTTCAATTTTCGTTTCCATAGGTTATATCATGCACAATTTTTTACTTAAAATATTACAAAATATTGCGTCACACAATGTTGTGAGACAGAAAATTACAGATAATATTTGTCAAGAGTTAAAATTTCCTCTCCAATTTTCTTAAGAATATAACCAAATAATAAAAATTTTCAATTTTCCTATATTCTTAAGGAAAGCATATAGCGCAAAACAGCTTACAAAGATTGTGATTCAATGGGTTTGTTCACCGCAATTGTTGTAGTCTTGTAGAGACACCTGTGCGGCCAATACAAGGTCAAGTACAGTCTTTTGATTCTCAATTTAACTTTTTGCTCTTTTAATATAATTTTTTTTTTTAATCTTTTTATTATAACTCAATGCTTCTTTAAACGATGTTAAAATCTAATTATTTCATATACATTCCAAAAAAAAAAAAAAAAAACTCAAATGACATAAAAGTAAATTTATTATTTTTTTAAAATTTCTTTTTGATATTTATTTAAAAAAATTATTGAAATAAGATAAGTGACAATCAAAAGAAAGTTATAATTGTCCAATCCATCACTTTGGTTACGACAAATTGACCCTAAAATAAAATAAAAAGAGAGAAATTTTTGGATACCTAAAGTATTCTAGGATTGTGTTGTCATTGTTGATAACATTATTGGTCATATTGGTGATGTGACAATGAACTTTGAGGAATTGGAAGAGCTAAAATTTTCAGACGGCCAACGACAAAGTATCAACGGCAGTTTGGTCAATTGGAAGGGTTACAGAGGCACCTAGACATGTGGAACACCTTTTTTTTAGTATATTGGGTACATAAGTAGTGTTTGGTAGAGGCCCAAAGTAGCAGGTGAAGACTTCGTAAATCAAAAATTACGATTTCCTATGATCGTGCAGTGGGGGTCCACTTTTAAGCTATTTCTAGAAGTCTTAGAGCCCGTTTGGTAACTTTCCCCAGGTGATCTTTTCTATTATAGATTCCATTTTAGAAAAAAAAAAAAAAAAACGTTTGGTAATTCCTCTCTCATTTATGTGCCCAAGAAATGAATCAGTTCAAAATATCATCCCAAGAGTGAAAATCAAGTAAAACCTTTTAGGTGTTCCTTTAGTTCTGAGATGGTCTTTAGGGAAATAAAGTAAAAAAAGTGTTCCTCAAAAAACCAGATAGAATCCTCCAAAAACCCCACATCACACGACAAAGGAGGGGGCCGCTGGTTGTGACCGTTGTTCACGAGAGAGAAAGAGTGGGAGCTAATGTCTGAACTAGCCTGAGAGTTCTTCATAAAAAAAAAAGTTTGGCAAGTCTGGTTTCAACGCAAGTTAATCGTGTCATTACGAGTTCTGATGGAGAAGTTATAGCGATTCTTATATGGTTGCGTAGAAAAGAATCAAGTTGAGAGAGGTTTGAAGAAGTTTGAATGAGTTTGGGATGCTCTCTGCCCGTTTTGCCTACAGAAGTATGAAAACAATAGCTTGCATCCATCTTCAGGCCTTTTTTTTGCTCCTCGACTAAAAAAATAATGCAAAATCTCGTTTTTAGCTCCTATATTCCATTATGAGCTCTCTGGTAGGTTTGGCGTACCAAGTTCAGGTACTGCACGATTCATTGGATCAAAGTATTAGTGATTGAGATGATTCAATGTCTACAGATTCCATATCTGAGGCTATAGTAAAACAAAAATTTGCACTGAACCAATGAAGGGTAAGATTCCATTGGCAACGATTTGGCTAGTTGGGTAGACTATCTTCGGTACAACACACCACACTTGATCATACATTAATGTGCATGATGGAATACCATAACCTAGAAGAAAGATTCTGATCTAGAAGCTCTCACTGCACCTGAGTTCAGGAGATGGAGATTGGTTGATCCAATGGTTATAATCTCACCTACCATTTAGAAAGGTGCTAAACATTGCCGCCACCTTGTTATAAACCCCATATCACGAGAAGATCTTTGTTTTTTTATTTTCAAACTTGCCCTTAGGTTACTCTTTTCGACTTGTCCAACTTGAAAGGCCAAATCTTGATTGGGCTACTCTTTCAGACTTGCTCAACTTTGAAAGGATGTCTTGGTCATCCAGACTTTGATTTTCGATTTATTCTTTCAATGTGCTCATAGAAACGAGAAGTTCTCTAAACAGAGAAAATGCATAGAGAAACGTCTTAGTGCAAAGAAGTTTTGTGGGTGTTTTTTCAATTTGTGTGCTTATGGGAAAGCATGCAATGGTCTAAACTCTTTCTAAAGGTGCCATTGGTTGCATGATTACCTTGCAGGAGGTTATCCTTAACTGTAAATCCCCATTGTGAGTTTCTAGGTTGCATATTCAGTTGAAAAATCTGGTTTGATTATAAGCCAATATTGGCCATTGTGTTGATAGAGATTTGCATATGTTATTTGCGTTCAATTATTGTAATTTCATTAAAGTGGGGGGTTTGATTGAAGATTGGGATAGTAGTCCTCGTTTGTTTGATTGCACAAATTAAAGCAGGGATTGTGAGTTCCTAGAGGTGATTGCCATAAAAATTTGTAGCATATCGTGCAATATACGAAAGCATGGTTAAGGAATTACATCGTTGATGTAGCCATACTGCTGAATCATGTAAACCCACTGTGATGCTTTAAAAATTGATATCAGGTTGGTCAAATTGGCCCATTTAGATAAGAATTAACGGCGAGCAATCCTGATTCTAGCCATTCCTGAGTGGCCGATTCTAAGGTTTTTTAAGTCCGAATTGCTAAGCTTCAGATATGAAGGACCGATTTCGACTATTTTTTATCTGATCCAGAATCAGTAAGGTTCGATTCAATCCCTGATTTTGAGTTTGAAATTCTTGGTCTGAAGAGCACAATTGACACGATAAGGATCTTATTCTCATTGGAAGATTAGGTTGAAATTTTTTTTAAAAGAACTCCTTAATCATTGAAAAGGAAAAAACTCTCCAGGTCGATAGTGCGGAAATGCTTTTCCATACCTTTCATGTCCTAATCATATGAAAATGCACTAACACTATCTTCTCCATGATCATGTATGTGAACCCCTTTTTGATGAGATAATTTTTCATATATATGTATCAAGAAAATTTTTGAGTGGAACAATCCCCCAAACAGTCAGCATGGCGTGCAATGCATTAGGCATGATCTCTCTTATTGAGAAAACAATTTAGATCCATTCTAGGGTTGCTTAGATGGTTAGGATGAATTAGAGATTGTGTAGATAAGTGCATAGTCTTAGGTTTGATTCTCCATCTGTGCATCTGCGATTTAAGTAGAAACTGTGACAGTGGATTGCTGCGTTAGTCTCCCTGAAGATTAGTCAAGGTTTCTCCTTCCACTTGAATTCTAGACACAAGGGGTACTAATCACATTACCTACCAACCCCATTTATTGGCATTCCTGATGGTAGTAGTGTTTTGATTCAGAATTCTGGATTTGCCAATCTCACTCACCCCACCATCACCATCAGACTCAGTCATTTTCTCTATATCCTTACTTTTAAACATAATCTTATCTTTGCCCATATCAAATCAACACCTATTTAAATGTTTACATAAAAAAAATTCCCATCTCATTATCTTATTCAGGACTGCTTGATGGGAAAAGAGATTGGACGGATCCATGAACGTGATAGCTTAAAGTATTTTCACATTGATTCTCCACCTCTCTCTCTTGCATCCACGGCATTTATCCATGAGTTATAGCATCACTAAGTGGGTTACGTAACATGCTTGTTTTCTCTTCTCACCTACTTTCCCGCTATGATGTATACCCCCTTGCCAAACAATATTGTTTACCTTTTTCGTCTAGTTCTACTTTTACAACTGAAAATTTTATAAATTCATTATAAATAATAATAATAATAATAATAATAAATAAAAAAAAAACTTAACACACACAATATATATATATATATATATTAATTCATTGTGAGATTTGAGGACCATACGCCTCCACTAGATCGGTGTTCATTATTTTTTGACTATTGTTGATGATTTTTCACGGTGCAGTTAACTTTCCATATGCATTTTAAATTTGACATTTTAATGCTGTTCAAATTATTTGTTGCCCATGTGAAAAATCAATTCAATTGCTTTGTCAATACCATACAAACCAACAATGGTTTGGAATTTTTGTCGGGATCAATGCGATCTTTTTGTCGTACGCATGGTGTTTCCTCATCACCGTAATATGACCAACACCATAATAGAATGGTGTGGCTAAATGCAAACACCTCTTCAATGTGCTATGTGCTATTCATTTTCAAGCCAATCTCCCCACATCTTTTGGGATGACTGCCTTCTTACGGAAAAACATACTTGATTACCCGTCTCTTGACACTTTTTACTGGTCTCACTCCTCATCAGGGTTTTCTCTAACACCCCCACGTATGATCATCTTTGTGTTTTCAGTTGCCTTTGTTATGCATCATATGAACATTTACATCGAGATTAATTTGGCCCAAATGCAATATGATGTATTTTTGTAGGCTACCCTCAAAGTTAAAAGGAATATCATCCCTTTAATTTTACCACTCATAAATATTTTTCCAGTTAAGATGTCATTTTCAATGAAACAATTTTTCCTCAGAAGGATTAACCTCCCTTCACTCCTGTTGCTGCCAAAAAACCCCGCTAGTCGAACCTACACAAACACAGACGACGGAGGCCCGGAGCTTTGTCCGGGGTTAGTCCTCCGACGCTCAAGTCAAGGTCGGCCGCACAGTTCAATAAAGGAGTAATGGTGAGGGTATCAGAGCTTACCTTCTTCCTTCCTCTCGGCCTCCTTATATCCTTATTCGGACTAGGGTTTCCTTCTTGTCTTTTCCCCCGTCCTTCTCCCCTACGACCGTCGTCCTTGTGGGGGAATATTCCCCTCATGCAGACGATGTGATCCAGCGTGATTTTGTGAGCGTGCCTGAGTGATTGAGCGTGTTTGAGCGTGAGTGATTTCTTGGAGCCTTCGTCTGGTGGAGGACACGTGTCTCAGAGGTGACACGTGTCATTGCCCCCACCGAGAGGTCAATTTGGCTGTATCAAGAGCCCCCTTACTCCCACTAGGAGCTTCTTCCTGTGGGAGTAACCAACATCTTCTTCTTCTTCTCTTTATTTTCTTTTTTTTTTTTCTCTTTTTTGGTTGACTTGTTCCTTCGGCCTTGGCATTACTAGCGACCGAGGCTTGGGGTCGATCGAGGGAAAGACCTTCGGTCGATTCGGATCGGCCTTACACCGAGCCCCCTGCCGAGGCGAGGACCCTCGGTCAGGTCCGTTCGGCTTTGGCAGAACTCCCAACCGACAGGGGGACCTTCGGTCAGGTCCGTTCGGCTTTGGCCGAACTCCCAACCGAAAGGGGGACCCTGGGTCAGGTCCGTTCGGATTTGGCCGAACTCCCAACCGACAGGGGGACCTTCGGTCAGGTCCGTTCGGCTTTGGCAGAACTCCCAACCGAAGGGGGGACCCTCGGTCAGACCCGTTTGGCTTTGGCCGAACTCCCAACCAACAGGGGGACCCTTGGTCAGGTCCGTTCGGCTTTGGCCGAACTCCCAACCGAAAGGGGGACCCTCGGTCAGGTCCGTTTGGCTTTGGCTGAACTCCCAACCGAAAGGGGGACCCTCGGTCAGGTCCGTTCGGCCTTGGCCGAACTCCCAACCGAAGGGGGGACCCTGGGTCTGGTCCATTCGGCTTTGGCCGAACTCCCAACCGATAGGGGGACCTTCGGTCAGGTCCGTTCGGCTTTGGCAGAACTCCCAACCGAAGGGGGGACCCTCGGTCAGACCCGTTCGGCTTTGGCCGAACTCCCAACCAACAGGGGGACCCTCGGTCAGGTCTGTTCGGCTTTGGCCAAACTCCCAACAGAAGGGGGACCCTCGGTCAGGTCCGTTTGGCTTTGGCCAAACACCCAACCTAAGGGGGGACCCTCGATCAGGTCCGTTCGGCTTTGGCCAAACTCCCAACCGACAGAGGGACCCTCGGTTAGGTCCGTTCGGCTTTGGCCGGACTCCCAACCGAAAGGGGACCCTCGGTCAGGTCCGTTCGGCTTTGGCCGAACTCCTAACCGAAAGGGGGACCCTCGGTCAGGTCCATTCGGCTTTGGCCGAACTCCCAACCGACAGGGGTACCCTCGGTCAGGTCCATTCGGCTTTAGCCGAACTCCCAACCGAGGGGGAGGCCTTCTGTTAGGTCCGTTCGGGCGCAAACCTCGAGGCTTCGTAACCTGATGTGGCGGTGCCATTAATGCTAGGGAAGTCGTACCGCATTTCCCCCCCATCTATATAGTGTGGGGGGCCATTTGTGGGGCACTTTTCTTTTCCCTTCGGAGAGCTCACCTTCGGCCTCGGTGTCCCTTTGAACCTTCGCCTTCATCTTACTTCCCTTAGTTTAGCAACACCCACAAGTAAGTGATGTCTTCCTCGTCGGGCTGCAACCCATCGTCCTGCGAGAGGTCGAGGCCGAAACGTAGGCATAAGAGTCCAGGGGAAGTCCGAGGGATGCCCTCGGATTCCACCGACTCTCCCTCCTCCCGTGACTCATCGTCTGCGGCCTCACCGTCGGGGTCCAGGGGTGGCTCTAACGGCGAGGGGTTCAGGGAGAGGGTGCTCGATTCCTGAGCCCAGACCCAGGAGCCCTTAGAAGTGGAGGCTCTCAACATCGTCTCCACGATGGACGAACCAGAACTGGAGGAGCTGAGGGCCTCCTTCAGTGTTTCGAACGCTTTCGAGCTCCGTCTGCCCAGACCATCCGACCGAGCCAGCTATCGGAACTCCGAGGAGTTGTGCTTGTACAAGGAGGCCTTCAAGGCCGGTCTTCGGCTGCCTCTCTACCCCTTCTTTACCAAAGTGTTTCAGCACTATGGGGTATGCCCGACCCAGCTAATGCCGAACGGGTGGCGACAAGCGTTAAGCTTCGTCATCTTCTTCGTACGGCACAAGAGGCCCCTCTCCCTTCCCCTCTTCATCAATTGTTTTCTTCTTCAGGCCTTTAAGGGGCTTACGGGTTGGTACTATTTTTGCCCCCGAAAGGACCTTCGACTACTGAAGGGTTACCCGACTTCCATCCACTGATGGAAGGAAAAGTTTTTCTTTGTGAAGTCGACCGAGGGGGTGCCCTTCGGCACGGTCTGGGATATCCCGGACCTTAGGGATGTGAACTCCGCCCCTGCCCTATTCGGGGTAGACACGGAGTCGTTGGCAATGGCGAGGCGGCAAGAAGGTTGTTCTCTAGTCAAGGCCGACTGCCTCAAGTCCGACGCCATACTCTTCAAGTTCAGGCTTAGCCAGGGTGAGTTAGGCTAGCCCCCGTCTGCTTCCTTCGAGTGTCGGTTCTTTGTGCTAATTTCCTTGCTTCTTCCTGCAGTGCAAGTCACCAAAGCCGAGGCTAAGGCCGACGCCGCGGCGAGGCACGCACAGATCAAGGAGGCCAAGGCACGTGACGCCCAACAACAGCCGAGGCCGAAGCGGAAGGAGAAGAAGGGACCGTCCTCCGAGACCCCGAAGAAGAGGCCCAGAGTCGAAGGGCCGAGTGCCGAGGCTGTCCAGGCCCTCGCAGCTCCAGGCCAAGACGGGCCTGCTCAAGACCCCTCCCCTGCCGCTGTCTCCCGAGGCCCGAGGGTTGCGACGACGAGGGCCGAGGTGGGTTCGTCCCCTAATGGTCAGTGAAGGAGGACGACAAGCTGGCCGTCGGACGGGTCGCTCAAGAGTTGGTGATGAAGGGGAGTCTTCCCCGAGATGCCACCGAGGCCCAGAAGCAAGGGACGGCGGCAATGATCACGTCCGCATGCATCTTCATGGCGGGGGTAAGCTTTGGTCCCCCTACCTTCTTCTACTTTTTTTTTTTTGCATTCTGACCTTCGGTGTTTTGTGCAGGCTCAGAATCAGATGGGTCAGCTGGCGGTTCGAGCCGAGGCTATGTGCTGAGACCTTGAGGTCGCCGAGAGGGAGAAGGTCTCCCTGGACAACGAGCGCTCCCTCCTCCTCGAGAAGGTGGAGCACTTGGAGAAAGAACTAGCCTTCGAGCGCCGAGAGTGCGATCGGAAGCTCTCGGAGCTGAAGTCGCAGGTGAAGGACCAAATTCAGGAAGCCGAGGCCCGAGGGGTCGAGGAGTATCGGTCCTCCGAGGACTTCAGGGAGGAGATCAAGCACGCCATCGCCCCGGGGTACACAATGGCGCTACCAAGGTCCGAGATTGGGTCCTCGAGCGCTACCCCGAGGTCTCCTTCGAGGACAGCGGCCTCATCTTCGAGGACGACAACGTGGAGGCAGCCCCATCGGCCACCGAGGTTGCCGATGCCGATGGCGGAGGCTACAGCGAGGAAGGCGAGGTCCAACTGCATCGAGAAGTCCCCTCGACTCCCGGCCATGGAGGTTTGGATCAGGAGACCCTCCTAGCCGAAGATGAGGCCGCAAACCCGATCGATGCCCCTTGAGGTCACCTCGGGCCTCAGCTCAGACTGCCGCCCCCCTTTTGTTATGTAATCAGCCTTCGGGCTTCTTGTAGTTCGGGCTTTAGGCCTTGTGTAATTAGCCTTCGGGCTTTTAATGTAACTACGGCCTTCAGGCCTGTTTTGTAATCCTTGCCTTCGGGCTTTATGAATGCATAAATCCTTTTTCATCTCTTCTATCCCTCTTAGTAATGTTGTCTTTAATTCGTACATAGGTGCAAAGAGCCGAAACCCTAGTTGACCTTCTTAGGCGCATGGCCCCGAGACTTGGCCGAAGGCCGACCTTTCGATAGTCAGACGAAGGCCGACCCTACAATCATCAACCATTTTTTACCAAGTGTTCACCCTCGGCTCGAGCCGACGGGTCTGTCAGACGAATGGATCTAGGACTTGGACGAAGTACGACCCTTCGATAGTCAGACGGAGGTCGACCCTACAATCACCAAGCAATTTTTACCAAGTGTCCACCCTCGGCTCCAGTCGAAGGGTCTCTTAGACGCATGTATCTAGGTCTTGGCCGAAGGCCGACCCTTCGATAGTCAGACGGAGGTCGACCCTGCAATCACCAAGCAATTTTTACCGTGTCCCCCTTCGGCTCCAGTCGACGGGTCTGTCAGACGAATGGATCTAGGACTTGGACGAAGGACGACCCTTTGATAGTCAGACGGAGGTCGACCCTACAATCACCAAGCAATTTTTACCAAGTGTCCACCCTCGGCTCCAGTCGAAGGGTCTCTTAGACGCATATATCTATGTCTTGGCCGAAGGCCGACCCTTCGATAGTCAGACGGAGGTCGACCCTGCAATCACCAAGCAATTTTTACCGTGTCCCCCTTCGGCTCCAGCCGACGGGTCTGTCAGACGAATGGATCTAGGACTTGGACGAAGGCCGACCCTTCGATAGTCAGACGGAGGTCGACCCTACAATCACCAAGCAATTTTTACCAAGTGTCCACCCTCGGCTCCAGCCGACGGATCTGTCAGACGAATGGATCTAGGACTTGGACGAAGGCCGACCCTTCAATTGCCTTTGGTAAGTTCCTTCGGCCTTGAGTCAGGTCTCAGGTCGACGGTGACCTTCGGTCAGGTCTGTTCGGCTTTGGCCGAACTCCCAACCGATGGGGGGACTCGGCCAGGTCAGCCCAGCCTTGTTCGTGCCTCGACCGTGGCGAGGACCTTCAATCAGCCGTTCAGCAGGGTTAAAGGTCATCAGCCTGGAGAATGTCTCAATTGCCGTAAACCAGCTTTCGTATTATCCATGAATGAAATCTTTCGGAATTTAAGATGAAGAATTACAACTTAAAGGTGCACAAGGGTGATAATTGTAAAAAACTACAGACGGAAAGAACTACAAACGACAAGAGTCTTAAATTTGAGAGTTCCACGATCAGGGTACCCTTCCTCCCCCCGTAGTCTCTAGGTGATAGGACCCTGGTCGTATTACCCTCGAGACTCTGTAGGGCCCTTCCCAATTTGGATCTAGCTTCCCTTGATGTCTTGGTTCTGACACTTCCGCCCTTCTGAGGACGAGGTCGCCCTGCCTGAACTCGTTCTTCCGAACTTTGGTGTTGTAGTGTGTCGAGACCCTTTGCTGGTAAGCGGTGATCCTTTCTTGCGAAGTTTCTTTGGTTTCTGCCAAGAGGTCTAAATTTGCTCGGAGCCTTCCGTCATTTTCGTCTTCGTTGTAGTACCGAATCCGATGGGTAATGGCCCCTATCTCCACTGGGAGTACAACTTCAGTGCCGTATGTTAACATGAAGGGTGTTTC